>NW_021604621.1:1429389-1450852 GCF_004785775.1 Grammomys surdaster
CCTTAGGGAATTTGGTTCAGAAACAACCCCTATGCATACAAAACTTCTTACATTGTTGAGCCTCGTATAAAATGTAAGTTACAGTATAATCTATGCACATACCCACAATCTACTTTTGTTTGTTCATTCGTTTTTTGAAACAAGGTCTTAACTGTATAGCTTTACCTAGCCTGGAACTATGTAGACCAGACCGGCCATGAACTCACAAAAGAAGAAAACAAATGTTCACATAACATGCTCCGGCCTTGATGCTAATGGACTGAACCTCTGAACCTGTAAGCCAGCCCCAATTAAATGTTGTCCTTATAAGAGAGCTGCTTATACTTCCACATCACAGTTCAGCCTCAAAAACAGTCAGGGCAGGAACCTGGAGGCAGGAGCTGACACAGACACCATAGAGGAGTGCTGCCTACTGGCTTACCCAGTTGCTTTCTTAGTAACACTCAGGATCATTAGCTAAGCAGGGGCATAGCCCACCATGAACTGAGTCCTCCCATATCAACTGTCAATCAGGAAAAATGTCCCATCTTACAGAAACATTTTCTCAGTTGATGTCCCTCCTTTCATTAGTTTATGTCAAGTTGATACAAAATGATCTAGCACACCTGGAAATTCTTGCTCTATTATCATGGAGGAATGAGCTGCAGCAGCAACAGGGTAAATTAACTTGGTGGCAAGAGGGAAGGCCAAGACAGGGGGAAGACAGGTTATCTTCCCTCATCTTCAACCTGAAGTTGCCTCTCACATCAGTCAAGACAGGCAGGACACTTCTTCAGGTGACCCTTCCTATTGCGATGATTCTAATTCCTGGCAAGCTGACATTGAAACCAACCCCAAATACCTGGCTTTTACTGTATTGTTCTGCTCTAGATGCTAAGAAGACAAACTTCAAGGGCTGACACGTGAAGTGGCCTGTGGTTAGAGATTGTTGATGTAAAGACAGTAAGGTTAGCATGTTAGGTCAGTCGTATACAGCCAATACCGCTAAGGGTGAGAATGGCAAGGGAAATGGAGCCAGTGTCAAAGGCAAGACTCATAAAGGCGTAGTCATTTATTCTGACAAAGACTTGCTGAGCTCTTCCTAGATGTCAGTATGTAACAAGACCAGTGAAGGTTCCTTGAAGTGGAAACTTGCTTCCTTGAAGTGGTTTCTTTGCAAAGTCAGTTGTGTGGGATGGTGTTTTGCTGGGGCAAACACGTGGAGGAACATTTTGCTGAAGCAAACAAACACAGGTGAAAGGATGATTTGCTAAAGCAAGCACGTGAAAGGGCACATGATGAAGGCTTCTTCACTAACGATGACACCAAAGTATTGGTTCATCTTACATGGCATTGTTGAGCTCTTGTTTCTTGTGACTCCATAGACAGAAACACACCAAAAAATTTCTGGTGGTGTTCTGGTGGCCTCATGTCACTTTCACAGACAAGGGCCAATTGTCAGAGTGATGTCAGCTGATACAGACTTGCATGGAGTTTTGATAAGACAGACTCATGTGCTGAGGTAAGACGTAGTGATGCAAGACTCGTGGAGGACGCGTGATATTTGGAGGGAGTATAAATAGGACTCAATGGACAGTGACTGCCGGCTTGCATAGCTTGCTTTGCAACACTTCGTTGGTCTTGCATCTTTTCTTTGTTTCGAGAGGCGTGGCAAAGAACTTTTCCTGGTGTCCCTGCTGGTCCCGGTCACTCCTGCTGCCTGGTGCCCCGATTGGAGGCCTGGCTGTCTCTGCTAGTCATGCCACCTCTGCTGATTCGTGTTTGCTATCCTGACACTATTCAACTGGACTGTTGGTATATCTGTGAAGTGTTTGTGAGTGGATCAAGCCGCTGCTGATTCCTGTGAACTGCATTGCTGATTTCCTGACAATGCAGATTGGATATGCTCCAAAAAACAATTGCTAAACAGGTCCACTCCCCCCTCCCATATCATAAACCTTTTTTCCCCCACTAACTCTGGTGGGCAGTAGGTTAGAGGGGAGGTTAAAGCATTTAAGAACCCATATTAAAAGTAGGATTTAAAAAAAATTAAAGCTACAGTTTCTGATGTACTAGAAACAGAAAATTACAAACTATAATAACAGCTATGAGATATAAAAAAAGTTTCTATAGATCAGCAGTTCTCAACCTTTGGGTCATGACCCCTTTGGGGATCAAATGGCCCTTTCAGAGGGGTCACTTAAGACCCTTAGAAAACATAGATATTACATTAGGATTCTTAGCAGCAGAAAAAAAATAAGAGTTTTGAAGGAGCAATGAAAATGTTATGGTTGAGGTTCACCACAACTCAAAGAACTGTATTAAAAAGTCACAGCTTTAGGAAGGTTGAGAACCACTGGTCTAGATGTTTATAACAGGAGTAGCTGTTGAGAGGGAAGAAGTGAGGATGACCGACAAAAGCCCAATGATGTATGTAGATCAAGGAAACCCATTATATGTTAATTAATAAAACAAAGTACATTAGAAAAGAAATTCCAACAGAGAAAGATGTGAATTGAAGACTGGATTGTGATGGAGGTGAATCATGGGTGGGTAGACGTGTTTCAGGTCAAGGAAATAAACCTGTATACAGGTCTGAAGCTAGATGCATAGTGGATTAGGGGAACTGAAAGATGTCTCATGGAACTAGAGCATTTTAAGCAGCGCTGTAGCTATATAACAGTAAAGTGACAGAGCTGGGTGGTGAGTAACACAATCCATTGCCACTATATTTGTATGATATTTTTTATGATTTTAAAAGTGTGTGTGTGTTTGTGTGTGTGTGTGCCAAAATTTGCCTGTAGAAATCAGTGTACAACTTTTGGGCCTAGTTATATCTTTCCACCTTGAATACTAAGGATTGAATACAGGTCATCAGGTTTGCACAACAAATATTCATTATACAGACTGAGTGAGTTGTATTCAGGAATATATCAAAATATATATGTGCATGTAATAACAGTTAATGTAAAAAGTTAATGTAAATCAACAGTTAATGTAAAAAGAGGTCCTGAATTTGAAAGGGATCAAGGAGGAGTGTATAGGAGGGTTTGAAGGGAGGAAAGCTAAGGAAAAATGTTGTAATTATATTACAATATAAAACAAAACCAAACAACTCTGTAGCCATCTCACTGGCCCTGTTTGTGGTTTTGAGAGATGGTCTCTTTTAACACAGGCTAGTTTTGATCTTGACCCTTTTGTCTCTTGACACCCAAGTGCTGGGATTATGGGCATATGTCACTAAGCCTGGCCTTGTTGGTCTCTTCCTTAAGCAATGTAAAATCGTCTAGCTATTAAAAGAGGACATCCCTGAAATAGAGTAAATTGTACAAGTTCAGTTCGTTTGTACATTAGCATATATTTGTACATAAATGTTCAGATGCAACATGCACATGTAAAAACACATCATCCAGTCATCACAGCTCCACTTCCACGTACAGAAATCATATCATTTCATTTAAAATTCTTTGAGAATTTCATTTAGTGCGGGGATCATGCCACCCTCACTTCCCCAGTTTTTTGTTGTTGTTGTTTGAGTTTTTTGTGTTTGTTTATTTTTGTTTTGTTTTTTTGAGACGGGGTCTTCATATGCAGCCCTGGCTGGCCTGGAACCCTTCACATAGACCAGGCTGCATTTGAATTAAAGGCAAGCACCACCATAACTGGCTAATCATTTGTTAAAAGGTTTGGAGTATTCCATTACCTTTTTTAAAAAATATTTTTCTTGAGGCATTGAACAGGACCGCCGCTATAAGATTGTACAAACATCATATATCCTTGTTTACTTCCTTAAGTGAGAATACCTGAGAATATTTCTAACACTTCATCATTAAGTATTTTGTTTGATGTGGTTTCTGAGAGTTATCCTTTATCAAGTAAATGACTTCAGGTTTTACTTCTTTGCGGCTTTTTTGAAAAACATTAATTGATGTGGATTTTTCTATTAATTTGTTTATTTATCCACTTTATATCCCAATCGCAGCCCTTCCTCTTCTCCCAAGATCCCTTCACATAGTCCCCCCCTTTCCCTGCCTCTTCTCCTATGAAGAGGGGGGGTCCCCCCCCCCCCCCCCCGTACCAACCAACCAACCCTGGCGTGATGTGGAGTTTTATTTAACAGCTTTTTCACTTTTCAACTTTTATTACACTAGTTCTCAGTCAATGCTTTTTAAATTCTCTGTGTTTGTACGTGTGTGTGTGTATGTGTGTGTGTGTGTTGTATGTATGTATGTATGTGTTCCTATGTGTATATGTGTACATGTGGGGACCAGAGGTTTCCACCTTATGTTTTTGAGATAGGGAGGCTTCCTGAATCTAGATCACTTTTTTTATTCTAGACTGACAAGTGAAGCCCAAGAATCTGCTTGTCTCCTGTAGTTCTTCAATGCTAGGGTTACAGATAAACACCATAGTGCCTGGCTTTTCTGTGAATGATGGGGTCTGAACTCAGGTCCTGGTGCTTGTCCAGCTAATGTGTTTCCCACTGAGCTATCTCCACAGCCTCCACAAAATGCTTTTAATGCTGAGGTTTGTTGGAAATATGGATCCAGCCAAGGTCAGTTTTTCATGTTAGGTTATATCTAATCTTTTTTATTTTATTTATGTGTTTTAAAATGGAAAATACTAACATTTTATTTTGGAACATTCTAAATGTATTTTCCAAGGCAGAATAACATACCCTGTGCATTCCTGCTCTGCTCTAGGAATTTATGATAGATAATTTAATGTGGCATTAGTGATTATAAACAAATTGCTGTGACTTGTTTTTTTTTTTAATTATTGTATAACTCAAAAGGTTTCTTTAGAGCATTTTCATAAGTATGCAAGTTTTAATTGACCTCTCTGCTTCTATTTCTCTCTGATTATATTTATTTTAAATCTTTTTTAAATTTAAATGTTTTATCTTATGGGCATGAGTGTTTTGCTTACATGTATGTCTGCCATGTGCCTGCTTGGTGCCCAAGGACGTCAGAAGAGAGTGTTAAATGTCTTGGAACTGGATTTATGGATGGTTGTGAGGCACCAAGTAGGGGCTGAGAATAAAACTTGGATCCTCTGCAAGAACAGCAGCCAGTGTTCTTAACCACTGAGACATCTCTCCATCTCTCTTGCTTATTTAAAGTCTTTTCAAAGCTAAAAGCAAACATTGCCTCATTTCTTTAAATCCCTTGCCATTGGCTTGTTGAAGTCTGGAATTTGTCCTGTAGGTTGTCCTGGGGTTTTGGCTTGGCTGACTGCTCCCGCCATCACATAGTCTGGAAATAGTCTTGAGATTCATGTTCTTTATTAATATTTTTAAAAAGAATAGTTTATCACTGAGGCTAAGAACTTTCATATGTATAATGTCTGCCTGCCTCACCTGTAGTACAAACACAAGTGGATTGAGGTATTGGAGATGTGGCCGCCCTGTTGTCAAGTTTTCCTCTGTCTTCTTACTTAATGGTTTTACTAATCATTTGGTAACTGTTCTCTAAATCATTTTATTAAGGGTTTCCAAGTAATGGTTTTCTAATTCTATAATTCTCAGCATTTGTCAGCTAATTGCTTTGCAATAATTATCTGTGCCCTATTTGATAAGCCCAATAAATTTCCAGTAGCAAAGAAGATAGGTGTTTAAGTCCTCTTAGTTGCAGATAAGGAGTCAGTGTTGTATTCTATATTGACAGATCCTTAAATGCTAAACCTTCTTTGCATTTCTTGGATCAACTCTTTCTGGACAGGATGCATTCTTGTAAATGTACTGCAATAGTTGAGTTACTGTTATTTTATTCAGCATATTCTGTTTCTGTGTTCAGAAGTGTGATTGCCGATAACACTGATTCTTAGTCTGTGGAAAAGGTACCTCTCTATGGAGCATTTGGAAATACTGGAGGTGCCTTTCATTTTCATAGTTAATTCAATATGTGCATTTCTGTATGTATTTTGTTATTAATATTTAGCAGAAATGATCTAGGAATGCTAAATGAGAATGGACCTATATAGATTGCCAAGTGTTGCCAGGTATGGTGGCATATATATGCCTTTTATTCTTGCACTCAGAAGACAGAAGTAGCTGGATGAATTGGATTCCAGCCTTGTCTTCATGCTGAGTTGCAGGCTAGCCAGGGCTGTAGGCTTTGATTTTTTCAAAACCTGCTTTTAATAAGGGTTCCTAAATACTTTACCCTCCCTTCTATTAGCCCACCACCCACCAGAGACAGTGGGAAAGAAGGGTTATTAGGATACGGGAGACCTGGACCTGTTTAGAAATAGTTATTTGGAGTAAATCCAATCTGCATTGTCAGGATATATACCAGCAGTCCAGTTCAGTAGAGTCAGCATAGCAAACAGAAATCAACAGTGATACCATGACCAAGCACAGCCAGGCAGGAGCAACCAAGACCAGCTGGGACACCAGGAGACCAATGAAGCATTGCAAAGCTAGCTATGTAAGCCCACAGTCACTGTCCATTGCATCCTTTTTATACTCTCTCCAAACATCACGTGTTCTCCCACAGGTCTTGCTTCCCACCTCAGCAAAACACCACATGAGTCTGTCTTAGAAAAACTCCATGTGAGTCTGTATCAGCTGACATCATTCTGCCAATTGGTCCAAGTCTACAAAAGTGACAGGAAGCTGTAAGAACACCACCACAAGTTTTTTGGTGCATTTCTTTCTATGAATTCACAACAAATGATGACCATTAAGGTGTACCAATACCATCCAGCATCATCCTGCATCATCTGTTGGGTCCTTCTTAACCTCATGTGTTCTTTCACGTGTCTGCTTTAGCAAAACATCCTTTAACCTGTGTCTGCTTCAGGAAAACATTCTTTGACATAACTGGCTTTCCAAAGATACCAGAAGTTTCTACTTCATAGGGCTATGTAAAGACCTCTTAAAGCATAAACACACACAGACACACAGACACACACACACACAGACACACACACAAACACACACATATTGAGAGAGACAGAGAAACAGAGAGAGACAGAGAGAGAGAAAGAGAGAGAGAGAGAGAGAGAGAGAGAGAGAGAGAGAGAGAGAGGCAGAGACAGAGAGAAGGGGGGCAGAGACTCCCAAATAATAAGGAAATTGCCAGCTGTTAAAAATGTTTCCTTGTACTTTTCTTGTGCATATCCAATTGGAATCAGTGTTCATAAGAGAGGTGGGCCTGTAATGTCATCTCCTTATACTTGGTGGTTTTGGTATCTAGATTATACTAGGCTCACTCTCGTGATATAATTGCCCTCATTTCTTGTTGCCGTGGAAATTTATATAAGACATTTTAACATTTTATAATTTAACTGCTCAATGTAGTCCAATTTGTCTTCTTGGACCTTTTAGTATTTTGCACAAAGATTCCATATACTCCCCTGGAGATCTGTTGCAATATATTGTATTCTCTATTCTAGAATTATGGCCATTCCACAGCCTTTATTCTAGTATAGATTAGTAACTAGCTTTAAGTCCCCCCCTCCATAACTCCCCCAAAGGTTTCTAATCTTTACTTCAATCTGTGGAATACCTTTTGAATCAGAATTATTTCATTGTAAGCAGCAGAAATTGATTTTACATAATATAAACAAAAGTAAGAGTATTTGGAAGGATACTGGAGTTATTCAAGTTCAGACTGATGATGCTTGGAAAAACAATGACTCAAGAAGTCAGGAACCAGCCTGGTAGTGGTGGCGCAAGCCTTTAATCCCAGCACTTGGGAGGCAGAGGCAGGCGGATTTCTGAGTTCGAGAGTTCAAGAGTTCGAGGCTAGCCTGGTCTACAGAGTGAGTTCCAGGACAGCCAGAACTATATAGAGAAACCCTGTCTCGGAAAAAAAAAAAAAGAAGTCAGGAATCAGAGAGCTTTAGGTGTTTGAGGAGCAGTACCCCTGTCTCTGGTATCTTCAGTCAAGATTAAAAACTTAAGGATGGTGTTGAGCAGTATGGAATGCACATTTAATCCTAGCACTCAGAAAACAGAGGCAGGTGGATGTCTAAGTTCAAGGCCAGCCTGGTCTACAAAGTGAGTTCAAGGACAGCCAGGGCTATGCAGAGAAACCTTGTCTCAAAAAAAATAAATAGTAAGGATGATATGCTGAAGAGACGGCTCAGAGGATAGCAGCACTATCTGTTCTTCTAGAGGACCGGGTTTGGTTCCCAGTCCTTACATGGAAGCCTGTGATTTCAGTTCCAGGGTATCTGATGCACAGTTCTAGACCCCACAGGCATCAGGCAAGCATGCACTGATGTAATATTGAGTCATAACACCTATACACATCAAATATATATTTTTTTAATTTAAGGATGGAAAACTTAAATATTCTAAGGACTGTTTATGATTCATCTTAGTGTAAGAGGTCAGTGAAAAAAAGGTAAGAGAAAAAAATCAATAGCAATAAACGGAGTTTCAATATGAAAATGGAGATGTTGAAATAAGCCTTTAAATGTGTAAGCCAGTATCTCAGAGAGGGCTGGACTGGGACTAAAGAATTAAGACCCATAAGGATAACTGAGATTGTAGACATGATTTCAATTTCTCTGGAATAAAATAGGAGATGATGTGTCCCAACATGCACGTACTGTTTTTGCAATAATTTGAGAGTTGATCCTGTCTCAAGGAGAAATTAGATAGACCTAGAGGCTGGAAAAAGACTTGAGGATGTAGGAGAAAAACACTGTGCTGGAAACATTCCATTTCCTAAACATAAAATTGTGATGTATTAAGTTTTAATGGAATGTAGCCTCTTTGTGCCAAAGTTATAAAAAAACACCACAGTATTTTTCTCTAAAGTCTATCATTTAAATTGTACCGGCCCCCATGCTATGTGCTTTATGAGTGTCATTTTATTTAATCCTCACAACAAATTAATTTTACAGATATTATCATATATCTACATACATCTACCTGCCTCTACCTCCCAAGTGCTGAGATAAAAAATGTGTGCCTCTAGGCCCATCTATTATTATATACATGGATTCTTAGTGTCTTAAGAGAATTTGATTTACTCAAGCTGTGTTCAAATAAGACTTAAGTTTGAGTTCAAATATGTGTGTGTGTGTGTGTGTGTGTATGTGTGTGTATTTCATGTAAGAATGAAACACTACAAACAGTAGCTATAGATTAAGATTTTTGAGCCTTTCCTATGTACTGTTCACTGTGTTTGACACTTTACTCATTATCTCATTTAGTTTTCATACTATCCTGACTAGCAAAGTACTATTGTTATTTGCACTTAAAATGGTGAATTTGAGGCTTAGACACAGTTGTCACATAATACATTTTCGTAAATGGAGTAGTTGTACTTGAATATATCTACTGGATTTTAAAACCTGTATGCTTCATTGATAACATGCTCCTATAGGAAACCCCACATAACCTAGAACATCAGTGTGTTGGTTTGAATATACCTGCCCCGTAGGGAGTGGTACTGTTAGGAGGTATGGTCTTGTTAGAGGAAGTATATCACTGTAGGGGTGGGCTTTAGAAGTCTCCTCCTATGCTTAGGCTCCTCCCATCATGGAAAGAGTTTCCACCTACCTGCCCGAGGATGCCAGCCTGTTCTGGTTGCCTTCAGAACAAGAGGCAGAACTCTCAGCTCCTCCTGCACCATGCCTGCCTTGGACACTGCCATGCTCCTGCCTTGATAATAATGGACTGAAGCGCTGAACCTGTAAGCCAGCCCCAATTAAATGTTGTCCTTATAAGAGTTGCCTTGTTCATGGTGTCTGTTCACAGCAATGGAAACCCTAAGACAAGCAGTTGCTATCCTTGATAGTATGTTCGACTCACCTGGGGAGCTTTTATAAAAGATCACTGGTGAACCTCATCAAAGATTCAGATTTGATTTATCAGGAGTGTGTGCTGTCAGTCTTTGTATGGGATGCTATCTGAGACCTCTGGCCCAGCCTGGCAGGAGGGTTCAAGTGAACGGGAAAGGGCATAAGCAGGGAAGGGAAGTGCCTCTGCAGCTGCTGTTCTAGTGCTACTGCCTGGGGACTGGGGGTGGTGGTGGTGGCAGTGGCGGTGCATTTAGCAAGCAAGTAGAGTGCAGAGGAGCTCTTCCTAGGCAGTGTTACAGCTTTTGTGACAAATACTCGCAAATGATGGAGTAATTCTCACACAGACCCTTATTCCCTCTGGATAGGATCTTATATACAGTTCTGGGGTGGGTTGGGTCTGACAGCAGGTGCTTTCTATTGGCTTAGCCTGAGATACCTCATTTACATGAGGAGGGACTTGTGGGTGCTGTCCCTAAGTGACCAGTGGCCACAATTCTCTCTGGGGGTGGGGGTGGGGGCTGTGGCTACGTGACAGCGGCCTGGAGTTGGGAGTAGGAGAAGCTCCTACCTTTTCTTCTGGGTCTCTGGGGCTTCAAGCCCTAGCTCGACCTTACCAGGCTGTCTCTCATGGTCCACTGCTCCATAGTGGGCCAGCTACTACATTCTTTTAAAAAGCTAGTCATTCAATTTAGCCAATAAATATTATTTTATTTTTTTGGTTTTTCGAGACAGGGTTTCTCTGTGTAGCCCTGGCTGTCCTGGAACTCACTCTGTAGACCAGGCTGGCCTCGAACTCAGAAATCCGCCTGCCTCTGCCTCCCAAGTGCTGGGATTAAAGGCGTGTGCCACCACCACCCGGCTAGCCAATAAAATGAGTATCTTTTCTGTTCCAAATGGTGTCAAGGCACGCAGGAACTATCAGTTCAAGCTGTGTTCAAGCAGGAACTATCAGTTGGCTCTTGCCATGGTGCAATTGTAACAAAGATTGCTTTGTAAGTACTTGTCCTTACAGATTTGGAGGGCAGCTAAAACTCAGCTGATTAGTAGTATTTTGTTGGGCAACTCTGATTCAGACTGAGGTAGCTCTGCAGTTTTTCTGCAGTACTATGATTAAGTTACAGGAGCTGTGCTTCACAAATTTCTAATCTTCGGACAGTGGACTAGCTGGCATTGTTTTGAAAAATAAGCACCACCTTTTTCTGTGTAGACTTGGAAGGTGTATGGGAAAAAGCTGAAAGTTGGACCCAGTAATTCAATTTAGCTGGGAAAGATGATATCAAACCATATGTAAGTGTAACATCTAAATAAACTGCCAAGAAGAAATAATCAAGCTGTAGTGAAAAGAAAGTTAAGTTTTAGAAGTTACTGTGAAAGTAATTCTCATGTGCAGCTAGAACTATGTGATGGCTAACCTTGCTCACTATATCTAGAATCAACCAAGGAGCTGGGCATACCTGTGAAGGGTTTTCTTGATAGACTCAAGCCCTCCCGCCCGCCCACCTGCCTGCCTACCCTCACTCTCATTGGCAAGTTCATGTGTCCTGTTGCTGAGGCTAGTTTTGTTCCTTTGCTCTTGTTGGATAGAACTTACTTCTTTGGCATTCCAACATAGACTCAGTCCAGCAGCAATCTAGGAATTCCTTGGGGTCTAGCATTGGATTGGGACTACTGCGACAATCCAGTCTCATGAATTGAACAACTGCTGGCTTCTTGGCCTTTCCATTGGGTACGGTCATTGTTAGACTAGCCAAATCACAGCCTGAAAGCCACTCCAATAAATCCTCTTTTGATATGTATTATAAATATATATTATATGTAATATATTATATATATATATTACATTACATGAATATAGTAATTATGTAAGCTCTGTTTCTATGGAGAACCTGACTAAACAGATGGAACAATTGTTCATAAAATGGTAACAATGAAACTTGGTCTGACATCGCCTCAACCATATTAAAAGTAAGAATATGTACAAGGAGATAAGAATGGATCGATTTTCATTCTTCTACATGCTGACCTCCAGTTGAACCAGCACCATTTGTTGAAAATGCTGTCCTTTTTACACTGGACAGTTTTAGCTCCTTTATCAAAGATCAAGTGACCATAGATAGGTGTGTGGGTTAATTTCTGGGTCTTCAATTCTATTCCATCGATCTTCCTGCCTGTCTCTGTACCAATACCATGTAGTTTTTATCACTATTGCTCTGTAGTACAGCTTGAGGTCAGGGATGGTGATTCCCCCAGAAGTTCCTTTATTGTTGAAAATAGTTCTCGCTATCCTGGATTTTTTGTTATTCCAAATGAATTTGCAAATCTCTTTTTTTATCTCTATGAAGAATTGATTTAGAATTTTGATGGGGATTGCATTGAATCTGTAGATTGCTTTTGGCAAGATGACCATTTTTACTATATCAAAGTCTTTTGGTCCTTCTTAGAAGGGGTAACAAAATACTTATGGGAGCAAATATGGAGACAAAGCGTGGGTCAGAAACTGAAGGAGGGGCCATCCAGAGACTGCTCTACCTGAGTATCTATCCCTTGTGCAGTCACCAAAGGTAGACACAGATGTGGATGCCAAGAAGTGTCTGCTGACAGGAGCCTGATATAGCTGTCTCCTTAGAGGTCTGCCAGAGTCTGAAATATACAGAGGTGGATGCTCACAACTAACCATTGAGCTGATCATGGGGTTCCCAATGGAAGAGTTAGAGTGAAGACTGAAGGAGTTGAAAGGGTTTGTGGCCCCATGGGGAGAGCAACAATACCAACCAATCAGAGCTCCCAGGGTCTAAACCACCAGCCTGGAAGCACATAGGGAGGGGCCCATGGCTCCAGCTGTATATGTAGGGGAGGATGGCCTTGTTGGGCATAGGTGGGTGAGGAAGCCCTTGGTCCAGTGAAGGCTGAAGGCCCCAGTGTGGGGGAAATCATGGGTGGGAAGGTGGGAGTGGGTGGGTAGGTAGAAACATATCTTCATAGAAGCAAGAGGAGGGGGGATGGGATAGGGGGTTCCTGGGACAAGTTGAATCGTAGGCAGAGTCATAGTGACATGTCCCCTGAACCTTCTTCACCCAGCCGATACCCTGTTCTGAAAGATATCTGTACTCCCTCTGAACATTCATGCTCTGGTGTCATCCCCTTCCCCACGTCCTGCCTTTTTGTGTTTATAACCCCTGTGTGAATAAGTAAAAATTACGATTTGATTGAAAAAAAGGATAAGGGTTCTTTAACTCACACATAATTTTCACCCGTCCATGTATCATGCCACCAGTAAGACAGTATGTCTAGCTCATCCTCTCTTATACAACAAATTTCCACTGAGTAGTCATCTTAGTTGTGTGTGTGTATTTGTGTGTGTATGTGTGTATCAGCTACAAAACCTATGTGGTAACATGTTGAAACTCATTCCTTACGTTACTCTCACAAACCACCAAATGTGCATGAAAAGATCTAGATATGTTGGCATGTGCCTGTAACCCTAGCACTGAGAAAACACAAAAAGGAGGATCCTTGGAGCTCTCTAGCCAGCTAGTCTTGCTACATTGGTGAGCTCCAGTGCGGTGAGAAAACCTGTCTTAAAAGTAAGGTGTATGGGGCTGGACAGATGCTCAGCAAATAAGAGCACTGGCTGCTCTTCTTGAGAACCTAGATTTAATTTCCAGCACCTCCATGGAGGCTCACAAAACTCTGTAATTCCAGTCCTAGGTGATCTGATGCCATCTTCTGACCATTCCAGGCACCTTCCCATGGTCCACAGTCATACATAAATAAATCTTAAGATAGTATGGCAGAGGGAGACATGCCAGCCACCATACAGCGTATGAAAGACACCCAGAGATATGCCAGTCATCACGTGGCAGTATGTAGGCTGGCGCCACCACAGTGAGCAAGCGTGTGGTAGAGAGTTGGGGAAGAGTTGGAATGCACCGGGCGGTGGTGATGCACGCCTTTAATTCCAGCACTTGGGAGGCAGAGGCAGGCGGATTTCTGAGTTCGAGAGTTCGAGGCTAGCCTGGTCTACAGAGTGAGTTCCAGGGCAGCCAGGACTACACAGAGAAACCCTGTCTCGAAAAACCAAAAAAAAAAAAAAAAAAAAGTTGGAATGCTTTGTACACTATGAAGAGAGGAGGAACTGGAAACACAAGGGTGGTGAGGAAGAGCCTGATGTTGAGTTGCCTGTGCTGCTACCTGAGGCGGTGGCACACATGAACACAGGTCCTGGTCTGGGTCGTAGCCCTAAAGCAGCAGGGATCTGTGTTGACGTCCATGTCTCATGTTACCACCAAAGTCCATGTGGATGTCCCTGGTCTGGGCTGCCTCTTAGGACCTTCTTGATGCCTAAGGGCTATGCAGAGCTGTCCCCTCCGCTCCCCAGCTGTAGCACTTGGAAGAGCTGGCCCTGCCCTGCCCTGGGCAGTGAGAAAGAGCTAGCCCAAAGGAGTGAATGCAGAACTGGCCCCACCTGTTTGTTGGCCATGCACTAACGTGGGCACAACCCACCCCTTGCCTGAGCAGCTAGGGAGAGCTGATCCCAAGGGTCTGATAGTGGGACAGCTGGACCTACTCCCTACTGGCTACAGCACTTGGGAGGGCAGGCCCTGTACTTCACCTGGGTAGCATAGTACAGCTGGCCCTGGTTGGGTGGATGCTGAGGAGTGGCTCGAGGTTGTGAGAGCAGGAGAACTGGCCCTTCCCCTCTCCAGGGCAGTGCTAGAGAGCTGTCTGTGGGGTGGGGTGGGTGAGGGAGAACCAGGCCCATCTATCACGAGCAGGAGAGCTGGCCCTGGTAGTGCAAGTACAGGAGAGCTTGCAGGATAAACAATATAGCCAACACCTAGGCCCAGATCTAGGACTTTTAGTTGACTTGCGCCAACATCTACCCCATCTATGAATTGCTGGAGCATGTGAAGGGGCCAGTCTTGAAGAACCAAAGCTGCAGGATCTCCATGACCCAGGGCAACAACTCATAGCAATGAACATTTGCAAGTAAAGCTACTTGGGCAAAAGGGTGTACTGTGGGACAGACACACTGTGATACCACACAGCTTCCACAGTGAGATTTTGTTTTTGGGAGGGGGCTGTTGCAAGGATAGTGGGAGGATAATGAAGGATGGGAGATGAATGGGATCGGAGTGTATGATGTGAAATTCACAAAGATCCAATAAAAAGTTAAAAGATCACGTGGAGAGAGCAACAGAGGAGTATACTCAATTTTGAACTCTGGTATCCACCTGCTCTGGTATTTATGCACATGTATATCTCCTAATCAGGAGGACACATATGCATCCATGGGAACACATACATTGACCACATACAAAAATGTTAAAAGATGTTATACAGTAAAGGTTGTTGGGAAAAGTCACTTGATCGCCCAGTATAATACTGATACAATACTTCATATGGAGTTAATAAGTGCTCGCCTTGGTTCATGGCACATAGTATGACCTTAGAGTCAGACCTGGTCAACTCACCTATACGCCCTTGACCAAATTATTTTAACCTTTTTGTCTTTACTTTATGTGCAAAATGGAGTGAATTTTAAGAGGTAAATTAATATACTTTTGTGGTATGAAGAAAAGCTTCCAACAAGAAGCTTCTGCAATTACTTTTGCATCTTCATTTCCTTTAGATCCTTCAAACTGCACAATTTGTCAGTGTGTCAGCTACACCTATTCTGTCAAGCATTGTGTACTCCAAACTGCAAAATCAGTTAAGCTGAAGGTTGCTGTAAACTCTTAAGATAGTAAAGATAAAGTCAGGGTTATCAGATGTTGGGTTGTATTGGCCTGTGTCTGCTCCACCACTGGGCACTGCTGCACAGGGAAGTAAAAAGCAGGCAGTTTGACTACACTTATCTCTGCCTCAGCTGGGGCTGAGGGTGTTGGGCTGTAGGGAAGCCCTGAGGCACTGCTCTGGGTGGGAAAGTGCAGTCTGAGATATGGGAAAGCTGGAGCCGGCTCCAGGGTTCATGAGCCTGTGATGAGGCCAGGGCCATGGGGTTCTCAGGCTCTTGGACATTCAGGCACTGCTGGGAGTTGCAGAAGAGCTGAGAATGGAGTGGGGGACCTCAGGCTGGGTGTAGCCCAGGACCAGGGGGAAAAGGGGAGCTCCTGCTAGTCCCAAGGTGATTGTTGTCTTTGGCATGATGGGCTGCAGGCTTGGTGGTGGTTATGGCTGGGAACACAGAGAGGCCTTCTATGGGAGATTAGACTGCAGCTCTGTAAGTGAAGGCCTTCGCCATGGCTCCCCACAGCGGATCTCAATGAAAAGAGATGGTTCACAGTTCTGATGCGTTTATTGTCATGGCAGAAAGTGAGTGCATAAAACTATACCCCACTTTTCAGGGTGGGCCTGAGATTAAGTACCTTTTTTGGGGAGGAATGTCTGGGAAGGGTATCTTATTGGCAGTGCCCTCTGGGCCTCTTGATAGCTTATTAGCCTGGAGATCTCTCTTGAGCCTACGTAACCTGTGGTCATATCTCTTTTCCTATTTTCTTTTTCTGAGATGTTAGGGATGTCTCATCTACATGTGGAAGGGCTTGGGACATTGTCCTTATGTGACTGATGGCCACAAGTCTATGGGGGGGAGGAGCTACATGACAGGGGTCTGGTGACAGGGGCCTGATGCTGGGAGCAGGCGAAGCTCCTACTGTCCCTTCAGAGTCTCCGGGGCTGGGGCTTCTAGCCTTTACCTCAACGGAAGGCGAGGCTTCCTCTCCTGGTCTACTGCCCCACAATCAGATGTTACAATTCCAGAAGATTGAACATGAAAAACAGCCAGGACTCAGTTTATCTATCTGCTGTTGAACAGCACAAGGGAAGATACTACAAGCCCTAAATGGGCAGGAATGAGTCAATCTGAGAACTCCTTTCATCCCTCTTACCGTGTCTCCTTTAGTATGTGTTCTTCCTGCTAAAATGACAGTGGTAAATCTTCAAGTTTTGCATTTGGTCCCCTTCTAGGTCCCAAAAGAGCAATCTGTTTTCACCAAACTCCTATAGTCTTATTTTCACTTTGGTTCTCCTTTATTCCCTGCAACTTGATGATCTTTTTCTCTCCATCCATGTCCTATTCTTAAATTCATAAATACCTTAAGGCAAAGTCCTCTCACTGCACAGGACTCCCGACCTCACTCATTTGCAGGTGCACTGCCAATATAATTCTGTCTCTGTCTCTCTCTCAGCTGCTACCCCCTGGAATGTCACCTCTTTGCCAGATATCAGTGTCTTCTGTCCTATCTTTGAGGAAGAAATAGCCTTTCCAAACTGAAGTGGGTAAATAACTTTTATTTTTGTGAACACCTTATTACTTTCAAAACACAGAAGTACATAAAAAAAAACTTTAATTCAAACTTTGCTATATTCTATTCTATACCCCTATACCATGCTGCCTTCTGTTCCCTGCCTGTTTCCTAAGTGTTTTTTCCATATCTTTTCAATGCTTACTGAAATATAGATTTTGTAGACATAAATTTGTAACATATAGTATACATATCTAAGAATTTTAAGTGTTTTCATCTTATACAGAACAACAATGGTCCCTTAGAACACAATGGTTCATAGTGTTGTTTTCCTTCTAACACCATTGGCTATTCCTCCTATACATTACACAAGACCATCTTTCCTCTTTTTCTTTCATTTAAAGCTTTCTCCGTATATCTGCTTTTAATGGCTCAAGTTTCTATTAATGAGTCTTCAGGAGCTTTCCTGCAGGTTGGAATGTTTTATCTTTGAGTAAATTGCTCCAAAAGTACCTAACCTTAACTGTTAGCCTTTATCAGAGTTTAAACGCTTGTTAGAAATTTTATCTAATTATTTTGCCAAGCATGTTGGCTAACTGACAAAATAATCCTCTCTTGAACATGGCTTTATTCCTTCCTTTCACAGCCTAGAGTCCCTGTAAAGCAGTGGTTCTCCACCTGTGGTTGTAATCCCTATGGAGATCAAACAGCCCTTCCACAGGGATCACCTAAGACCTTTGGAAGACACAGGTATTTACATGATAATTCACCATAGTAGGAAAATTGTACTTATAAAGAACCAATGAAAATAATTTTATAGTTGGGAGTCACCATCACAGGAGGCACTGTATTACACTGTTGTAGAGGGTAGAGGTTCCCCTCACTCCTCAGTCCTCAGTCCTGGCAGTTTGGTTTCTACTTCTGCCACCACCCTGAGTTTTCTTGAAGATCCAAAGTAAACACCAGCCCTGATGAACATTTTTTAGCCACCTTCAGCCTCTGTGACCTTGCCTGTTACAGTCTTTGTCTGCACTGCTAAGTCCTTCAACTGCCAACTCAGTTGTTCCCAACTCTGGTTGTTTTTGCCCTCTAGTGGACATGTGGCAGTATGAAGCGACAGTTTTGATTGTCACAACTCAAGGGGTAGGGAGTGGGTCACACAGACAGATATACTGTGGGTAGAGGTTAGGAATCTGTCGAACTCCTACAGTACATAGGACCTCCTACCCCACAGCAAAGAACTATCCAAATCCAGATGTCAAGTGCAGTGAGGTTAGGAAACCCTGCAGTAGAGGGAGATAACCAAGCCCAAAGGGTGTTAAAAAAATTGCAGGCTAGGGATCTGGCCTGCAATCCTAGAGGTAACTGTATCCTCACCAATAACAGACAACCCAAGGTCACATTTCTGATGCTATAGGTGTCCCATGGGCTGCAACCGCTTCCTATTCTCCAGGTTCATAGTCTTTGGGAGATAGTCAGGACTCTTCCAGTTGTGTCTCAGTCTGGTCCAGATACAGTCCTTCTCCTTCCTTCTACCTGAGGACTAAAACACATACATAGTTCCTCTCAACACATTTTATATCCATAAAGGGAGAGAAACAGACTGATCCCCCTCCTACCCTTTACCCCCCACCACTCTCACCTTCTTCCACCACTCCCCTCCCACTGAGATAGAGTTCTGTTCTACTTACTTTCTGAATACACCAAGAGCCTTTGAAATCCACATTCTCCTCCATTTAGCATGATGCCCAGTTAGAAGAGAGAATGCCACCAGCTAGCACTATGCTTTGGCCCACATGGACTGTCAAACCCTCTGTGCACTCTCAGTAGCTGACTCACCTTGGAGCATTTGGCATACGTTTCCTGTTAAGATCTGTCTCTGGTTCTGCCCACTGGGGCTAGGGAAGATTTCTGTTAAGAGGCTGTATAATTGTAGAAATCCTTGCTTGAACCTGGTGCTGGCATCCTCTGTAGTCTCTCAGAACTTTCATACGGGTGGCAAATCTCTGTCATGTTAATTTGAGTGAAGCATAAACCTGGGGTTAATTTATCCCAGGTCTCATTTGATGATTTAATTTCTTGTTATATGACTCTCTTAGAAAGTGAGCCTCTTATCCAGTTCACTCCTGGGAACAACCACCCCAGGTTTGAGCTATTTCTGACAAAAGAATTTCTGCAGAACATAAACGTCCTATCCAGTTTATTCCTGAGGCCTTGGTATAAAAGAGTCACCACTGTTTGCTATCCACTTGTTCAACTCCCCTGTCAATTCCAACACTTAGGAAGCGGAGGCAGGAGGATCTGGAGTCAGCTACATGAGTTTGAAGCCACTCTGGGACATACGAGCCCTCCCCCCTTTTTTAAAAAATAATAAAAAAAACAAGATATAGAAGAAAAGTTAGCTTATAGGAAAATTATCTAGTTGCTCAGAACAAGAATCTACTTGTTAATTTATGGAGAAGTGAACTAGGTAAAAACAGAATGTTATGTAACACAACCTCAAAGAAGTAAGAAGTTCTCTGAAGCCAGTTGAGCCTTTGTGTCTCTCTCTGTCAGCTTCCTGGAGTCTTCTACTAGTATCAGTCTAAAAATGTCTGGAAAGCAGCTGATTCTGTTCCCTACCTTAACCAGGACCAGGAATGGGCTGTACCTCTAGTATGGCTATGACCCTGGACCCAACTTCCAGTGATCCACTGACTCTACCCACTACTCCACCAGACAGCCTGAAAAGTTTTGGCTCAGGATGGGTTGAATAACCACTATAGGTCTGTCTTTTAAAACCTAGGTATGTGGAAAGGAGGGGGGGGGATTTTATATTTAGCTGTTCCAGGAGGGAATATACACACATACACATTCATATTCTCTCTCTCTGTCTCTCTCTCTCTCTCCCTCTCTCCCTCCCTCCCTCCTCTCTCCCTCTCTCTCTCTCTCTCCCTCCCTCCCTCCTTCCCTCTCTCTCTCCCTCCCTCCCTCCCTCCCTCTCTCTCTCTCTCTGAAGCAGTTCAAGGGTATCGAATGCAAACAATCTGGAATACAAAAGAAATCATCAAACTTGCCCCACCCCATTCCTCCCCTCCCACTCCCATGAACCCCGTCTCCCACTTTCCTTTTCCCACCTCTGAAAATTGACTTCCCCTTTGGGGGATTTCTGTTTCCTATCACATTTTTAAAAACTCACTGAGGGTTTGGCAGCCAGCCTTGCCTCCCACAGCGGAAGCAAGCATCCTTCCTTGAAACATTCACAGATTTACACCAAGGACAATTCCAGTCCTCAGACGTGCAAAATGATGGTTTGATCTCCTGCTGGGGTTCACTATCGTAACTATCTTTAGGGGGATCTTGGAGGTACACTGTTGGGCCCTCAGTTTTGGACATATTCATATCAGTGGCCATGAAGTAGGGAGGCATCTGAGGTTCTGTGACTGTGCTTGGTGGTGGGGATGGAGTGGGTGTGACTGGGAAGGGGCTTTTGTATGAATATGTAAGTGAGACGGGGAGTTGGATTGTTACAGGTTGTGGGGAGGCAGCGGCCATGAGACTCCATTCCGTGGAGGCAGATTTGCCTTCCCACTCCTGCCCCTCCAAGCCCAGGGGATAAGTTTTCCACTCCACAGTTCCAAGATCCTCCAGGATGCTTCCTTCCAGCGCCACTGTGGACACCCTAGGGGCAGCCATGGCTATAGCCCCTTCCATCTCATTTTCTGGTTTATACTCTGCTGTATGACTAGCTGTCACCGCTTCTTTCTCTCCTGCATTTTGTATCTCTGGCCCTGTCTGTGCCCCTCCGGCCGCAGCCGTGGCAGCTGCAGCCACGGCAGCAGCAGCAGCAGCAGCAGCAGCAGCAGCAGCAGCAGCAGGGGCACTAGTCATGATTGGCATCTGTGCAACTGGAACAGCCCTCAGCTCCTGGAGAGAAGTGAGCAGAGTTGAAACACATTCCTGGAATGGGGTATGGGTGTAGGGGTGGAAAGGGGTGGGGGTAAGACTGGGTTAGGAGGTAAGCTTACTGCGTGCAGTAGTTTCAGTCTCATCAGGTCTCTCTCCCTCTGAACCTCTGCGAGTTTGGTGTGGGCCAACTGAAGGTGGTAGGCCGCCTCCTTGCGTTCCATCTCTTGCTGGTCTGTGAGCATCTTCAGGTCTGATGCCAAGGCATGTGCCGCTGACCTGTGCAGGCTGGCAAAGTCATGGAGCCACTGCACCCTGCGCTCCTGCAACTGGCCTTGTCTGAAAGCGAAGCGAACACCCAAGGCCAGGCTGCTCCAGGCACAGGCTTCCTGAACTTCCCGAGGCACCTCGCTACTGTCTAGGAGGACTCTGAGCTTTTCTTCCACCTCCTCCCAGGACAGGGACAGGTTCTCAAGGTAGAACTTGGGCCCTTTTGAGTGCTTGGCCATTTGCTCGTTGACGAACGTTAACACCTTGGCATGCCGGAACCCACTAGTGGAGTCATCGGGATTCATGATGGCCGAGTGCCTTAC
>NW_021604621.1:1450952-1463538 GCF_004785775.1 Grammomys surdaster
TCCTCTCCCGCAACCCCCAAAATCCAAACCAGGCCTCACCGCTCTGCGAGCTTGTGCCCAGAAAAGGTATAAGCCGAACATACCTGTTAGAAGAACAGTCCACCAACCAAGGGCGACAGAGACAGACTACCAGTTGCCTCTCACCGTGGACAGCACTAGAAGACAAAGCCCGAGAAAAGGATGTTCGAAGGCCAAATCTCTTTGAAACTCTCGCGAGTTTTGCTCTTGGACTGTTCCAACTTTCAGGACTGGCAGGGGTGGGGTGAGAGGATGTGGGGTATAGGGACTGGCATCTGATTACTGGAAGAAACAAGAAACAACTATTTGTTGGTAGGATGGAAACCCATTGAAGACAGAAAGAAACAGAAAAAAAAAACTCTTAAAAAAAAACCCCAACAATCTAAGCAAGTTTCGAAAGTCAAACCCTCAAGTATAATGGTTTGTCCCATGCCCATAACCCCATTTGTATGGACGGAATGTTCCAGAACTCAAACGCCAACCACGCAGGGTTTTCTGGTACTACCCCAGGAAGAGTGCGTAGTCTCTTGGTAACACCATCTGCCATAGTCCACCGTAATAATCTGTGGCCATTTCTTTACCCCGAACAAAGCACCTCCAACTTCCACATGCCCACCGCAGTCTCAAGCACCCTCTCCACGTGGCAGTTTGTAATCCGGTCCTACTCCGGCTTCAGAAGTACTCATATGTCTGTTAAAATGGAGGCTGGAGAGAGGGCTCCGCAGTTAAGAACACTGGCTGTTCTCGCAGAGGTCCCGAGTTCATCAATTCCTAGTACTCATCTGGCGGTTTACAACCATCGAACTATATAGCCCTGTGCGATCCTGTGTCCCCTTCTGGTATACAGATGTACATGCAGACAGAATACCCGTAAACATAGATCGATCAGAAAAATGAGGTAGCAGAGTATAAATGCCATACATTTGTTATTTTGGGGAGGTGGGTTCAAAGGGGTGTTTAGGGGAAAGTAAATTAAACCTTTTCTCTCTGCTTTCATTTGTTATAAAGAAAGTAGATATATATGTATTATTAAAAACCTCTAACATTAGCCAGGCACAGTGGTGCACACCTTTAATTCTAGCACTCCGGAGGCAAAGGCAGGTGGGTCTCTGAGTTCGAGGCTAGCCTGGCTTACAGAAGGGGTCTAGCACAGCTGGATCTATGTAGAGAAATCCTGTCTTTTTTTTTTTTCTTGTTTTTCTGTTTTAAGAAGCATAGACCGGGGAATTCACAGTGAATATAAGTTTACTCATCTGACATTTCTGGAATCTGTAAAGCCAAAGAACAAGGCTCTATTATCTGATGAGGAATTTTAAAAATTCACTTTACCTCCTGATCACTGCCTCCCCTCCAGATCATCCCCTCCCACAATCACTCCCCCCTCCCTTTCTCCTCTGCAAGAGTGGAGCCCCCTGGGTAACCCTGCCCCGGTACATCAAGTCTCTGTGAGGCTAGGCATTTCTTCTCCCGCTAAGGCCAGACAAGGCAACCCTGCTAGAGGAACATATCCCACAGGCAGGCAACAGCTTTTGAGATAGCCAGCCCCTGCTCCAGTTGTTCACGGCCCACATGAAGACCAAGCTGCACATCTGCTACATTGGAGTGGAGGGGCTAGGTCCAGCCCATTGGTCTTCCTGTGCAGTGAGGAACCCTGTCTTAACAACAATAAAGAGAAATCTGGAATATCGTATGACAATTTAACAGTAATTTTCTTTGAGCAATGGGAATATCAGGTGGTTTGTGTGTGTGTGTGTGTGTGTGTATGTATGTATGTATGTATGTATGTATGTATGTGAGAGAGAGAGAGAGAGAGAGAGAGAGAGAGAGAGAGAGAGAGAGAGAGAGAGAGAGAGAGATCGTACTATGAAGCCCTGGCTGGCCTAAAATTCTCTATATAGACCAAAATTCTCTATATAGACCAGGATGGCCTCAAATTCAGAGATCATTCTGCCTCTGCCTCTGAAATGCTAGGTTAAATGTATGCACTACCAAGCCTGGCTAGAGCATTTTCTAAAAGAGATTTTTGTTGTTATAAAAATGTTTAGAGGCTGGAGATGTGGATCAGTGGCAACAGCAATTGCCACACAGGTGGAGGACCAGAGTTTTGAATCCGTGGAACCTACAAAATCCAGATATGGTGGGTGGCATCTGTGATCCCAGTACACCCGAGGGTAGAAGGAAGGCAGAGACAGGTGACTCAGAAGTCTGACTTTGTCAGTAGCAAAACAAAAGGTGCTGTCTCAAGATGTACATGAGGAGGGGTATCGGAGGTTACACGCTAACCTACAGACACACACAGCCATGCCCACAGGCGCACATACGCAGAAATTATTTTAAGTTGATGAGCAAATATATTATACTTCCCCAAATAGAAGAAAAGATAATTTTCCTGATAGTATCAGATAATTATAAATATTCTCTTTTAAAAATTATTATCAACACATATTCATTATGCCAAAGGATGGGATTTTTATTATGACATTTTCCTGTGTATATTTTGTACTTTGCTCATCCTCTCTTGCCCCTCTTACTGGCTCACTTCATCTCCTCAGATAGTATAGTACCCCTTCTACTTTGTTATATATATATATATATATATATATATATATATATATATATATAATTTTACATACGACAAAACTTTAACATTGGTCTTTCTTTTTTGTTTGTTTGTTTTTTTGTTCTCTGTGTAGCCTGGGTGTCCTGGAATTCACTCTGTACACCAGGCTGGCCTCGAACTCAGAAATCCGCCTGCCTCTGCCTTCAAGTGCTGGGATTAAAGGCATCTGCCACCACTGGCCAGCAACATTGGTCTTTCTAACTATGGCTTATTTCATCAACAATATGACCTCCAGTTTTATCTATTTTCTTAAAATTGACTAGATTCTTTTCCCATTTTTAATGAAATCTTTGTGTATGGTAGATGTGTATGCATGTGTGTTTGTAAGAATTCTTGCCTGTGCAGTCTTTGGAAGCCAGACACTGACATTGAGATACCTTTTGCAATCCTTTCTCTACCTTATTTTAATTACATTTATTTATTTATTTATACACATGAGTTACAGTACATGTGTAGAAAGAAGTCAGAGTACAACTTTCAGGAGTGAGTTTCTTCTACCATGTAGATCCTAGGTATAAAACTCAGGTAAGACTTGAAAGCAAATGCCTTTTACCCACAGTTCTGTTTTCACATCCCTACCTTTTTAATTTTTTTGTTTTGTTGTTGTTGTTTTGTTTTTGATATAATCTCTTATTGAACCTAGAACTGGAGGTTTGGTATACATTGGCTGGCCAGAGAGCTCCTGGGTATTGCCTGTTTTGAGCCCTCAACACTGGAATTATGGAGGCATGGGGCTACCGTTGGCTTTTTCCGTGGGTACTAGAGATTAAAATTCAAGTCCTAATGCTTCTATAGCAAGTACTTAATCCACTGAGCCGTCTCCTCAGCTCACAGTTTTATTTTTTTAATGGATGAATAAAACTTCATTATATATATATATATATATATATATATATATATATATATCTCCTATATATAAATGTATTTATATGTGAGATATATATCTCTCCTTAGGCCTTTTTTGTTGGTGGACATCTAGGCTAACTCCAAGACTTAGCGATAGTAAACAGTGCCTTAATAAATAGGAATGCGCAGGTATCTCTGTTGTATACTAACTTCAGTATCAGACATAATAGAAGATATTTCTGTTTTTAGTGTTTTAAGGAACCTCTATACTACTTTCTATAGTTGCTTGCACTAAGGTTGTAAGTGTTTGTTACTGTCTCCACATTCTCTAGTATCTCAGTGTAGCTCTGATTCTCATTTTGCTGATGGCTAAGGGTGTTGAAAGTTTTTCCTCGGATCTATTTGTAAGTTTTTCTTTAAGAACTTACTTGTTGACCAGATGCCATTTTTGGTGTTTGACAGTCTGAGATTTTTATATATTATATGTAGTAACTATAGTCAGACATATAAATGTCCAATCTTTTTCTGCTTTTCTTTACTGTGTTGTCTCATTTGTCCTGTATATGCTTTCTCATTTCTTGCAATGCTATTTTTTCTGTCCATTCTCTTGTATCCAGGACTATTGGAATGCTCTTCAGACAGTCCTTGCAGATGTGTATAATGAAGTATTTCTCCTGTTTTCTTTTAGAAGGTTCAAGGTTTTGAAGTCTTTTTTTTTTCCATTTGCTAATGGTATTTATTGCTTTTCCTTGAGAGCTTTGTGAATTTACAAAAAAAAAAAAAAAGTGGACCAAAATTTACAGGCCCTTAGTTTGTGCTGAGAAGTCAAGACATGAGGCCCTGTGCTGCCTGGCCACTAGCAGAGGCTGTACACTGTGTTTACCAGGTGCTCCTTTAACACACTGCCCTGATGCATATCAGTCAAATCACTGGAATGGTACAGAGGTTTGGTTTTGTTTTTTGCTTGGGGTGCTTTCTTGCTATAAAACTGAAGATTTCAGTTCATTTCTGAAAAATAAATTGGTCAATAAATTCAATTTTTTTCTTGCTTCTAGTTTACACAAAGCTTCATATTCAACCCAATACCTTTCTAGCTGCATCTTCTTTTCTGCTACCAGCGCGGGCAGTTGCTGCTGTTGGGCTTCTCTCTGTTTCGATATGGATGTCAGCAAGTTCCGAGCACCAGTGGCTTCATCTTCTCGTTCTCTGCTTCTTTGGCAAGCTGATCAACAAGCTCAATTAGGCCACTAACAACTTTCTGAAACCGGCCAATTTTGTCCACAAAATCCTTGCACTCTTCCTTGGGTCTAACACCCAAAGCTTGTTCAGGTCATCAAAATTCAGCCCTGCCTTGCCGAAGATGTCCTTGCCCATAGCTGTTTCCCTTCCAGGCTCCCTAGAGAAGTTCTGCTTTGAAGAGATGATAGAGGCAATCAAGAGGTCTGTCATAGGAGCAAGGGTCAGAAAAGAATAAAGTCCAGTTGCTTGTCACAGGCATCGTTCATTCAACATACATTTCTTGAGTGCCTACTACATGCCGACACTGCTAGATGCTGAGGTGTAAAGATGAATGCAACATGGTGCCTGCCCTGGAGCATCACAATTTTGCTGCCAAGCTGTCTCCACAGCGCGCTACAGCCCAGACGACTGTGGGTAGAAACTTCTCTCCCGTAACTGCAACTGGCTGCTGCCATAGATACAAGACCTATAAACTACATGTCACTCCCAAGACCAGAAGCACTAGCACCCGCCCACCCCGCGGTGCTTGCTGGGAAATCGGTTTTGAAGTCTTAAATTCAGGTCTCAATCCAGTTTTGAATCCATTTTCATGCAGGATAAGAGATAACCGATTTTGTTTTCACTTTGCGATATGCAGACATCCAGATTTTCCAGTACCATTTGTTGAATAGGCTGTCTTTTCTTCATTATATGTTTTGGAGATATTTGAAAACCAGGTGACTATGTGCATTTACATCATGTCTTATTTTGTTTATTCCACTGTTCTATACGCTTGTTTTTGTGCCAGCAACATTCTGGTTTTGAAAGTATGGCTCGGCATTATCATTGGAAATCTGGTACTATGATTCCTCTGGCTTTGCTATTTCTGCTGAGAATTGTTTTGTCGATCTGGGATCTTTTGTGCTGCCATAATAAGCTTTACCATTGTGTTTTCTGTTTCTCTGAGAAAGACGACTGGAATTTTAATGGAGCTTACATTGACTTTGTAGGTCACTTTTGGTAATTAAACATTTTCATAGTATTAATTCTGCAAGTCAATGTTCATTTCTTCTAATATCTCCTTCGATTCCTTCAGCTTTTTAAAAGCCGTTTTAAAAAACACCTTGGTTACCTTTGTTCCTAGCTAGACACCCTTCCTCCTTTTTGGATGTTGTGAATTGAATTGTTTTCTTGATTTCTTTCTCAGTATGTTCATTATTATCCAGAAACTAATTTTCATATTTCGCTTTTTTATATAATTTTATTTGACTGTAATTGATTAGCAGGTCTAATATATATATATATATTAACACATCCCAATCCCACTCACTTCTCCTCCCCTCTTACGCACACTCCACACTTGCAACTCACCGCCCCCCCATCAGAAAAAAAAATCTCACTGTAGAAACTGTAGTGTGTCACTGTGAATCCCACAATATACCCTTTTGTCTACACTTCTTTGCTTGCAAATGTTCATTGCAGTGACTCCTTGGTCTGGTTAGAGGCCTCTGGCTTGTGCTACTCTGTCAATCAATATTGGAATCTCAGTGAGTCTTTTGGGTATCCTGTTGTTGCCCTGTGTTACAGAGATCTTGTAGTTTTGGATCTATAAGACCAGCCCCTTTATGCACTCCAGCAGTTCATCAATGGGGTAGATGTTGGGATGGGCCAATTCAAAGCCATGGGTCTGGGCCTGAGAGGTACCTGAGCTGGTCAGCCCATTGGCTTTCCCACTGTCACATCACTGGGGACAGTCTACTGGCATTCCACACAACCAGGGCCAGCTCTACCCTGCTGCCCAGGTGAAGTTAAAGGCCCACTCTCCTGAGTGCAACAGTTGGTGAGGCACAGGGCCAGCTCTCCTGTGCTTATTACCCCAGGGCTAGCTTTCTCACCTGCTATAGGTGACAAGGAATAAGGGCTGGGAGTCA
Source organism: Grammomys surdaster (assembly GCF_004785775.1). NCBI lineage: Eukaryota > Metazoa > Chordata > Mammalia > Rodentia > Muridae > Grammomys > Grammomys surdaster. The sequence continues at coordinate 1,457,586 of NW_021604621.1, forward strand.
TCTCTCCTTTGCCCATGTCACTAGTCACTACAAAGTAGACAGGTTGTGGGGCTAGCTCTCTTGTGCTCATGCCCTTGGGACCCAGCCAACCTGTGACCCCACTACCAGGGTTAGCTCTACTATGGTACCCAGGTGAGGTGCAAGACCCACTCTCCAGAGTGCCGAAGCTGGTTAGGGGCCAGGGCAGCTCTCCTGCTCTTATGACCCCAGGGCCACGTCTCTTACCTGCTACAAGTGGTGAGGAGAAAGGAGGTTATCTCTCCTAAATCCATGCCACCACACAGGAGATCAGTGGCAGGGCCAGCTCTCCCATGCTCTTTTACTTGGGGACCAGTTCACCTACAACTCCCTCAAAATGCAAGACACACTCGTCTCAGTACTGTAGTCAGTTAGGGATGGATCGAGCTCTCTTGCTTTCATGCCCCCAGGGACAGCTCTTCCAGTATGTCCAGATGAGGGGTAGGGCCAGTTCTGCACACCCCTCAGACATCAACATGTCCCTGGGTGGCAGCCCAGACCAGAAACATATGGTCCCTGTTGGCATCACCAACTACCCACATCAGGCTGTTCCTCACTACCGTCGAGTCTCCAGTTCTGCCTCTCTTCATTGTGCCCACATCCTTCTGCTTCTCTTTCCCTTCCATCTCTCCACCACTTACTTGTTCCTCTTAGTGGCACCCATGGTCACTGAATGTTCGGGGTCATCTCAGAAGTGGTCTTGGGAGTGCTATGCACATTATGGCACTGGGTCTGCCTGCCCATGTCTGCACAGTGCCTGACTGGTCAGATTAGGCTAGCTCCCTGTCCAGGCCCCCTGGTGCTGGTCTGGCTGTCATCCCAGGCTTCCTTTTCTCAGGGAATGTTAGGCTAATAATCATTCAGATGCTTATAGGTCAGAACACTGAGCACAGACATCACCTCTGTCCTCTCTGCCACCTACTGATGCACATGTGACACAGCAGCCACACCTGCAGTGTCTCTAGGCGCAATATTTTTTAATATCCATGAATATAAACGTTATTTTTCTTGTTGTTGTAACAAAAGCAACTTAAGAATGGTTTACTTTGGCTTATGATTCAAATGTACAGTCCATCGTGGTAAAAAGAAATACATTATGGTGACCAGAGAGTGAGACAGCCAGCAAGAAAACAAATAGATGAAAGTGGATGTTTAGCTGACTTTCCCCTGAGGATCCCAGTACAAGGAATAATGGCACACACAATAGGATCTATCTCCCTACCTTGATTAACCCAACCTAGAAATTCCTTCAGAGACATATGCAGAAATTTGTTTCCTATGTAGTTGTGGGTCCTGTCAATTATCTATCCCAATAGACTTTTAAGTATGGATCCTATTACTTGGAACTAAGAATAATTTGACTTCTTCCTTTTCTATTTGCATCCCCTTTATTTCTTTCTTTTGTCTAAATTCTCTGGATAGCAATTCAAGCTGTAAATGTATAACAGTTGAGAAAATAGACACCATTGTCTCTTTCTTGATATTGAAGGAACTGCTTTCCCATTTTTCCCTTTCTTAGCCTAACATTATAGTATGTTGGGATATTTTTCTTTTATTCCTAATTTCTCAGGGTCTGTATCAAGTTTGCCAAAAGAGCCTTTTAAATAATATGTTAAAATAATCATTCTATATGATCATAATATGATTTCTGTTTGTATAGTAGCTGGACCTTACAGTGGGGATAACACAGTCTTTCTAATTTCTTTATTTAAAGTACTCATAATTACAAACTCCCCTCTTACAGCTTCTTCTTTTGTATTCTAAAAATTCTAATTGTATTTTCAGTGATCATTCCAGAATATTACTTAGTATGCATACATTTTTATATTTTCTATGTTTCTCTTGCTGTTGAGTTTAAGTTTCATTCCATTATGATCTGATAAATGAAAGAAATAATTTTTGTATTACCTTTGTGGCCTATTTTGTATTCATTTTAGAGAATGTCCCATTTGCTGCTAAGAAGCATGTCAAAGCTGTTGGTAGAATATATCTTGGTTAAGTCTCGTCTGTGGTGCAGTGTAACTCTGGGGTTTACCTGTGAATTTTTTTTGTCTTGAGTGGTCTATCTGTTAATGATATTGGTCTATTAATGATAATGGGTATTGAAATCACCCACTATTATTGTACCTGGACAGGTTTTTCCTTCTATAGTGTTTTATAAAATTGAATGTACCCCTCATTATAATATTTAATGATTGTATTTGTCTTGTCTCAGTTTTGCTTAAAGACTACTTTGCTAGAACTATAGTTACCCCTGCTGGTTTTTAGCTTCAACTTGCTACATTTATACACGCATTTCCATTCTTTTGCTTTAACCTTTCCTTACCATTGAGTTGTGTTTCTTATAGACAATAAACACCTGGGTTTTGATTTTTAAATTTATACAAATAGTTTGTGATTTCTTTCTCTTATTTTTTTTTTTTTTTGAGACAGGTTTTCTCTGTATAGTCCTGGCTGTCCTGGAACTCACTCTGTAGAACAGGCTGGCCTCGAACTCAGAAATCCGCCTGCCTCTGCCTCCCAAGTGCTGGGATTAAAGGCATGCACCACCACCACCCGGAGGGTTTGTGATTTCTATCTGAAGAATTAAGACATTTACATTTAGGATTATCTTTGAGAGATATGTGCTGATTCCTTCTTTTACATTACTTGCTTTTGTTTAATTAAACTTTTAATTACATTTTAAGTTAAATTTTAATTTATAAATTTCACATGTCTGGGTGTTTTACGTACATGTATGTCTTGTGCAGAATGTACCTGCCATGCTGGCAGAGGCCAGAGAAAGATCTTATATTCTCCAAAACTGGTATTACAGCTGGTTGGTTGCCACCATGTGGGTGCTGGGAATCAAACATGTGTCCCCTGGCATAGCAGAGTGCTCTTAAACTCTATGTCATCTTTCCAGCCCAGCCCCTGTTACTCTTTCTTGAATTGTTGCTGTGGTTTACTGATGATGTTATTCACAGTGGGTTTGTTTTTTGGGGGTGTGTGGTGGGGGTGGGGCATACTGAGTATTTCATTTCCAGTAGCTTTTTCTTTTTCTAAATTTCAATTTCCTTGATGAATTTCCTGGCCAGTTCATGAACTGATTTTCCTTACTTCATTTATCCCTTTGCTTGAACCATTTTTTAATTCATTGATCATTTTTTATGATGAGGCTTTTAAATGTTTTGCTGACATTCCAACCTTTTCAGTATATTTGGATTCAGTAGTTGAGAAGTTGTAATCCTTTGAAGGAATCATGTTGCTTTGTTGTTTCAGGGTATTTGTGTTTCTGAGTTGGGATTTGCACAGGTGTTAGCACTGGTATCTCTTCTGGTTTTATTCAGGGATCTTTTTAACGAGCACGGTTTTCTTGAAGCTCCATTTCCAGGACCAGTTGCAGAGGAGAAAACAAATGAATATAAGTACAACAATATATTTGAATAACAATCCAGATATAGAAATACAATTAAAATTAATTAAAACCAACTGCTGTACCACTATATACAAAGAAATGGTAAAAAAAATGTAATTGTAAGTGTCTTAGTTATGGTACTGTTGCTGTAAAGAGACAGCATGACCAAGGCAACTCTTAAAAAAAATAAGAAGGCATTTAATGAGGTACTTGCTTACCATTTCAGAGGATTAGTCCGTTTTCATCATATCAGGAAGCAGCCAGGCATGCCCCTGGGAGAATAGCTGAGAATTTTACATCCTGGTCCACAGGCAGCAGGCAAAGAGAGACACTGGACCTGGTGTGGACTTTTTAAATCTCAAAGCCCACTCCTAGTGACACACCTCCTCCAAGGACACGCCTCCTCATTCTTCTCAGAACTAAGCATGTGAGAATATGAGCCAATAGGAGGCAGTTTCACGCAAACCACCTTAGTCAGTTATAAAGCTAGAAAGTAAATAAGGCAAAAGTAATAATGGTGATAAGTAAATTAAATAAGGAAGCCGGAAAGGAAGGAATGAAGAAAGGTTAAATAAAAGAAAGGAAATAGAAAACCAAAGAATGTGAGGCAAAGGAAGGGAGAAAATATATGAATAAAATGTGATGAAGGGAATAACAAGAATAAAAATAAAAACCTTAAGCCAAGTGTCTTAGGGGTTGCTGCCATGAAACACTATGACCTAAGGCAATTTGCTGAGGGAAAGATTTCAGGAACTCACACAGGCAGGAGCTGATGCAGAGGCCATGGAGGAGTGCTGCTTACTGGCTTGCTTCCCCTGGCTTGCTCATTTTGTCTTCTTATAGAACCCAGGATGATCAGCCCAGGGATGGCACCACCCATGATGGGCAGGGCCCTCCCTATCAATCTCTAATTGAGGAAATGCCTTATAGCTGGATCTTATGGAGACATTTTCTCATTTGAGGTCCTCTCTTTTTGGCATAAAACTACCTAGCACAAATATCATGGACCTTAATGTCAGTTACATTTGGATTCAGAATTGTGTCTTGTTTTGCTATGTATTTAGCCTAATGGTGTGAGCCTTCCATTTCCTTTTCTGCTGACAGAAAAATAATAAGCTAGACCTCTGCTCTGTTGTGCAGACTAAAGGAAAATCACGCATTCAGAGCATTTACCACAATTAGCAGAAATAAATGTGTGTTATTTTCATGAAATAAAAATTTCCTTGTGAACCATGTTACATAGGAACATTTTAAAAGACTGTCACTGTTATTGTTCCCTCATGTGATTCTGTGAGTGCATCTTGATCACAGAAATAGCATCTATATTGAATTTTATATTAAAAATCATTGCATAACGGTAACTAACAATTGCAATTTAATTGAGCCTTCTGTAACTTGCAGTCTGTATCTTTTAAACTTTTGCAGAGAGATTGCAAAGCTTGGCTTCTTTGGTTTCACTAAATTCAAGCTCAGTGAGCCACTAATTGATTCCAAGAATGGAAGCTAACACCCCACGGGAAGCAGAAGGGCACCTGTACAAGCTTTAGAGAGAAGAATGACCTCATTGCCTTGTTTGTGTGCCCCAAAACAAATTGGACAAGAATGATATGAATAAAAAATAACAAATTACCCTACAGTCCTTTCCATCAGTGTCTGCAATATGCAGCTTGCTATTTTAATCTTTCACACAGAAGCTTCTTTCCAGAACCTTCCAGGGTACTTTTTCTTGAATTGCAAGTCTCAGATACTGGTTGGTTTCAAATACTGAGAAGAGATCTCTTGACACAAGACAATGAAGGAGGTGGCAGACCAATTTGTCTGTGAAAAAAATGACATTTCAGGAAACAGAATTGTTCTGGTAAAAGGTAATCCCTTATTCCTTATTGATGAGATTAATTCTTTTAATTTGTTTAATAAGTTGTGCGGTGCTTACTACTATGATAGATGCTCAAAAAATAGAGATGCTTAAGCTATAAACTTTGCACTCAAAAATGCATTTAACAGGAAAAATATTATAGAAAAATCATAGATGATAATCCAGTGAGAAAAATACTATAAGAAAAATAGAGAATGTGTTGTAGGAACACAGAAAGTATACACAATTTATCCTAATGTTAAATAAGATATGGAGGATCAAGAAATATGAGGAAGAAATATTTGAGCACCTATGTGAGGAGAAAGAAAATTGAGTACAAGATATGCAGATGAAGAAATGATGGCAGAAAGTGGAGGGACTGTGGGTCCTCACAGGGAGCAGCCTGTGCAAAAGCCAGGGAACAAGAGAAGACAGAAGGTGTATGTTTATAGAGCTGCTGAGACAGCTCGGCAGGTAAAGGTGCTTGCCACACCTGAAAACTTTAGTTTGATCTTGGGGATCTACATGGTAGAAAAAAGAAATGCTTCCCTGCAAGAAGATGTCCTCTCACCTCTACAGAGGTACCATGATACATAAGAACACATGCAAACGTGCAAATGCATAAAAAAGTATAGCCTCTCTCTCTCTCTCTCTCTCTCTCTCTCTCTCTCTCTCTCTCTCTC
>NW_021604621.1:1463548-1473359 GCF_004785775.1 Grammomys surdaster
TCTCTCTCTCTCTCTCTCTCTCTCTCTCTCTCTCTCTCTCTCTCTCTGACAGTTCACTATACTTACATTGGTCATTGGTGTAGTTATAGGAAAATTTATGCATTTTGGGTACTTAGGAGTCTAGATAGGGGATGGTCCCCAAGAGACAACTATGGAACATGGCGGATCAGACATGGACACACTGAGGAATTTAGGCAACAAGGGGCTCAGACTTGATAGGTACATCTGGTACATAGCCATACTCTGGGGTGGGTAGCAAATCCAACTACTTGCTCAAGGGTAACAGCAGAGTTAATGGTAGTAAGTAGACTGTTCCACTTCTAGAGTTGCCTCCCTGCCATCTTGGCGGCAGAAAGAACTGAGAATTTGGAGCCCAGAGCCAGAGGATGACATGATTTCTATTGCCTCCTCACTATAACTAAGTGTTTTAAGGTTAGATCTGAAAATCAAGACCACTAGACTGGATTCTGCTTTCCCTGGATTATGCAGCTCCAATATAGATCTCAGCACTTTGCTGTCACTTAGCTCTCTGTTGCATTCAGGGGATAGTGAAGTGGAAACTTTAAGGGTTCTTTGGAAAGTCAGTTGGATGGTGTTTTGTTGGAGCAAACATGTGAAGGAGTGTTTTCCTGAAGTGGACACAGGTGAAAGGCTAAGGTGGACTCATGAAGGAACATTTCACTGAAGCAGTTAAAGGTGAAAGGATGTTTTGCTAAAGCAAATATGTGAAAGGACACGTGATGAAGGATTCTTCACTAAAGGACACACATGTATTTGTCTGCCTTATATTACATAGCTGAACTCCATTTGTTGAGACCCCATAGAGAAAAATACACCAAAAAAACTTCTGGTGGTGGTCTGGTGGCTTCTTGACACTTCTGAGGATTCGGTCTGATTGGCAGAGTGATGTCAGCTGATAGACAGACACATAGAGTTTTGTTAAGACAGGCTCATGTGCTGAGGCAAAACATGTGGTGAGGCAAGACCTGTGCAGGACAGGTGATATTTGGAGGGAGTATAAATAGGACTCAACAGACTGTGACAGAGGCTTGCTTGCATAGCTAGCTTTGCAATGTTTCTTGGTCCGGCATCATTGCTGATCTTTGCTTCACTGAGAGAGGCACAACAAAGACTTTTCCTGGTATCCCTGCTGGTCTTAAACTCTCCTGTTGACTCTGGCTGTCTCTGTTAGGTAGTAGCACTTCTGCTGATTCGTGTTTACTATCCTGACTCTACCGAACTAGACTGCTGGTATAACTGTGAAGTGTTTGTGAGTGGATCCAGCTGCTACTGCTGCTGATTCCTGTGAACCAAACTGCTGATTTCCCGACAAAGCAGATGGGATTCGCTCCAAAGAACAATTTCTATACAGGTCCACTTCCCCTGTATTCTAGTAACCTTTCTTTTCTACTACCTCTGGTGGGTGGTGGGCTAGAAGGGAGGTTAAAACATTAAGAACTGTTATTAAAATTAGGGATGAGAAAATTTAATCCTACAGTATACTGAGGATGATATTTCCAAAATCTACCCTACAGATATATTAACTACATAAAGAGTAGCTGTGGATGATAAGAGATGTGCAGTTGGGATTCTGTTTCCCCTAATTTTTGGAGACTTCATTTAGATTGTCTTTTTATGTGCATGTATTTTAGGATGTTTCTACTGTATTAGATTTCCATACTACTACCTCTGAAATGCCCCTCAGTTTTAGCTGCCCTTTCTCCTATCCCCTCCCTCCCTCCCTCCTCCTCTTCCTTCTTTCCACTTGATCCTCCCATTTTAGAACTCCCCTCATCTCTCCTTAGCTATCTATTCTATTCCCTTTTTAAACAAGATCTGTTCCTCATAGCCCCTACCATCTGTGCTTCTATTGATTGTAGCATGGTTATCATTGTCTTCACAGTTAATATCTACATATAAATGAACATCTACCATATGATTTTCTAGTTCCATCCATTTTTTCCTGCAAATTTTATGATGTCATTTTTTAATAATAGCTGAGTAATACACCATTGTGTAAATGTAGCAAATTTATTTATCCATTTTTCTGTTGAGAGACATCTAGGTTGTTTCTTGTTTCTGGCTATTATGAATATAGAAGCAGTGGACATAGTGAAGCAAGTGTCTCTGTGGTAGAAGGAAGCATCTTTTGGGTATATGCCCAAGAATGATATAGGTGGATCTTGAAGTAGATTGATTTCAATCTTCCTGAGGAAATGCCACACTGATTTTTACAGTGGCTGTTTGAGTTTGCACTCCCACCAGCAATGGAGGAATGTTCCTATGACTCCACGTCCTTGCCAGTATGAGCTTGGTTTGTTGATCTTATCCATTCTGAGAGGTGTTAAGATGAACTCTCAAAGTACTTTGATTTGATTTCCTTGATGGATAAACATATTGAACATTTCTTTAAATGTTTCTCAGCCATTTGAGTTTCCTCTGAAACTCAATGTTTCTCAGCCATTTGAGAATTCTGTTTTGATCTGTTCCCATTTTTAAATTAGGTTATTTGTTTTCTTGATGTCTAGTTTCTTGAGTTTTTAATATATTTTGGATATTAGCCCTCTATCAGATTTATGGGGGGGGGTTCCCATTCTGTAGGCTGCCACTTTGTCCAAACAACAGTGTCCTTTGCTGTGCAGATTCTTTTCAGATGTATGAGGTCTCATTTGTTATCTTAGGGCCTGTGCTAATGGTGTTTAGTTCATAAAATCTTTTCCTGTCTGAGTTCAAGGCTATCCCTTATATTCTTTTCTGTTGGGTTCAGTGTATCTGGTTTTATGTTGAGGCCTTTGATTCATTTAGAGTTAATTTTTGTGCAGGGTGATAAGTGTGGATGTATTTTGATTTTTCTACATATGAAGTCATTCAGTTTGTCCAGCACCACTGAACGTTAACAAGCAAACTATACCTGCTGGGAGAAGGAAGATCAGTTTTGTCCAATAGAGTTAAAACTGGGTATAACAACTACTCTAGCATAGGCACTGTGTTCAGAAATAGTAGTTGACCAACATATAATTGGACTCCACAGCTTTTTCTGTGCTTTTATTTGATTACAATTCAGTATTTGTTTTTTAATGTGATTTTATTTTGTTTTCTTGGTTTGGGGGTGTTTTGTCATTGTATTGAGTTTTCATTTGTTTTGTGAGAAAGAAAAACTTGTATAAGTAGGGAGGGGGAGAGAATCTGGAACAACTTGGTTGTAGGCATACATTTTCACAACCTGCTTTAATAAGGGTTCAACCTCTTTAGCCCACCACTCACCAGACATACTGAAAAGAAAAGAAAAGAAAGGTTGTTAGGATAAGGGGGGGGAAAGTGAACCTGTTTACAAATAGTTCTTTGAGGAGATCCCAATCTTTGTTGTTCTCAGTGCAGTCCACTAGCAAACATCAAACAGGAATCAGCAGCTGCAGACCAGTCCACTCGACAGACATCACATGTAAACCAACAAGAGCAGTTCAATCCAGAAGAAACTGTGAGGCTCAGCAACCAGCCCAAGTCTGTGGAAGTGGCAAGAGGAACCTCCTGAGAAGTTTTTTCGTGAGTTTCTCTCTATGAAGCCACCACAAGCAAAGCTCAACAATACAATGCATGGCAAACCAATACGTGTGTGTCATCAGCAAAGACTAATGAGGCAGAACAAGGCAAACCAGTGCTCGAGCTCCCACTGTCTGTGGGGTCATATTTATATTCCTTCTAAACATCATGCTTCCTTTTACCTTTGTTAACTTCAGCAAAACATTCTTTGATGTGTCTGCTTTAGCAAAACATTCTTTCACCTGTCTGTCCCAGCAAAACATCATTATAACATAACAGAGTCTCCAAAGAAACCAGAAATTTCCATTTTACTTTGGGGAAGGGAAGTTTATGATAAAATATATTTAAATTTAAAGTTGTCTTGAATTATAAAAACATAATAGTGATAATAATACAAGAATAGCTATGTATGTTAGATATCGGGCTAGATATGAATGGTATTATCACAGTGTCTTCAGATTACAAGGTTTCCCTTAGGGATACTTATATAACAAACATCAGCTGAACTAAGGAAGATGAAGAAGCCCCTTTATGCTGGAGACCTCAGGAGGGGCTTCTCTGGGAAGGTGAAGTAGGAGCTGGAACTCAAGAGAGGAAGCAAGGATATTAGTAGAATGTCCTCAGAAATCCAAAATAGCTCTAATGACTACTTTTCTCATTTTCTTTGATTAGCTTGAACTTGCTACCTGGTTAGAACTCTTGGACTTTAAAATAACTATTTATTTTTGGTACTGTCCTAGGGGACACAGGAGTCCTGCATCTTTGAAAAGTCTGCTGCAAGCAAAGGACATCCCTGGGAATCTTTTGTATGTTCTTACCATTGTCTTTCCTAGGCTTTAACATTTGGGAATCCAAGAGCCAACTCACCTTGCCATTCCTCTAGACTTTGAGTGGTCCCTCTCTGTAGCTTGTTGTAAGCCTCTTACAGAAGTCCTCAGTGCTATCCAGAGCCTGACAAGACTGATGCTAACTCATGATAAAAGTGGAGATTTCAGACTGAAATTTTTATGTGAGGGATTGAAACAGCCTGACTGTCAGTTAATGAATCTAACCTGAATATCATGAATTGTGGGTATGTATAGAGTTCATCACGTCACAGTAACCCCTAAAATTAAGTAGTGTTTTCTTGTCCAGCTGACTGAATCTCAAAGGAAGAAAAATATGAAGCATGAGTTAATATAAAGGGAATAAAACATCCCTTTCCCTGAATCTCTGCTTATCCCTGGCCCAAGGGATCTTTTTCACGTGTCATTTGTATTTTCTAGTGTGCTTTTCTAGATGAGTCCTAAAGTTTCCTGGAGCAGATAAGATGATGATATCCTCTCTGTATTGCAGGCCTGTTGCTGGACCAGAGTATGTGGTCAGAATTTGTGCTTTGCATTCTGTAGCAATCAACATCTGAGAGGCCCTGAGCTCAATGATAATGCTTTAGGTGACAAGGGTGTGTAGGTCCGGTGTGAAGGATTGAAACACCTTTACTGCAAACTACAGACCTTGTGGTAAGTACCAGGAGAGTCTATGTGTAAGAAGCTTTTGTTTGAGGCTGTATATGAAAGGGATGGCCAATGAGGAATATGGGATAAAATTAACTTCTTTTTCCCTCTCGGATTGGGGTAGTGGATTGAAACAACCTTGCCACATACACCAGGCTAGCTTTGGACATGCATCAATCCTCCTGCCTATTTTTCCTGAATGCTGGGATTAAAATATGTATCATATCATGCCTAGTGAAGTTGATTTCTTTCCTAAATCTCTTTACAGGTTGGCACAGTGTCATCTTAAAGCTGCATATAGCGGTGCTCATGTGTTCTCAACAGAGGTAAGACCCTAATACTCCTGGGAGTGAAAATGCCTTCAAGGATTTTTGAGTACAGATGCTGTGTGATGCACTGAATTGTCCAGTGTGTAAAGCTGACACTCTAGTAAGTAACTGTTTTGGGAAAAATGGGAAAGAAGTGTACAAGATGGGCGTGTTGGATTTAGTCAGAAACAGCTATAGTGTTTGTTTGTTTTTGTTTATTTTAAAGAGGAAAACTGAGGGCAAGCCAAACCTAGGCAAAATGGTAAAGTAAATACAATTACCAATAGACCCCTTGTCCTCCTATGATATAAACACAGGAGCAGAGGCAGAAAACAGGCCACTTGTATCTCATTGCTAAGAAAAACAGCATTATGGGAGAAAAAGAACACAGTACCTGGATGCTAGGTTTGGCTCAATCATGTATATGATCATGTATATGATCGAAATAACTTAACCTCTCTGAGCTTTAGTATCCTTGACTGTTAATAGCTGCTTACTGGCTGCTTGAAGTCAACGTGAGGATGGAATAGAGAAAGAACTCAATTGTAAATGTTCCTACTGGATGTCCCCTTAGCGCATAGGAGATGCCACATGTTAAGCCAGTTGCATTTCTATTTCTTACACTCACCAGTGTGCTAATGAGAACATTTGGAGTGTCTTTGAAACGCCAGGGGGATGAAACTGTAATGGGAAGATTTCAAGGGGTGGAGGTCGCCACCTTCTCTGGTCAGTGTCCATCTGCCAGCTCAGCAGGCTGATATGCACACAAAGTAATTCTTAATTACAGTACAACTAAGCTCTGTTGGCAGCTAACCAGTGGCCAGGTGGCCATTCGTGTTTGGTATTCCGAACTGGAACACATAATGGAAAATAAAGCCTTAGTGTGACAATTCCACAGTCCAAAGCCAATTTGGGAGATTGAAGCCGAACTGAACTCAGCCTAAAGAGCTGATTACAAGGCTGCATCAGAAACTGTTTCTCTGCTAGCAAAGTGATGTCTTTTGGTTTCAAAAGCTCAAGAGAGTGCATATTACCAATCAACCAGAGGGAATGGTGCATAACATGATTTAAGTCTTGAAGGGTAGGGACTTTCATCGTATTAGTCTCAGAAATCCGTGAATGGGACCTTTATTGTCATGATTGATATAAACTTAACTGATATATATCTCAATGCTTCTTTAAATGTAGAGTAGCACCACAGTGGTATCACCCTCCAGCATATGTGCCACAATAAAGATTCTAAATAAGAACAAGGAGAAGTCGTTTTGTTGGGATGGAATGCCATTGTGTGTTTTTATGTAAATTGTGCCACCATTTCCCAATTCACTTGCCCTTCATCTTTTAACTAGAATGCTTATACTGTCTTTTCAGGCCAACTTTTAAGCCTTTATAATCTAGCACACAACAAGGTCATAGCAGTGTGCAATATCATTGGATACAAAATGGTCACACAGAGTAGCTATCATTTTCTGACCTCAAATAAATCTTGAGCATTAGAATTCATATGCCAGAGATGAAATCAGTAGAAAAATACATAATTATCAAAATAGATGAAAGAAAGATATGTGATGATTTTAAAATGGTAGGCTGGAGTCAATCTAAGAGTACTTCCTAAAAGGAAGGATGTTCTGTGGATTGTAAAGACGGGAAGAAAGGTACTTTTTATGAGCTGCTTGCCAGGACCTGAATCTTACTCCTTAGACTGTATTTTTCTCTCTAAATATTTTAGCACAAATCATAAGGAAGTATGTATAAGAAGTCAGTTAGTAATTAAGATATCTAGGAGAAAGACAAGAAGACAGAGAATGTTCAGTAAATATTAACCACTTATGTAAACTGGACAAAGTTGCTCACACCTGTCATCATAGCATTCAGAAACTCAGGCAGGAAGATTGCAAGTTCAAGCTCAGCCTGGGCGGCATAGTGAGGCTCTGACTCCAACACCAGAAGGATTAGGTATTAGTCAACATTCCAGTAAGGATAGGGGAAGGGCTACAAGACGGAAGGGCTACAAGACCTATGCCTAGCTGAAGATAAACAGCAGTCAAAGACTGCTGAGGGAGGGACAGTCAGTTTGCTTCTGAGAGGACAGCCCTCAGATAGGTTACCCATGCCCAAGTAGCCCTACACACACATATATGAAATAGAGAATAAGAACATGATTTTGAGAGGGGTAGGGGGATAGGGGGAGTTGGAGAAGGGAAGGAGGAAGATATGACAAAAATAAATTATACCCATTGTTAGTATTCTGTCTAAACTCCACCTCCACAGTTACCTGGCAACAGTCACGTATGCTCCTCCCCACAGTTACCTGGCAACAGCCAGGTAGGCCTGCCCACTATAAAAGGGGCTGCTGGCCCCCTCCTTACTCTTTTACCCTCTCCCTCTCTCTTAATCTCTTGCTCTCTTGCCTGTAGCTTCTCTCTGCCCCCTCCCCCTTCCCTTCCCCCTCTTTCCATGTAGTCATAGCCGGCCTCTACTTCTCTACTCCTCTACTCCTCTACTTCTCTTCTCTTCTCTTCTCTTCTCTTCTCTTCTCTTCTCTTCTCTTCTCTTCTCTTCTCTTCTCTTCTCTCTCAATCTCTCTCAATCTCTCTCTCTCTCTCTCTCTCTCTCTCTCTCTCTGCCTCTACTACCGTCCTGGCTCCCCTCCCCATGCCCTGAATAAACTCTATTCTATGCTATACTGGTGTGTGGCTGGTCCCTCAGGGGGAAGGGAAACCTCGGAATGGGCCCGCTGAGACATACCCTTCCCCCATACCTCTCCGCACACCCACAGAACATACTCTTTATCTCTTTATCTTTTTATAAACACATCATTGTAGGCAGAACTCTCTGACCTCTCTCTTTTCTCTCCACCATTTTCTCCCGTTCCTCTCCCCACCTTTGCCCTCTGCCCTAAATAAACCCCCTCTCCTCGTGGAACTGTTTGGTCTGGTGTTGTCTGTTCTAAGCTATACGCCGAAGTCTTACACCCATAATGAAATTATAAAAAACCAATAAAGAATAAAATTATGAAAATTGTTAAAAGATTGGATTTTACAAAAATGTTAAAAGACTGGATGTTTACAGAAATGTTAAAAGACTGGATGTTTACAAGGTTAAGGGAAAATAAGAAATTGTGTCCTCATAATGACAAAGTTCACCTTAAGTCACTTCCCAAGGATTTATTGAATATATCTTATATGGTAAACAATTATGCCAAGAACTCTGCAAACATGAATGAAGAAGATATCAGACATCTTCTGTGTACTTCTGAGGCCAGTGGTCCCAGGGCAGAAAAGCAAATAAACTGAATAATGTAGTGAAATAATCTCAAAGTCTCAAAGGAGCCATAGCAGGTTACAGCTAACCTATCTGAGGTGATAAGGATAAACTTCTAGAAAAAGAGTCACCTCAGTTGAATCTCAGGGCCGTAGTTAGGGGCGATGTAGGTAAAGATGGAGAGGGGTAGTCCAGGTTTAGGAGGTAACTTGAATAACAATACCCGGACAGTAATCAGTATGGTATATGGTACTCAATGGTGGCAGTTTGGACAATTCCAAGACTGTGATGTGGCTGGAGCATGGAAGTATAAAGCAGAGTGTGTTGGCAAATGAGCCTGGGGAGATAGGCAGGATGCCATCCACATACATTGGTAAGTAAAGCGTGTTAACTGAGTTCTGACTGCAATTCCTCTCTTCCTTTCATGGCCTCTTAGAGTAGTGCATATTTTGAGGCTTTTCTTCATCCTTTCTCAAAACTGACTGCAAAGGTGGGGACAACTTTACTTCTACAGCTAGGCAGAAAGTCCACTTATACTCCATGATTCCATGTCTTGGTCTGCAGACAGATGAACAGGCACTGTTCTGTAAATACTGTGAGACTTAGACTGAATGGCTGTAAAGGAGCTCCATTAACGAGCCAGAGATATATGAGTGTGTTCAGTTGCCCCTTTCCCCATTAGAATCTTTAAGTCTATTTATATAATTTATTATATTTATCAACTTGGATGTGTCAAATCAACCCTGCATTTCTGGTAGAAAGCCAACTTGTTCACAGTATATAATCTTTCTGATATATGCCTGTATTCTGTATGGAAATATTCTATTAAGCATTTTAAAAATTACATGTATCAGGCATATTGGCCTGTACGTTTCTTTTGTTGTTGTTGTGTCTTTACCTGGTTTGGGTGTTAGAGTGATACTGGCTTCATAGAAGTTTGGGAGTGCTCTGTCTGCTTCTATTGTTTTGATTAGTTTAAGGAGGATTCACTGTAGATCTTCTTTGGAAGTCTGATAGAATTCTTCTGTGAATCCATCTAGCCTTGGACTTGTTTTTTTATTACTATTTCAGTATTATTATGTATTTAGTAGAGGTTCCTTTATTGTCATTTTTAAGTTTTTTGCATTGTGATAAGACAGGATGAAAAGGGTGAGAATAATCTCTCTCTCTCTCTCTCTCTCTCTCTCTCTCTCTCTCTCTCTCTCT
>NW_021604621.1:1473369-1475244 GCF_004785775.1 Grammomys surdaster
TCTCTCTCTCTCTCTCTCTCTCTCTCTCTCTCTCTCTCTCTCTCTCTCTGTTCCAGAAGGTGGTCTATTTTAGAAAAGCTTTCATGTGTTCCAGAGTAGGATGCATATTCATAGCATTTGGGTGAAATATTCTGTGGATATCTGTGTGATATGTGATAACTAGTTAATCCTGACGTTTCTCTGTATATGTCCAGATGACCTACTTATTGGAAAAAGTTGGGAATTGAAATCACCTACTATGAATGCATTGTTGTTAGTCTGTGTCTTTAAATCCAGTAGTAGTTTTTTTTTTTTCAGAAGGGGCACACCACAGTTTGATACATATATGTTTAAGATAGTATTATCTTCTTGATTAACTGTTCCTAGGATTAAAATGAAGTATCTTCCTTTACCTCTTCAAATTATTTTTAGTTTCATGTCTATTTTGTCATATATTAGGCTAGCAATGCATCCTTGATACCTGGTCCCATTGGATGGAGTACTTTCATCTATCCTTTTATGCTAAGGCAACATCGATCTTTAAGGCTGTATTTCATATGAACAACAGGTAGGTGGTTGTAACTTTAATTTTTTCAAAACCTATTTTTAATGATGGTTCTTATAAGCCTTAACTTCCCTGTAACCACCACCCACCAGAGATAGTGGAAAAGAAAGAATATGGGGGAAGTGGGCCTGTTTAGAAAGGTTCTTTAGAGCAACTCCTATCTGTGTTGTCTGGAAATTGGCAGTTCAGTTCACAGGTTTGCAGCAGCACTTCAGTCTGTTTGCAAACACCTCACAGATACACCAGCAGTCCAGGTTGGCTGAGCCAGGATAGCAAACATGAATCAGCAGTGGTGGCAGTACCTAGCAGAGACAGCCAGGCCTCAGCTTCCACACAAGTCAGCAGGAGGGATCAGGGAAGAAAGCCAGAAGTTCTGGGCTGTGCCTCTCTCAGGGAAGTGAAGATCAGCTAAGACTTGAGACCAAGTTTTGCACAGCTAGCTCTATAAGCAAGCCTAGCTCAGCCTCCATCACTGTCCTCTGAGTCCTATTTATATCCCTTCAAATATCACGTGTTCTCTACAGGCCTTGCCTCAGCAGTGTCTTGTCTCAGCACGTGCATCTGTCTCAGGGGACATCACTCTGCCAATCAGCCTGAGTCCACAGAAATGGCAAGAAACTGCAGCATGCCACCAGAAGTTTTTTGGTGCGTTTCTTCGATGGAGCCCCAACAAATGGAGCTCAACTAAGACAGACCAATACATGCCTGTTGTTAGCAAAGAATCCTTCGTCACATATCCTTTGACATGCTGCTTTAGCGGAGCGTCCTTCCTTCTGTGAAACATTCCTTCATGCGTCTGCCTTAGTCTTTCACATGTGTCCACTTCAGGAAAACCCTGCTTCATGTGTTTGTCCCAGAAAAACACCTTCCAACATGACTCAAAACAACTGACTCTCCAAAGAACCCCTAACACTGGCCCCTGGTCACCCCCTTCCACAATCCTTCCCCCATCTCCTACTTTGAGTGGGTGCTCTCCTCCAGTACATCAAGTCTCCGTGAGCCTAGGTACTTCCTCTCCCACTGAGGTCAGACAAGATAGCCCAGCTAGTAGAACATATCCCATGTACAGGCAACAGCTTTTGGGATAGATGCTGTTCCGGTTGTTCAGGACCCACATGAAGAGCAAACTGTACATTCTGCTACATATGAATGGAGAGGCCTAGGTCCAGCCCTCTTTCTTTCTTTTTTTCTTTTTCTGTTTTGTTTTTTCTCTTCCTTCCTTCCTTCCTTCCTTCCTCCCTCCCTCCCTCCCTCCCTCCCTCCTTCTCTCTCTCTCTCTCTCTTTCTTTCTTTCTTTCTTTCTTTCTTTCTTTCTTTCTTTCTTTCTTTCT
>NW_021604621.1:1475254-1540445 GCF_004785775.1 Grammomys surdaster
TCTTTCTTTCTTTCTTTCTTTCTTTCTTTCTTTCTTTCTTTCTTTCTCTTTTTCATAGAGACAGGGTTCCTCTGTGTGGTCCAGCTGTCCTGGACTCCCTTTGTAGACCAGGCTGGCCTTGAACTTACAGAGATTCAGTGTCCTCTGCCTCATGGCTTCTCTGCATCTCTTTCTGCCTCTACCTCTCTGTCTATCTGTCCCTGTCTCTCTCTCCCTCCAACTGTTTGCCTCTCTATATCTCTGACTCTTGGCCTCCCTGCATCTTGGGTTCATGGTCTGTAGGACTCTCAGCCTCTTTGACTCTCTAGCTCTCTGCCCCTCTGTCCTCCTGCCTTTCTCTCTGGCTCTTTACATCTCCATCTCTTGGCTTCTCCTCTTCACAATCTCTTGGCTGTAGGCCTCTAAGCACCCTTGACTCTCCACCTCTCCCTGACTTTCTGCCTCCCTACCTTAACCTCTCTGTCTTTCTACCTCTGGCTCTGATTCTGCTTCTGTGCCTCTCTGCCACTCTACCCCTCTGTGTAAGCTTAGACTTTTCTCATCCCTAACTTTAATAATGGTTCTTAAATGCTTTAACTTCCCTTCTAGCCCACCACCCACCAGAGGTAGTAGAAAAGAAATGTTATTAGGATACAAGGGAAGTGGACCTGTTTAGAAATTGTTCTTTGGAGCAAAGCCCATCTGTATTGTCAGGAAATCAACGGTTCACTTCATAAGTTAGCAGTGGCAGCTTGATCCACAGGCAAAGCCTTCACAGATATACCAGCAGTCCAGTTTAGTAGACTCGGGATAGCAAACACGAATCAGCAGTGGTGGCATGACCTAGCAGAAACAGCCAGGCCTCTGCCAAGTCAGCACGAATCAACAGGAGTTGCCAGGACCAGCAGGGAAACTATGAGAAGTTCTCTGTGCTGTGCCTCTCTCTACTAAATGAAGATCAGCGAAGATGTAAGTCCAAGAAGCATTGCATAGCTAGCTATGTAAGCAACCCCCTCTACAGTCCATTGAGTCCTATTTATACTTCCTCCAAACATCACGTGCCCTCCCCAGGTCTTGCCTTATCATGTCTTGCTTTAGCACGTGAATCTGTCTTAGCGAAACGTGAGGTGAGAACACCACCAGGTTTTGGGGGCGCTTCTCTTAATGGAGTCATGACAAATGGTGCTCAGCTACTCGATGTTAAGGCAAATCAATACACATGTGTTGTTAGTGAAGAATCCTTCATCACGTGTACTTTCATGTTCTGCTTGCTTTAGCAGAGCATCCTTTCACCTGATCTGAGTGATCTGATGGAACTCACAGCAGGGTTTTTATTCTATCTGAGCTACCTTGGGCTCCTCAGCCCACCTCCAACACTCAGGATGGTTTTTGGTAGACAGAGGAGCTCCGAATGAGGCAAGGCTTTATATTAAGCACCAAGCAGGGGTGGGGGATGGGGTGGGGTACATGTGCAAGCATCCAATTGGAAAGCTACTGTGGCCTTTAACATAATTGGCTGGTGCTGGGAATCATATCATAAACTTAGCTTCTGTTCCCCTCTGTATTGGTGGTTGTTAGGCAGGGGGATGGGCTTGTAACCTGGGGGTGAAGATCTATTGGGGTAATAACCTGGAGACGCTGGTTTTGTTGGGGTATGAGCCTAGAGACTGGAGCTAGGCCCGGGTTTTTGTTGTGGGGTAACTTGGAAACTAATGCCTGTTAGTTCAAACTTAGGTCAGGTTCTCTAAAATGGAGTCTAAACTTAGAAGATATGGCCTATCAGGCCCGCTCTGCTTTCCTCTCAGTCTCTCAGCCTGCCTTTTTGCCCCTCAGCCTGCACTTCTGCCCCTGGGCCTGCCTCTTGACCCCTTGGCCCCTCAGATTGCTCCTCTGCCCCTCTCTACACCTGTTGGTCTGCCCCTAGCCACATCGGCACCTGGTCTCCTTGCCTCTCTGTCTCTGGGGCCCACAGCCTATCCTTCTGCCTGACTCTCTGCCCCTCGGCCTGTCTCAGCTTTTCAGCTTGCCCCTCAGCTTTCTTCTAGGTCTGTTGGCATGCCCTTTGTTTTGTCCCTTGGCTCCTCAGGCTGCCTCTAGGCCTGTCTCTCAGCCCCTCTGCCCTTGGGCCCACCTCTAGGCCCATTGACCTGCACCTCTGTCTCTTAGCCTGCCTTGGCTACTCAGTCTACCCCTGGACCTTCCCCTAGGCCCCTCGTCCTGCATCTTGGCCTCTCTGCCTGCCTCTAGGCCCTGTAGCTTGCCCTTAGGCCTGCCCCTTGATCTGCCTCTTGTTCCCTGTCTGCCTTTTGGCCCTTCTGCCTTTCCTTAGGCTGCTCTTAGTCCTCTCTTAGTCACCTGAGGGTGCTGTCTCTCGGCACCCTCAGCCCCTTGGCTTGCCACTCCTCCCCACTTCTTGACCTCTTGGTCTGTCCTTTGGCCCCTCTGCCTGCCCTTTGCGCCAACCCCTGACCCCAGCCTGCCTCTCTGCCCCTCGAGGCCTGCCTACCTCAACCTGCCTCTCTGCCTGCCCTTACTTAGCCTACCCTTAGCCCTGCCCCTCGGCCTGCCCTTGGGCCCCTTGGCCTTTTGGCCTGCTTCTTTGCACCTCTGCCTGTCTCTCTGCCTCTTGACCCATCAGACTGTACCTAGGCTCCTCAGCCCACCTCTAGGCCCATTGGTCTGCCTCTCTGTCCCTTTGCCTGCCCATCCTCCCTGCCTCTTTACACCTCAGTCTGCCCCTTATCCCCTTTGCCTGCCTCTCTGCCCCTGTGGCCCCTCTGTCTGCCTCTCAGTCCCTCCACTTACCCTTAGGACTGCCCCTCAGACCCTCATCCTAACCCTCGGCTTCCTCTTCTGCCCCTAGGACCCTCAGCACCTGACCCCTTTGGCCTGCCCCTTGGTTTACCCCTTAGACCCTCTGTCTGCCCCTCGGTACCTCTGCTTGCTTTACTGCCTCTCTGCCCCTCTGCCTGCCTCTTGGCCCCAGGCCCTGTGGCCTCTCTGCCTGCCTCTCAGCCCTTCCACTTACCCCTAGACCAGCTCCTTGGCTGGCCCCTCAGACCCTCAACCTGGGCCTTGGCTTACCCCTCTGACCCTAGGCCCCTCAGTGCCTGTCCCCCTTGGCCTGCCCCTAGGTCTACCCCTTGGCACTTCAGCCTGCTCCCCATCAAGAAGCTGCCAGTATACCACCAGAAGATTTTGGTGCATTTCTCTCTATGGAGTCATGACAAATGGAGCTCAACTATGTAATGTAAGGCAAACCAATACATGCATGTTGTTAGCGAAGAATCTTTCATCCTTCCATGTGCTTGCTTTAGCAGAACATCTTTTCACCTGTGTCTGCTTCAGTGAAACGTTCCTTCATGTGTCTGCTTTAGCGAACCACCATCTAACACAACTGACTTTCCAAAGAGACCGTAAGTTTCCACTTTACCCTACTAAATTTCATTCTCAAATTCTGGATTATCTTCATAATTTCTATCACCCTTATGTTTGTGTTTTCTTTGGCATATCTTAGACACTTATTCTCCTTAAGTTATTTCTCCTTAATTTCATTTATCTATTTATTAGTGTCTTCTTTAATCTCCTTGACTTCTTGGATGGTTATGATTGTTCTTCTAAATTGTGTGCTATGCTTTGTCTAGGTAATTGTCATTGGGAAAATAATCTATAGGACCGATAGGTTGTTGAGAGAAGAAGCCGTCTTAATCTTTCATATCATTCACATTTTTGTAATGTGATCTCGTTCTATGGACTTCTTTTTAGTTAGTTCTGTGTCTGGTGTGGACAAAACAATTTGGGGCAGAAGAGAGAATGAGTGAGTTGGTTGGGCCTAGTGTTTGGAAATGGCTTAGGTGGAATAAAGTCAGGTGGAGAGAGAGGCCTGGGCTGGTATACAGGATGTGTGTTCTGATCCAAGTCTGGAGTATGAGGATAGATCTGGCTGGGTGGAAAGGTTGGGTATCATATGAGAAGGGCCTGACAAAGCCTAGAGTTTAGCTTTGTTATAGGCAACAATAGTCAGACTAGGCCAGGGCACTGAATGTGGGACCCAAGCTAGAGCTGATTGGGGGGGGGGCGTGGATGGGAGGATCAGGTAGAGTCACTGGACTAGATCCTGGAGAAGGATGTGCAGGACCTGGTTGGGTAGAGGTTGGATGTGGCATGAGTCATTTTTATTTTAAACAGGGTCTCATATTATACATGTATTACCCTGGAACTCACTCCAGTCCTCTGCCTCAGTCTCTTGAAGTTGAATTATATGTATCAGCCACTACATCAAGTTAGGAGGCCCTTTGCCCATAAATTTGTAGGGGGAAAAAACCACATGAAATCATAGCTGGCGGGACTTGTAGGGTTGGAGAAAACAGGTAGTTATTTTTTATCTATCTTTTTTTGCCTTGTTTTGAGCTAGATAAATTTGTAAAGAAAGAAATAGAAATGTTGACCTTCATGAATCAAATCAAATGAACTAGTGGCACAGGTTATTAGATAAGATAGGAAAGGACAGAACCATTCTGTCATTTTTAAAAAATATTTTTTTTTATTTCCCGGTTTTCTGTATGTGTATAATGAATGTTAGACATTCTCATCTGGTTAAACTCTTCTCTCCCATCCTCCCACTGAAACACTTCTCTACAAATCTGCTCCCTACTTCATGTCTGTGGTCATCTGAGTTTAAATAGGGTTGCATTCATGGATATAGATGGGGGTTATTGATCAATATATGAGTGGTTAGTGAAGTAGAAATATCTGGGGTGTTTTTTTTGAGACTTGGGTTATGATGATGTTTTGCTGGGGTAGTCAGATGAAAGGATGTTTTGCTAAAGCAGACACAAGTGAGAGGAACGTTTCACTGAAGCAGACATGTGAAAGGATACATGATGTTTAGAAAGAATAGAACTATGACCACAGATGATGGGACAAGTTTTGTGCTTTGTTTTGCCTTGCGCTGCTAGTCTCCGCTAAGGATGCTCTGATTTTTGCTTGTCCTGACTTTGTTGAGAGTAACTCTCCAAAGAACTTATATGCTGGCGGCTTCCATGATCTCACACTGATCCAGCAGAGCCTCATGGTTTATTTTGGATTGAGCTGCAGCTGCTGATTCATGTGTGGTGTCCACTGAGTGGACTGGACTGAAGTGGCTGATTTGTGTTTGGTGTTTTGCTAGTCTTTTGAACTGCTAATATTTTGACAACAAAGTTTGGAATCACCCCAAAGAACTATCTATTTCTAAACTGGTCCACTTCCCCTGTATTCTTTCTTTCCCACTACCTCTGGAGAGTGGTGGATTTGAAAGGGAGGTTAAATCATTTAAAAACCCTTATTAAAGTGGGTTTTTAAAAATCTAAGCTAACAGGTTAGATCACTGAAAAAAGTGTACCCCTTCGCTGCACCCCCATTCCCTATCAGTAGTTCCTCAGAGAAGAGTTACATCCTCATGAGCTCTTCCCCTTTCCATGATGAAATGTTATCAGGGTCAATATTGTGAGTTTACTGGTCATTCCATGTGCACAAAACACTGCTTCACAGCATTCGTTCTTAAACTCTGGCTTCTTGCCTTTATAATTTCCTATCTTCTTTTCTGTAATGTTCTCTGAGCCTTTGTGTGTGGTGGTGGTGGTGGTGGTGGTGTGTGTGTTTCCATTTTGATCTGAATGAGTCTTTTTATTACTCGCCATCCACTGCAAAAAGAAGCTTCTCTGATAAGGACTAAGAGATACACCATCTATCAGTGCGAAGGTTTATATTTAGACAGCAATGTGATACTATGTCAATTAAGCAAATCAATTATTATTAGGTTCTTCCCTAGGGCCTGTGATTTCCCCACTTACAAGTTCTTACCCAGGTTTACAGTATCAGCATTTCCACCTGTAGAGTGTGCCTTAAATTTAATCAGTAAATGAATGGTTACTCTTACAAGTCATGCCACTATCGAACCAATAGACATATGTTGACAGACTGGTCATTATTGTAGCTTGAATTGTCTATAGCTGGGTAAAACTGTTGATGGCTTTTCTCTACCTGCAGCCTACATAGCACCTTCCAGCACCATGAAAACTAGCCAGCAAGGAGGGAACTTCCCAGTCAGTACCAGTGTACGGTATCTTCAACAATAATGTCTTACCATCAAATTCTACTGGGTAATGAAGATGAATGGGAATGCCTTGGATTATTTTGTAAATTAAGACAACATATGTCATTAGCTTTTTTCTAAACCTACTTTTAATATGGGTTCTTAAAAACTTTAGCCTCCCTTCCAGCTCTCCACTCATCAGAGGGAGTGGGGGAAAAGGTTACTAGGATACGGGGGAAGTGGACCTGCTTAGAAATTCTTTGGAGCAAATACAATCTGTGTTGTCAGGAAATCAGCAGTTCAGTTCACATAAATCAGCATCAACAGCTCGGTCCACTCACAAACACTTCACAGATATAACAGCAGCCCAGTTCAGTCGTGTTTAGCTAGCAAACAGGAATCAGAAGAGGTGGCACAACATAGCAGAAACACCCAGGCCTCTGCAAAATTGGCACAAGTCAGCAGGAGCTACTAGGACCAGCAGGGATGCCAGGAGAATTTCTCTACTGTGCCTCTCTCAACAAAGTGAAGATCAGCTAAGACACGAGACCAACGAAGTGCTGCAAAGCTAGCTATGCAAGCCAGCAGTCACTGTCTGTGAGTCCTATTTATACTCTCTCCAGACGTTATGTGAACCCCCACAGGTCTTGCCTCAGCATGTGAGTCTGTCTTAAGAAAACGCCATGTGAGTCTGTATCAGCTGAAATCAATCCGGCAATCAGCCCAAATCCGTGGAAGCGGTAAGAAGCCACAGGAACCTCATGAGAAGTTCTTTGGTGAGTTTCTTTCTCTCTATGGCATCACCACAAGCAGAGCTTATCAATAACAATGTAAGGCAAACCAATGCATGCATGTCATTAGTGAAGAATCCTTCATCACTCATCCTTTCCACATGTCTGCTTTAACAAAATATCCTTTCACCTGTGTCCACTTCAGGAAAACACCCCTTCAAAGTGTCTGTTCCAACAAAACACTATCTGACACAATTGACTTCTCAAAGAAGCCATAAGTATCCACTTCAGATATTGGCAGTAGCTTCCCTATTTTTAAAAGATAAAGTGGCTCGAGATACAAGAAAACAGGGAGAAGTCAGATAATTGGATGGATGGATTTACTGAGTTCTAGCATGTTGTAAATCAGAATGAGAACCTTATACTTAAGAATAGGAAAGCTGGGGCTGGATAAATGGCTCAGTGGTTAACAGTGATCACTGCTCTTCCAAAGGTCCCAGGTTCAATTCCCAGCACCTACATGGCAGCTTACACCTGTCTTGATGCTAGTTTCTGGTGTGTAGATATACATGCAGACAAAGTAACCAGACATGTAAATCTATCTTTTAAATGAGCACAGGAAAGCTACTGTAGAGACATCTGTTCCCTTAGGTTAAAACAAGATTCTTTTCCTTTCTTTATGGCATTGACGCAGATCACTTATATGAAGACACATTTAGGAAGCCAGAAGCTTTAAAAATGAATATGCCTGGACTCAGTTGGTAGTTTTCAAGAACAGCTTCTGAACTGATTGCACATATACCTTCATCTTGTATCATTCCTAAAACCTGCAGAGTATTCGTTTTCCAAATCTGGTAAACTTTGAGGAGAATACATATATGAAACACATAACATGGTTGTGGTTTATTACATAAATCATTCCACAAGGTAGGATGCAACAGACAGAAGCACCTTAATGTAAATATCCCAGCAATATTTCATGCATATAGGATCTTGTTTACTTGCTGTCATAAGAGCCTTCTGAGCTGGAAAGATGGTGTTCAGGAAAATTGTGATTAACTACACTGGAATACAGCCAGGGTTTTCAATACTCAAACCATGCAGAAACAATACAAACGCACACACACACACACACACACACACACACACACACACACACACACAAGCTCACTTAAAGAAAAATAAACTAATTAAAGTAATAAGCAGAATGTAGGCTTAGTTTTTTTTTTCAGAACCTACTTTTGGTAAGGATTCTTAAATGCTTTAACCTCCCTTCTAGCCCACCACCCACCAGAGGTAGTGGAAAAGAAAGGTTATTAGGATATGGGAGACCTGTTCAGAAAGACTTCTTTGGAGTAAATCCAATTCGCATTGTCAGGATATCAGCAATTCAATTCACACAAATCAGCCATGGCAGCTCGATCCAGAAGCTGTGAGGCTCTGCTGTATGCTGTTTAGAAGTAGTTCCTTGGGGCGATTTCAATCTCTGTCAGCATACCAGCAGTCCAGTTCAGTAGTGTCAGGATAGTAAACACGAGTCAGCAATGGTGGCACGACCTAGCAGAGATAGACAGGCCTCAGCTGAGTCAGCAGGAGTGACCATTACCAGTTGAACCCTAGGAGAAGTTCTCTGCCATGCCTCTCTCAAGAAAGTGAAGATCAGTGAAGAAGCAAGAGCAATGAAGCATTGCAAAGCTAGCTGTGCAAGCTTGTAGTCACTTCCATTGAGTCCTATTTATGCTTCCTCCAAACATCACCTGTTCTCCCACAAGTCTTTCCTCAGCAAAACACCATGTGAATCTATATCAGTTGACATCCAGAAACTTCTACTTCACTCTACCAATCAGCCTGAGACTGTAGAAGTAACAAGAAGCCACCAGAATACCATCAGAAGTTTCTGGGTGTGCTTTTCTCTATGGAGTCATGACAACTGATGTCCAATAAACAATGGCAAGGCATACCAATACCATCCTGTGCTATCTACTTTCTGGTTATATTTATATTCCTTCTAAACATCATGCACTTTTTCTTGTGTCTGCTTTAACAAAACATCCTTTCACCTGTGTGCCCAGCAAAACATCATTTGACAGAACTGACTTTCTAAAGAAATCACAAGTTTCCATTTCAAAAGAGTATACATGTACATGCTTTTTCTTACGGTGATTCTAAGTAAATTTGTAAGTTCTAAATGAAAGAATAGGAAAGGTCGGCTTGAGATAGGTGATAATACAATGGCTAGTGGGCTGGGTTAGGACTCAGTGTTAGTGCTTGACTAGCATGTGTGAAACCTTACATTTTATTCCTAGCAACACACACACACACACACACACACACACACACACACACACAGAGGCTTTAACTACAGTATTACAGAGCAGTGTTTGTAATCAGCTCATCAAAACAGTAAACAGAGAAATATTTACATTATAATTTCATCAACCACCACAGTCCACTCCAGACTCCTTAAGAGAGCTCTTCAGTTCCCCATGTCAACAACCTTCCAGAACGTTTAATTATTCTCAAGTATGATTGTATTTGTACATGGATTCCCAAGACTAGCTCATTCCTCATTCTTGACGGCATCTTATTCAGCCCAATGTTTATCTTTAGAACTCTGTTTCTATCTCTTACTACATTCCACATAGTCATAGATGAGACATGTGGAGAAAAGGCTTAGTAGGTAAGGAAAATAGCACAGAGTCAGATAAGGACGAATATGGTGTGGCATCATTAGAAAGGAAGCTGGCCTTATTAAACTTAAGACTTCTACCTGGAAGCTATTTAATTCATTCTATGACCATGGTCAAGGCAGGAACCTTGTGTTTGTGATCTTAACCTTGCAAGACATTTTCGCCACTTGATGCCCTCTCTACAATTTGGACTTTGGACTCCTGGCTTTTCTTGCTGTTGTAGGGGTGGTGTTAACTATGCCCTTAAACTCAGTGTGCATACTGGAGGCAGTAAGGTTATGGAAGAGAGAGTACTGTCCTCATCCAGCATTGTATATTATTCCCAGCTGCCTTACAAAATGGTAACTTCTGGTATAGAGACTGCATCTGGCCTGAGAAGAATTATTGTTGTAGGTTGTTCTTACTTTCCTCCAGTCCTTCCATACTTTTTAGATATTTAACACATATTTATTGAGTATTAATTATGTGTCAAGTTTTATGTTGTTTTACAAAAATGAATTTTCTCTTTTTTGAGTATTTGTACTATTGTGTTCTGGGATTACCCTACTACCTTTGTCAGTAGGTAAAAATCTGATGACAAATCAGCCAGTCACATAAGGACTCAAAGATGCCACTGCAATGACACATACTTGTAACTCCAACACTTGAAAGGTGAAGACAGGGAGGCCAGCCTGGCAGTAGTGTGTGTTCAAGGACAGCCTAGAATACATAAAACCATGTCTTAGAAAAAATGTTTTCAGAGATATAAAGTTAAGTGAATAATTTTAAAATTGTATGTATAAATATGCATATTTACCATATGTTTATAAAATTTTATACACACATATAATAGGTATGTATGTATATATTTCCATGGGGAACACACACACATACACACACACACACATGCACATATACATACACACACGTACATACATACAAGAAGCTGGGCAGTGGTGGCGCACACTTGGGAGGCAGAGGCAGGCGGATTTCTGAGTTCGAGGCCAGCCTGGTCTACAGAGGGAATTCCAGGACAGCCAAGGCTATACAGAGAAACCCTGTCTCGAAAAACCAAAAAAAAAAAAAAAAATACAAGAAACTACTAAGAGTGATTACTTCTGGGTAGGGGAATTTGACAAGTAGGGAAAAGTAGTGAGAACTTTTCTTTTGTACCACTCTGTTCTAAGGTTTTGTACCATGTGCATATATTACTTTTGTAATTAATAGCTGAGTTCTTTCTTCTTACCCCCTTCTTTTCTTCCCCTTCCTCTTCATCTTTTTCATTATTCCTCCTCTTCTATTTTTTCCTTAATTTCTTTTCCAAATATTGATTTGTGATTTGGGGAAGGCATGCATGCTCCAGGCTGCATGTGTGGGGGACAGAAGACAAGTTGTAGGTGATCACTTCTCTCCTAGTATGGAGAGTGATTTCAAGTCATCAGTATCCCTAGCAAGTACACTCACCCAGGGAACCATCTTTTGAAATATATTTTTATTTTTAATTATGTATGTATATGTTTCATGGAAAGAGTGCAATTTCCTGTGGGTCCAAAAGAGGGCATTGGACCCTTGAAACTGATGATGACAGTGATGAGCCATGCAGTGTGGGTGAGAGGAGCCAAACTTGGGTCCTCTGGAAGGGCAGCTAGCACTCTTAACTTCTGAGCCATGTCTCCAGCTCCTCACTGGTTAGTCATTTTTCAGATCCTTCTTTTTTTTGAAATGACATCTCACTGTGAAGCCCAAGCTACCTTTGAACTCTGTATTGTTCAGGCACCAATAGGAATTGTAATCATCTGTCCTCAGCCTTCTGAATGTGAGTTTTACAGATGAATGACAAAGGCAGAGTGTTTTTCTTATTCTTTAATAATAGTCCAAGGCTATTTTTTTTAACTAATTCTGGAGGTCGGAAGTCCAATAGATGTAAAATTCAGAGGCTAGCAGAGCGTCATACGGGTTCTTGTAAGAGTTCTGGGGGAAAGATGTTTCATAGCTTCTATCAGCTGCTTGATTCCTGGGCTTGATGATTCTTTCTTCTGTCTTCAAAGCCAGCACTATGATCTTTTCACTCTTCTTCCAAGATCCATCCCCACTGAGTGTGTACTTATTTTGTAAAGCCCATCACGTCCAATTTATTGATCAAATACTCTTGGATGTTAGGGGATGGGTCAGTACATCAGGAGTCCTACCCTTTAAGAAAGCTGAGTCTATATCTTCCAGCAGCTACCAAATGCCAATATCTCCTTGACAAGAGAAGACATGTAGGCATTATGGCTCAAGCATATAATCTCAGCATTCAAGAAGCTGAGGAAGAGGGATTACCAAGTAGTTTAGACTATCCTGGGTGTGGTCAATTTCAGACCAGTCTGGGTAAGTTACAGGTTTGAGATCTTGTTGGAAGAAAAGAAAGAAATAAGGAGAGGGGAGGGACATGGGAGAGGAAATGAAAAGGATTAGATAAAGAGCATATAATAAGAATGTTGGTGGTTGTCTAGAGATTCGCTGAGCTCACTTCCCTGGCACAAAGAATTGAATGTCCAGGAAAGACAAGACCAAGTCATAGAGTACTGGAGAGTAACAACTTTATCCTTTCAGGGTGGGAGGGGCACCAATGTTGTATTAGAAGTGCGGCTCGAGTCCAGAGAGACCACACCAGGCCAATACAGTTCCACATGGGGTTTATTGTTGGGGAAGGAGGGAAAGGTGGCGACGAAAACAAGGGGAAAGAGAGAGAGAGCTCAGAGGGATCTGCCTTCTATTTGGATTGTGACGTAACCACTCAAAGGTAAAGGTGGGAGGTGAGCCAAGTGGATTCTTAGAATGTATGGCAGTTGCCATGGCCACAGATATGTGGGTCCCTGTCACCTAGGTATGATGTCACTGGGTTCAGAGCTGATCTTGATACCAAGATTACCTCCCTTTTTCTTATTGTAAAGAGAAGGAAAAAAGGGGGAGAGGGAAGCTGATGGTGAAAAGAGAATGGAGGCATCGTGTGTCTTAAACTGTTTCCTGCTATCTAGGTGCGTTGTCAATTTTGGAGTATAGCTGACTTTCAACTTTGGGGTCCACTTGGTAAATGTTCCATCAAGTTCCTCTGTGAATAGTGTCTGATAATCCTGTAACAGGAACTGATTAATGTTTGGTTAGAAATTTTTTGTATTTGTCACTGAAGGAATGTAGAAACAAGAATAATAAGGCAGGAAGCGAAAACACCAGGAAGATGACTAGGAAAGGAGTTACAAAAGGGAGTATCCACTTCCACATAGGGTTTTTAAAAATCCCAGAACCGGAGGTCTCATATTCCCTGAAATTCTGTATGTCTGATTGTAGCTCCTGGATTTTATTTCTCACTATCCTGGATTGGTTGATATAGAAACAGCATTCTTCTTGGAGGAACAGGCAAAGACTACCTTCTTTAGCTGTCAGGACATCCAGCTTCAGTTGGTTCTGAAGCACCAGAGCTGCCAAAGAATCAGTCTGTTTCTGGATAGTAAGCATGATCTCAGCCATTTTTTGAAAACTGCTTTCAAACTTGGAAGTGAGCTCATCATACTGGGTCATGGAAGTCATTTTCCCTGCATTTCCAGTACCAGCACCTATGGCTATTTCCGCAGCAACCAAGAGTGACACAACCTGAACTGCCCTCTTATGTTGGGCAGCTATCATATCTACAACTGGTATTGGCAGGGGCTCGTTTCCCTGGATTACTCCTAGTTCAGGGAAAAGGAGTACCAGTGTGCAGACTCCTGACTAGCTGGTGGGTAGGTGATGATATACCTGAGTGCCACAAAGAATTGACGTGTTTTGGACTGTAGGGCATTGTGGCAGAGATGATATATCAAGGGTTGTGGCTCTATTGCAGTCTAGGGAGCTTAGTGTTCCTACAGAACATGTCCCAGAGGTCTTAAAATAGTTTACCATGCCAAAAAGAGGGAGTCGTGGCAACATCAGAGTCAGGGCAGCTGACAAAAGGTGAGGTAAGGTTACTTAGCAGTATCACTGGGGAGGCTATGTAAGTGGCAATTGTGAGTTAGTTCCAGGGGGTGGGGTACAATAGCCAGCAATATTTAAAGCAACCAGGTAAGGTGACATTAAGGAGTTGGTATGCCATGGTCAAGGTCTGAAGCAAAAGGTGAAATGACAAGTTAGTGCCATTTATGAGGGGTGATATCAAAGAGGTAAGGACCTCGGAGGAGTGTTTGATTACTTCCCCTACTTTTCCGATATCTAGAGGTTGGGCAATTGAGACATATTTTCTCTGGATGCAGATAGTATTTACTGGGGACCCAGGATGATTTTTATGGTAGAGCTTACCAACAACTCCTGTCTCCCACCTGGGATCCCATGGGTCTATTATGTAGAAAAAGAGTGTCTTGCAATGTTGGTAGAAGAAGTGATTGGTCTGTGATCCTAGCATATGTATCTGACAAGACCAATATGGGCAGCCCCCAAAAATGTCAGTCTGGTCATTTGTTACAATGATCTTTTGTCTGGTCAAAGAGAAAGCAAGTAAAGAGATGATAATATTTAGATGGGATAACAGATACAGGGATGACAACAATTTGGATTGGTTCCTAGCATCCAGCTATGGAGCAGTTTCCTGACCCTATTTGGAAAGACCGTTTGTTATCTGTGGGGGTTTCTTGAACTTCAAATCTTCAGATGTAAGGGCTGACATGGATGGAAACGAACAGTAGGGGGAGGACAAGAAATCTATGTCTAATCCAGTGAGGTTGAGCTCAGCTGCTAGAGTGGAGTCTCATTTTCTGAGACTGGGGACAAAGTGGATGGTCTTGACATCTCTGGACCTTAATAGAGCACGGTCCTGGTAGAGTCCGGTAACTGGATGACAACAGGAGAATGATGTTTAACAACAGAGGGGTTCTGGACATGACAAACTCAGAGTCCACCTGAGAAGCTGGTAAAGGAAAAACATGTTAGTGTTAGTAGGTTGACTGGCTAGAAGAAGGAGCAGTGGAACTGCTGGCGAGCTTGAGTTTAGGCGAATGTGGCAGCAAAGGAAATATAGACTCCGAACTTAGCTGAAATGTCCCTTCCCAATAAGAGGACAGGGCATGTAGGCACTACCAAAAAGGAATAAGTGAGAGGTACACCCCTAAAATGCAACTAAGTGATGGGGTCTTGTGAGGAAGGTAAGGTTGTCCTCCTAACCAGACAATAGGAAAACACGAGGGGGAAGTGGGTCCCCAAAACTCTGTCAGGACCGAGTAAGTAGTCTCAGTGTCCAAGAGGAAGGAGATGGGCTGCTCACATAACATGATGGCTACCTGAGGATCCCTGCTAGTGAGGGCCGTGGTTGGGTCGAGGGAGCTTGGGCCTCTTCACTTGTCCATAGTAAAGCCTAGGAGATCAGCTAGAGAGTTACCTGGGAGTGATATCCCTCTGTCCTGTGTGATGTGAGGGAAATGGACAGCCCAATGTCCCTCCTGATGTCACCTAGGACATGGCCTCCTTGGCTTTTGTGTGTGTGTGTGTGGGGGGGGGTAAGGCAAGCCCTCACCCAGTGACCTTGTTGACTACATCTATAGCAAGGGCCTGGTAATCTCTGAGTCTTAGAAGACCAGGAGTCCAGGTCAGTGACTGGAGCTGGTCAGACATCCTTTGCAAGCATGTGGTATTTTTTGTTTGTTTGTTTGGGCTCTCATGGCATATCTTGAAGGGCAGAGCCAAAACTTCTGCTTGTGGAGTTAGAAGACCCTTTTCAACCACTGAAGTTAAGCTTTTATGTTGGGGTAGTTCTGGGAAAAAAGTAGGTCATCAGAAGTTCCTTACCTTCTGGATTTTCAGGGTTCAGATTAGTGTATTACAATAAAGCCTTTGTGAGGTATTCTAAAAATTGAGATGGGTTTTCTTGTTTGTCCTGTACGACCTCTTTGAGATTTTCAAAATTTACTGGTTTTAAAGCTGCCTTACAGAGACAGGCCAAGAGGCAGATTATGAATCAATCTCTGGCTAAAATATCACCTACAGAATTATAATTCCATCAAGGATATTGGTCAGGTACTGCCTCAGATCTGATTGGATATGTTCCATCGGTTTGATGAGTTTCGTCTGCATACGTTTTCGCCTCTTCTCAAATGTGCCTGCGTTCATCAGAAAGTAAATTATTAGTAAGGATCATATGTACATTGTGGAAAGTCAAGCTATAAGACTGAGTAATGTACTAGAACTCTTTAATAAAGGGCGGAGGAGTTAGAGGTATATGAACCCAGTCTGCTTTCTATTTGAGAATGTTCTCACTCAGTGAGAAAGGGACATGTACTGTGACAAGACCATCTACCCCAAAAACTTCCCTTAGAGGACAGACCAGTGCTGGGTCAGGTGTCCCTGGAGGAGAAGGACTTGGGGATTGGCTGTGCCCCTAGAGTGAATGATAGGTGTGATGGTTGGCGCCAATGCAGGGTGATTGGAGCTACCTGCAGCTGGCACAAGAGGAGGGGAGGGGTCTGTCTGGAGAGGTCCAGCTAGTATGCTCTGGGGTATCCTGGTGAGAAGGAGAAACTGAGGCAGCAGTTTGAGTTTTTGGTGGTGTGGAAACAGGTCTGCAGGCAGAAGGGAGGCAGCTTGTTAGCTGGATCAAGGGTTGTGGCATCATCTGGTTTCATGGCTAAGAGAAGTTGGATTGGGCAACAAGAAGAACACATAGAGGGCTTGGAGTGAAGATGAATGCTTGGGCATAGGAGACCTCTTTCCATTTACCAGACCACTCGCTGGCAGTATGTACGAAGATCCCTTCAAATAATTGGATCTAGTGTGCCATTAAGTGGCCATTTGGAGCTATTGTCTAATGGATACTAAATCCAGATCTTATTGCAGAGGTGCACTAGTTTCACCTCAAGTTGGGCGTTAACTTCAGAGATTTGAGATTTTCCAGGATACATCCCAGTGGGGTGCCTGGGGATACGTTTGAAAACAATTTAGCACTCATTGGGTGATGGGGATGTTACTGAACTATTTGTACCAGCATTCAAAGAAAAGTTCGGTAAGGGGTTACAAGTGTACAGCCAGGCTAGATGTTCAAGTCATCATGTGAACACTCAGGGTCTATGGCAGAGAAGTCCCAGACTTTCTAGAAAGCTGTTCAACATAGATCTAGGAATTTCTGATAACTGCAAGAGCCCAAGGGTTTATGAACTGCCTTCGAGAAGGGAAGTCACCCAAGGGTCTAAGTCTTATCTCATAGGTCAGCTAGGAGGCCAGTCATAAGGACCATGGCATTGAAATGCCAACCCCTTAGCCCAAAAAAGGCTGGCCAGGTCCTATCTGGGCATTTATGGTCTTTTCTGCCAACTGGAGAAAAACCTTACCGATATGCTGGTGTGTGTTTGAGGGTTTTTATGGTCTGGTAGCAGGAACTTTGGAACTGTATGGTTGCTGTGGGAGCATCTGGCTGTGTAACCTACATGACAGAGGCTAGCTCCATGTGGTGGACTGCTGCAGGACAGTGCATATGGTAGAAGTCTGTGAGTCTCGCAGCAGCGAGAGGCAGTGGTCTGTAGCAGTGGTGGAAATCCACATAGTGCAGCAATGGTGTGGTGGTGGCAGAGGTGGCAGCAGTCCATTTGGCTCAGTTACCAGTTACAGTTGATCCTCAAGGTTGTGCCTGCGATGACCACCTGGTCTCTCCAGTGCTCCTGGGTATGAATTCCTGACCAATGTACCAATGTTGTATTGGAAGTGCGGCTCGAGTCTGGACAGACCACACTAGGCCAGCATAGTTCCACATGGGGTTTGTTGTGGGGAAGAAGGCAAAGGTAGTGCCGAAGACAAGCAGAAATAGAGAGTGAGCTCAGAGGGGTCTGTCTTTTATTTGGATTGTGATGTAGCTGCTCACAGGTAAAGGTGGGAGGTGAGCCAAGTGGATCCTGGGAATGTATGGCAGTTGCCATGCCTACAGATGTGTGGGTCCCTGTCGCCTAGATGTGATGTCACTGGGTTTAGAGCCGATCCTGAAACCAACACTGAGAGTCCAGTAAAAGAACTAAAATGAAGCTGGCAAGCCTCATTTTATGTTTTGTAGATGCCCCTCTACCTTATTGGTCCAGTTTAGATAGCCCCAGCCTGAGGTTCCTGCCATTTTTTTCTTAAATCTCATATGAGAACAAAAAGCTGGCATTTTGAGCAGTCTGCTTTTTTTTTTTTTTTTTTTTTTTGGCTACCTATGTCTCTCTGTCCTTCAGGGCAAGTATTTTCAAACATGGCAGAAAAACTCAAAGGAAAAGGGAAGATTTGACTGTTAGATTTTTCAAAACATACTTTTAATATGGGTTCTTTAATGCTTTAAGCTCCCTTCTAGCCCACCACCCACCAGAGGTAGTGTAAAAGAAAGATATTTTTAGGACACAGGGGAAGTAGACCTGTTTAGAAATAGTTCTTTGGAGCAAACCCAATCTGCATTGTCAGGATATCAGCAGTTTAGTTCATGAATTAGCCATGGCAGCTTGATCCACTCTTAAAAACCATTCACAAATCAGCAATGGCAGGTCAATCCAGAAGAAGACATGAGACTTTGCTATATGCTGTTTAGAAGTAGTTCCTTGGAGGCAATTACAATCTTCAATTTTCAGGATACCAGCAGTCCTGTTCAGTAGTGCCAAGACAGAAAACATGAGCCAGAAGTGGTGGCATGACCTAGCATAAGCAGCCAGGCCTCCACCAAATCAACAGGAGTCATCAGCAGTGGCCAGGAGAAGTTCTCTGCAGTGCCTCTCAATGAAGTGAAGATCAGTCAAGACGAAGACAGAAGACCTAGGAAGCATTGCAAAGTTAGCTCTACAAGCCTGCTGTCACCGTTCATTGAGTCCCCACATAGCCTCCTATGGGTCTTTCCTCCCACAGGAGGAAAACACCATGTGAGTCTGTATTAGGAAAACTCCATGTGAGTCTGTATTAGCAGACATATCCAGAAACTTCCACTTCATTCTGCCAGTCAGCCCAAGTGCCACAGAAATCTGGCAGGAAACCGCCGGAACACCCCAGAAATTTGTTTTGTTTTGATTTGGTTTATTTTTTTGGTGCATTTTGTTCTATGAAGTCATGACAAATGATGACCAGTAAGGAATGGCAAAGTATACCAAGAACACTCAGCGTCATCTACCATCTATTTATCTACCATCTGCCGTTTATCTACCATCTACTATTTATTTACCATCTACCATTTATATTTCTTCTTAACAGGTGTCCTTTCCCATGTTTGCTTTAGCAAAACATCCTTTCTCCTGTGTGCCTCAGCAAAACACTATTTGACATAACCGACTTTCCAAAGAAATCAGAAGTTTCCACTTCATTTGATAATATTAAACTTTGAAAAATCTTAATGTAAAAAGGTTACATTATAAAATAAAGTTAAAATTCTATAGATCATCTGAAATATGCTTAGCATACATGTATAAAGGGTTGACGAATGTCCATAGTATAAATAGCAAGTCACTATGAGAAAACAAAACTTGAAGTTCTTCTGCTTCCAGGAATGTTGGAGTAAAAATGACTAAATGTATCCTCCTGTTCTAATTCAAACATTGTGTGTGTGTGAAGGGATAGGGAGTGTTTCAGACATTGAACAATTGTAGGCATAAATTTTTGCAACCTACTTTTAATAAGGGTTCAACCTGTCCTCTAGCCTACCACCCAGCAGAGGTAGTGGAAGAGAAAAGTTATTAGGATATGGGGGAAGTGGACCTGTTCAGCAATATTCTTCAGGGGAGAGCTGGACCATCTTTGGCAGCAGTTCAGTCTCATAGCAAACACCAAATAGGATTTAGCAGCTGCAGACCAGTCCTCTAGGCAGGCAGACCCCAGGCATGAACCAGCAACTACAGTCCAGTCTTTTCAGTAAGCAGACAGCAGGCAGCTAGCTGTATTTTAATCCCAAAGAAACCTCCAGGCTCACCAACTGGCCTAAGGCAAGGCTGCAGAAGCAGCAAGCTGCTGCAGGAACCTCAGGAGCAGTTCTTGGGCGACTTTCTCTCAAAGTCAGCATTACCAAGTTGAGCTCAGCAAGGCTATGTAAGGTGAAACAATGTATGCGTGTCTTTAACAAAGAATAGCAAGACGGAACAAACCAAGGCTCAGTGCTCATGACCCACTGTCTGTGGGGTCATATTTATACTCCTTCATCACAGGTCCTTCCACGTGTTTGTTATATCAAACATCCTTTCACCTGTGTCTGCTTCAGGAAAACAGTGTTTCACATGTTTGCTTTAGCAAGACATCCTTTCACCTGTGTGCCCAGCAAAATATTATTTTACATAACTAACTTCCAAAGAAACTAGAAGTTTCCACTTCAAACAATAGAAACAGAGAAAAGCATAACAAGACTGTAGATATAAACTCAATCATGCCAATGTGTTATAGCAACCCAATTTAAAAACAGAGGCCATGAATTTGAAAGAGAGCAAGGAGGGGTATATGAGAGGGTTAGAAGGGAGGAAAGGGAGGGAAGAAATTATGTAATTACATTATAATCTCAAAAATAAATTCAAAATGGGGGGATGGTTGAGATCGGTAGAACGGGAGAATTTGTAGTGATTCCAGTACATACTGTCTATAGGAAACCCGTTATAAACCTAAAAACAGGGATTGGAGTGCTTAAGAGCAGATGCTGATTTTGTTGAGGACCCAAGTTTAATTCTCAACACACACATCAGGTGGCTCATAACTGTGTATAATTCCAATTCCAGGAGATACGATACCTTCCAGCCTCTAAGGGGGTCTGCACTCAGGCACACATACCCACACACATAACACATAACTAAAAATAAAGATTTTTAAAGTTAACATAAAACTTAAATATTGTAAAAGACAGGAAAAAAAGTGTAAAAGACAGGAAAAAAACTTAAAGTGTAAAAGACAGGAAAGAATATATATTTTTCACAAAAGTAGATTACAAATTTAAAGAACATAACTATATAAAATGCTGAAGGCTAGCTGTGTATGTGGTGTATGGAAACCAATTTTGAGACTATATCTAGAACATAATAGTCCTGACTCTTAAGTTAATGAGTGGGTCTGTAGCTTCCATTTTTTTCATCTGTATTTTTAATGATGGTTCTTAAATGCTTTAACCTCCCTTCTAGCCCACCACCCACCAGAGGTAGTGGAAAAGAAAGGTTTTTAGGATACAGGGGAAGTAGACCTGTTTAGGAACAGTTCTTTGGAGCAAATCCCATCTGTGTTGTCAGGAGATCAGCAGTTCAGTTCACAGGCCATCAGTGGCAGCTCGATCCACTCACAAACACTTCATGGATACACCAGCAGTCAAGTTCTGTAGAGTAGAGACAACAAATATGAATCAGCAGCAGTGGTAGGTCTCAGCTGAAGTGGCAAGAGTCATCAGGGGTTCTTGTCTGTACCTCTCTTGGTGAAGTGAAAATCAGTGATGACATGAGACAAAGAAGCACTATACAGCTAGCTCTCCAAGCAAGCCCCTCTTACAGTAAATTGAGTCCTATTTAATACTCCCTCCAAACATCTTTTATCTTCCATGGGTCTTGCCTCAGCACGTGACTCTGTATTGGCAGAACTTCATGTGAGTCTATATCAGCTGACATCACTCTGCCAATTGGCCCTAGTTTGTGGAAGCATCAAGGAGCCACCAGCACACCACCAGAAGTTTTTTGATTCCTTTCTCTCTATGGAGTCACAACAAATGGAACTCAACAACACATGTAAAGTAAACCAATATATGTGTGTTGTTAGCAAAGAATCCTTCATCATGCGTCCTGTTATGTGTTTGCTTTAGTAAAACATCCTCTGTCCCATGTCTGCTTCAGGAAATGTACCTTCATGTGTCTTCTTTAGTAAAACATTCTTTCATTTTCCTCCCCTTCAAGAAAACACTCCTTCACGTGTTTGCCCAAGCAAAACACTATCCAACACAACAGTCTTTCCGAAGAACCCTTAAGTTTCCACTTCATAAGTCAGCCTCAGAAACTGCCCATTTTCCATGAAAGTCACTTTGGTAATAAACTCCAAGAACTAATACTCCATTGGACCACCTAATACCTACAGCTTCAGTCCTACAGCAAGTTACCCAAGGTTCTTAAGATACACTTTTCCAGCCAGAATGTTAACCTAAGGAGGTTAACTGTGCAATTTCAATAAAGTGGGAGAACCTGCCCAGGCCACAGACTATATACAACTAAGGGTAGCTATTAGAGGCTCCTGGTATGAAAAGAGGGGCAAATATTAAAATGGAGGTAGCTCTGTCAAACATCAGACATTTCTAATATAGGCTCAGCACCAGCAAATTGAGGGAAGCCAAGAGCATAATCCTCAATAGACCCCTCCCTACCACATTTTCTTGGGAGTCTGCAATTTTTAAGCTTCCAGAAAGAAGCTGTTCCAACGTTTTTCTTTAAAATTTTTATTTTAGTACTTAGGCTTAGTTGCAGTGTGTGTGTGTCTGTCCATCTATCTGTTTATCTGTGTCTATATAAATACAGGCATACATGTATTGCAGTGCCCTTACGAGACAGAAGTGGATGCCTCATTTCTTGGTGCTGGAGTTACAGATGTTTATGAAATACCAGACATGGCACTGGGATATAAACTCTTGTCCTCATGATTAACAACAAAATGTCCTCTTAACTGCTGGAGAAAGCTGAGGGGCTTAGGGGCAGGACAAGGGGCAGCCCAAGGGCAGGAAAAGGGGCCAAGGGGCAGCCTGAGGGGCCAAGGAGCAAAACAAAGGACAGGCAGAGGGGCCTACGGGAAGGCCAGAGGCAGAGAGTCAGGCTTGAGGGACACAGGCGCAGGCCAAGGGGCCTAGGGGCAGAGAGGCAAATAGAGGGGGTCAAGCACCAAGGAGGCTAGGGGCAGAGAAAGAGGCTGAGGGACTGAGGACTGGAGAGGCAGAGTGAGGGGTTTAAGAGACAGGCATAGGGGCCTAGGGGCAGACCAAGGTGACAAGAGGAAAGGAAGAGGGATAGGTCAAGTGACAGACAACTGCCTAGGGGCAGTCTGATGGGCCAAGAGGCAGAGAGGGATGCAGAGAAGGGTCAAGGGGCAGGCCAAGAGGCACAAAGGGAGGCAGAGGGGTGGGCCAAGGGGCAGGGCTAAGGGCAGGCAGAAGGGCTGAGAGGCCTAGGGTTAGAGAGGTAAGATAAGGGGTTTAGATGCAGGCCCAGGTGGCAGACCGAGGGGCAGACAGAAGGGAGGCCCAGGAGCCTAGGCTCAGAGGCAGAGATGTACATCAAGGGACACACCAGGGGGCCAAGAGGCAGGGAGGAGGGCCAAGCTAAGGGACAGAGAAGCAGACCAAGGGCCTAGAGGTGGGCCGAGGGGCCCAGAGGCAGAGAGGCAGGCAGAGTGGCTGGGAAAGAAGCATAGGGGTTGAGAGGCAGACCGAGGTGCAGGACTAGGGGTCCAGGGGCAGGCAGGATGAGGGGCCAAGTGGCCAGCTGAATGGTAGGCTGACTGTTTGGCTGAAGGCAGGCCTGGGAGTAGCCCTGAGGGCAGGCAGAGGACCCAAGAGGCAGGCAGAGGGTCCGAGGGGCAGACCAAGGGGTGGGCCTATGTGCACAGAGGAAGGCTGAGGGTCCTGTCCTAGGGGCAGGCCAAAGGGCAGGGTTAAGAGGGCAAGCTGAGGGGATCTAGAGGCAGGCAGAAGTGCGAGAGGTAGGGAAGAGGGGTTGGCCAAGAGATAGAGAGGCTGACTGATAAGCAAAGGGGCAGGCAGAGGGGCTGGCAGAGGGGCTGGCAGAGGGGCTGAGGGTGGGAGAGGCTGAGAGGCAAGCCAAAGGGCAGGCTGACGGGCAAGTCGAAGGGCCCAGAGGAAGGCAGAGTAGCCGAGAGGCAGGCCAGGGGTGGGGGCTAGGATGCCTAAGAGAAGGTCACGGAGCTGAGAGTCAGGCTGAGGGGCAGGCCTGGGGGAGGCACTGAGAGGCCTATGGACAGAGGGGTAGGACAAGGGCCCAAAAGGTAGGCAGAGGACCTAGAGAGTACAAGGGGCCTATGGGCAGACAAAGGTGCTAAGATGTGGGGAGGAGGGGCAGGCCAAGGGACAGAGAGGCAGACCAATGGGACTAGGGTCAGGCAAGGGGCAATCTGCTGGGCCTATATGTCCAGAAGTAGAGAGGCGGGCCAAGGAACCACAGGGCCTGGGACCAAGAGGACACCAGAGGGGCTGTGAAGAGACAGAGGGTCATAGGGGAAGATGAGGGGCTGAGAGGCATGGGGAGGGGCAAGCCAAGGAACAGAGAGGATGAACAAAGGGCCTGGAGGTGGGCCAAGGAGCAAGGTGAAGGGCCACTGGTGCAAGAGGCAATGAGGCCAGCAGAGGGGTCTGGAGCAGACCTACGTGCCAAGAGGCTGGGATGAGGGGCAAGCCAAAGGACAGACACAGACAGAGAGCCTACATCTGGACCTAGGAAGAGAGGCCCAGGGGCTGAGAGAGAGGCATAGGG
Source organism: Grammomys surdaster (assembly GCF_004785775.1). Classification (NCBI taxonomy): domain Eukaryota; kingdom Metazoa; phylum Chordata; class Mammalia; order Rodentia; family Muridae; genus Grammomys; species Grammomys surdaster. The sequence continues at coordinate 1,499,136 of NW_021604621.1, forward strand.
GGCCTAGAGGCAGACAAGGGGGCAGGATTAGGGGCTCAGGGGAAGGCTGAGGGCTACCAGAGGTATAGACTGACTGACTGGCCTAGTAGCTGGCAAAGGGGTATAAAGGGAAGCCAAGAGGCAGGCATAGGGGCCAAGGGCCAGAGCAAGGGAAAGGAATAGGTGGTCAGGGGCAAGCTAGGGGCTGAGAGGCAGGCCAAAAAGCAGATCATGAGAAGGAGGTACAGACCAAGATGCTAAGAGGCAGGGAGGAGGGGCAGGCCAAGGGACTGAGAGGCAGACCAACTGCCCTAGAGGTGGGCTGGGCTCTTAAAGGCCAAACCCACAGTGATACACCTACTCCAACAGGGCCACACCTCCTAATAGTGCCACTCCCTGGGCCAAGTATATTCAAAACATCACAAAGAGCATGGTGGTTTTACCCCTACATTGTAGAAAATACTTATAGGAAGTACCATGTGTACTCAGTGCATTTAAAAAAATAGAGTGCTTGAGGCTGAGATTAGGAAAAGAGATAGGGGGATAGTAGAAGAATTGGAGAGGGGGGAAGGGGATCAAATTTGATAAAAACACACTTTGTGTATATATGAAATTCTCAGTCAGAAGAAGAAAAAGTGAATGAACAAAAAAGACTCATCCACAATATCACATCACGGCACATAAATACACTTAAGGACAGAAGTCACAGGACAATCTAATAGATGCCTATAAGGAACATACTTCAACAAACTACAGGGTACATGTAATCATATTGTAGTATGTGTGGAAAATCTGAAGGCAGTTATTCTAAAACTGGGGGAAAGAATAGTATTCACACTCACTGCTTTATATGATGCTTGAAATCTTAGATAAAGCAAAAAGACAACAGAAAGAAAGGGGACATGGATAAGAAAGGAAGAAATCAAATTATCCATTTTGAATATGCCATGATCTAAAGACTCTATAAAGATTCCACCAGAAAACTCTTAGATAGAACAATCAATTTCATTTCTAATAACTATTTCTAATAAACATATCCATAAAGGTAAATATGTTTCACTCTGTAGTCCAAGGTGGCCTGAACCTCTTAAGTCAGCTTTTTTCTCCTAAGTGCTAGGATTGGAGGCAATGCCCCACCATGCTTGACTAAAATAAAGGTTTCCATTTTTTTTCACATTCGTCTCTAGATTTGTTGTCAAACCAAGAAAAATTCTCAATAGATTCTTTTAGGAAAGAAATTGACAGACTTAACCTCAAATTCTTATGGAAATACAAATAATCTAGCATTGTCCAATGAACTTTGAAAAATAATAACAAAAGGAACTTAGCTACAATAATCAGCATGAGCAATACTGGTATAAAGAGGATATAGAGCAGTGGGACATAATGTTGGAGAAATATATCCTACATGTGGATAATTCATTTTGTAAATAAAGATGCCAAGTCAAATTCCACTGAGAATGGGTATTTGTCACCCAATAGTTCTGAAATGATTGTAAAACTGTATGCAAATGAATGCCTCTCAACTTTCACTCCACATTATGTTTAAATGTTAATACAAAATGAATTCCAGACCAAAATGAAAGAACATGAGTTATCAAGATTCTGGAAAGAAATCAGGAGAAAAAGCTAAGCATCTTGGTTTGGAAAATGTTTAGTAAGACATAAATCTCGAGCTAGAAAATGGGGAAAAAAACTTTCATAGGAATGTGAAGTGTTTCCTGTTCAAATTGCCTATTTCATGTATAAAATCAAAAATTGGAAGGAAAGAGCTGCAAAACGTGTATCTGACAAAGGATTGGTATGTAGAATGTATAAAAAAATTTGAAAACTCTTTAATGAAAAGGTAACTCAGTTTTTGAAATAGGAATTTGAACAGAGAGTTCGTCAAAAATATAAACACTTAAAAATAGACATATGAAAAGGCATTCAATATTATTATTAGGACAATGTAAATCAATGCCACATGAAATACTGTTACACACTTTGTGGAATGCGTTTACATGGGCAGAACTCTCAAGCATTTATTAGGAATGTAAAATTGTATGTCTATTTTGACATATAATTCATCAGTTGTTTACAGTGTTGATGCATACTCATGCATGGTGGTGTTCCATGAGCTGGCTCCAGGAATCAAACTCAGGTTGCTAGGCTTGTGTGGCAAGTACCCCTGCTGACCCACCATGTTGTCATTGTTGTTGAGACAGGGATGCAGCTCAGACTTGAGACTCACAATGTTCCTGTCTCAGCCTCCTGTGTAGGCATAAAATTTTGCAACCTACTTTTAATAAGGGTTCAACCTGTCCTCTAGCCTACCACCCAGCAGAGGTAGTGGAAGAGAAAAGTTATTAGGATATGGGAGAAGTGGACCTGTTCAGCAATATTCTTCAGGGGAGAGCTGGACCATCTTTGGCAGCAGTTCAGTCTCATAGCAAACACCAAATAGGATTTAGCAGCTGCAGACCAGTCCTCTAGGCAGGCAGACTCCAGGCATGAACCAGCAACTACAGTCCAGTCTTTTCAGCAGGCAGCTAGTTGTATTTTAATCCCAAAGAAACCTCCAGGCTCACCAACTGGCCTAAGGCAAGGCTGCAGAAGCAGCAAGCTGCTGCAGGAACCTCAGGAGCAGTTCTTGGGCGACTTTCTCTAAATGTCAGCATTACCAAGTTGAGCTCAGCAAGGCTATGTAAGGTGAAACAATGTATGCGTGTCTTTAACAAAGAATAGCAAGATGGAGCAAACCAAGGCTCAGTGCTCATGACCCACTGTCTGTGGGGTCATATTTATACTCCTTCATCACAGGTCCTTCCACGTGTTTGCTATATCAAACATCCTTTCACCTGTGTCTGCTTCAGGAAACCAGTCTTTCACATGTTTGCTTTAGCAAGACATCCTTTCACCTGTGTGCCCAGCAAAATATTATTTTACATAACTAACTTCCAAAGAAACTAGAAGTTTCCACTTAACTCCTGAGTTCTGGAATCATAGAAAAATGCCACTATACCTTGTTCACAGTGTTAAATATTTCCCTAACACACAGCCAAACTGTTTCCTTCCTATGTATTTTTTCCAAGAGAAATGGCATCATGTATACACACGTCAACCTACACATAAATGTTTAAAACAGCTTTATAAACAAATGCATCATTAAGAATGGATAAACAAATTTATGCTGTAACCATCAACTTTTTAAAACCAGAAAACTATTGACTCACTAAACAATAGGGGTATATCTCATAATAAATGTGCTGAATGAATGGATATATAAAAGCATAGAATATATATTTCCACTTTTTTGTCAATTTCTAGAAAATTCAGAATGTATTCTATAGTGCTCAAAAGAATACCAGAAGTTTCTTAGGAAGAGGGATGAATTTAGGATAGATGCAAGAAAATGTTTACAATGAAAGTTATCTTCATTATCTTGCTTCTTTTCATGATTTCAGTAAGGAATGTTTAATTTTACTTTTAAAAATATGCCCAGTTGTATACCAGCTATACTTTAATACATGGCTTATAAACAAATTCATATATACCCTCACAAACATGTCTAAAAGGGTAATTTAGGTTTATTTTATTTTTATGTATATGGCCTATGAGAATTATGTACACTACATGCGTGCAAAAGCCTAAGGAGTCCAGAAGAGGGTGTTGGCCCTCCTGCAACTGGAGGTCAGGCAATTGTGAACAGCTGTGTATTTCCTGAGACCTGAATTTGGGTCCTCTGCCAGAGCAGTAAATGCTCTTAATTGTTGAGTCATCTTTCCTGCCCATGAAATTCATTTGAAGGCAACACTTCTTTAATTCCTTTATTCTGAACCTTGGGTCCAAATAGATTGTCACAACTAATTCCTGATAAGACTGGAATTCAAATTTAAGTGGGTTTTTTTTTTTTGCCAGGTATAGTGGTATATTCCTATAATCCCAGCATTTGGGAGACAGAGGTGAGGAGAGCACCACAAATTTGAAGCTGACAAGATCTACAGAGCAACTTCTAGATGAGCCAGGGCTACACAGTGAGATCTTGTCTCAGAAAAAGAAAATATAAAGACTGTAAGTGTTCTTATTCCGGATATTGCTCCTTTTAATATACCAATTGAAGAGCACAGATCAAAAGGAGGATTATCATTTGGTGGTTTTTTTTTTTACAGTTTTCTATACCATACTTGTGGGAAAGACATACTCATAATGAAAAGGGTTGATTTTTTCCAAGAATACTTTCAGCAGTGTTCTGCAGATGACAGTGATGGTTAGTGAAAGCTGACAGCTGAAAGCTGTTTTTGTTTTTGCAAATTAGTTATTCAACAGTAATTAATAAAATATAATACAAAGTTATAATTAAATAAGTTGTATTAAAATATAGGTAATAATCAAACTTATCACTGTCTAGTTATTTTAATATCTTTTACCTAAGGTAACTATTTTGTGTATGTGATGTACATTCATGTGTGAGAGGGTGCAGATGCACATGCATGTGAATATCTGTGGAAACCCCAGGTTACTTTCAACCTTATATATTGAGGTATGATTCCTCACTTGAAACAAGAGTCCACTGTTCTGTCTCCATCTCCAGAGTGGTAGAATTACAGATGGGCTTCTTCATGGGTGCTGGAGATATGGACTCTTGTACTTTTTGCTTGCATAGCAAGCATTTTACCCACAAATCCATCTGCATAGCTCCTCCGTAATTAAAGTTTCAATGAGGTTACATTGGTGGCTTGAAGTTGGTCATAATGAGAGTAGGCATGATAATAAATTATCAAACAGAATACAGAATGGAGCCTCCTTCCCCTTCCCCTGAAAACTGATTGTTAAACACATACTAGTGGACCATTGAAGACTGGCTTGGAAGGCAATGTATCTGTGCCTTAAGTTATGAAGGTGAACAATGGGGGAGTTAGTGTCTTAGGGTCCCATTTCTTATACTGTGGATTGTCACCCCATGTATTTTTCAGGTAACTGAATGAGGGGGTCACCAACAACTTGCCAACAATAAAAGGGTTGTGGACACAAAATAACCAAAATTAATTTAAAACCAAATGCAAAATGAATCCAGGGAGTGTCTGGCATTGTTTCCTGCTGATACCTCATGTGACTTCATTGCAGTCTTGATTCGGAACAAATTGTGCCCACTTTTCGCTGTGGACATGTTGCAACACAAAACAAGACAATACGTACCTGTGATGCCCTGGCTCTATGCCTTTGGCCTTGAAGAGATGATGGGAGCCAGCCTGGCCTGGAATGGTTTGAAGTGGGACACAGAGTTGGACTTCGATTTAAAGACTGATGGTCTCTGGCCTTCTAGCTCTTTAATTATACTGAATGCTTGCTGATGGCTCCTTTAGACTTAACAGTCTCTTGCTTATTCTGTGGCTGAAATCTGCTGGCTTCTTTTTTCTTTATGATTCTCTGTGCTTTATTAAATGTTGTATCTTTATTTTATAACTCTCTAGTATTGTTCTGTGCTTCGTTAAGTGCTGAAAACTCTATTACTGTTCTGTGCTTCATTAAGTGCCAGGGAAACTTAACTCCTTCTTACTCGTGCTTAAATAAGTGCTAATATCTGGCGATTAACTCATGCTGTTTAGCAGTGGGAATTCAGCAAAGGATTTATTGCTAGTGCTCCTTTTTCTGGCCAGCCCTTCAGAAGCCCTTCAGAGGTCTAGATAGTTAACTCGTTGTGAACCAGAGAGAAAGGAAAGGAAAAGAATCAAAATGTTTTATACAGTCAAATATGCACAGACACATATACCCACACTCTGGTTGGGCCTGGCCATCTGTCACAGTCAACTCCACAAGTATTCATGTATGCTTACATATATACATACTTGTATACACAGACTTATATCCAACTACACAGAGACATTTGGATGGATGGTTGGATGGATGGATGGATGGATGGATGGATGAGACAGAGGTCCCCAAGCCAAACCATCCAACCAACAACTTTATTTCTTTTCTCTGGCCTTTTTATACCTTCTTAGATGAAAAGTTCTTTAGAAAACTACCTCAGAGATAAAACAGTGTCAACTAACTCAGATCCCTGGGAGCTCCCAGAGACTAAGCCACCAACCAAAGAACATACATGGGCTGACCCACAGCCGCCCAGGCACATATGTAGCAGAGGTCTGCCTTGTCTGGCCTCAGAGGGAGAGGAAGCACCTAATGCCCCAGGGAAGGAGGAGGTGGGGGGGGTGAGGGAGGGGTGGGGAAAAGCACCCTCTCAGAGGCAAAGTGGGGGAGATGGAGTGAAGAATTCTTGGAGGGGGGACGGGAATGGAGGAGGGGCAACATGTGGAATTTTAAAAATTCACAAGGAAGTTCAGAAGAAAAAAAGGTTACATAAAATGGGAGTTACAGAAGGATGTTAATATCAAGTTCAGATCAGTGTTTCATTCTATATGCTCATTATAAGTTCAAAGCGACAGCTTTTACATGGCCTTGCTTTATCATAGTATATACTTGTAGCTATATTCTTGGATCTAATGTTTATCCTTGAACACAAATTTGTCCCAAGTCTACTTCTCTTTTTAGTGTGATTATGAAAGCTCATTTTATTTCTTATTATGTGGCCTTTACTTACTATTCTGAGGAGTGGGCACATTCTATTCTTGATTCTAACTTTATTACATCTTTCTAGCAAAGCAATTAAGACCATCCATCTCTAAAACCTTTCTTCCTCAAATTATTTGAATCAAATCAAGAATTGTACAGAATCATTAATTCATCCAAACAGCATTAATTCATGAAAGTTCATCTTTACATTGATCTGCAGGAAATCAATAGGGTGGGCTAATGCCTAGGGATTATTATATTAATTTAATAATGACAGGCAAGCATATCAGCTGCAAGAAGCTATCCTGAGATGAATTTTCTCTGGAATCTTGCCATCCAGCTCACTTATAGCAGATCTTGAAAAAATGGTTGGCCACCTCCAGGAAGGCCACCTGCTAGCCTTAGCCTATCCTAGATGGCTCCTGACATCTCCTCCCTTCGAATAAAATAAAATGAAACATGAATCTCTCTATTTTACAGCTTACTCTAGATATGTGAAGATGAGAGACTCAAAATAATCTCTAAATTTATAAGAAAACTCCATATGAAATTACTTTTAACAAAAATTTTAGCTGAATTAGAAAATTAGCAAACCAGTTCCTGGTATTAATCTGAAAATGTACAGTTTCCATCTTAATAGCAAGCTGTAAATTAATTTAGACACCCTGCAGATATGCTTGTATTAGCTTTCACGACATCTCTGGTCCAATAATAGGAGTAACATAAATCTATTTATGATTGGCATGACACGAAGTGATTAAAGTGTCTTAATATTTTTAGTCTGAGTCCCTGTGTAAAGGATGACTCTCTCTAAGACATTAACTCCATCTGTCAAACCTTGATCAATTTTTGCTTGAGTAATCAATGCCAAGGGAACATTTTGGGATTGAGAGGCCAAATCTTTTAAGTTTCGGTCTACATTTTAGAGAACCAGACTTAAGTTTGAACTTGGGTAAGCTAACAGGTAACCTAGTATTAGTTTCCAAGTTGCCCCCTCAACAAAACCCGAGCCTAGCTCCAGTCTCTAGACTTATCCCTAACCAGACCAGTATCTCCAGGTTATACCCTCAATAAGACCAATGTCTCCAGGTTATTGCCCCAACAAACCTGAAGCCCAGGTTACAAGCCTACCCTTTGCCTATCGACCACCAATACAGAGGGTAGCAGAAGTTTATGATATGACTCCCAGCAGTAGCCAATTATGTTAAAGGCCACAGTAGCTTTCCAATTAGATGCTTGCACACTCACCCCCCTTTGCTGCTTACTATAAAGCCTTGCCCTTATAGACATTCGGGGCTCCCCAACCACCAAAACTGTCCTCCATGATGGTGGTGTGTTGGGGGCGGGCAAGCTAGCTCAAATAGAATAAAGACCCTGCTGTGAGTTGCATCAGATTGGCTCCTGTCTGTTTTTTGGGGGGATCACTAACATGTCCCTGGCACCACAGGATAACAAATTTACATGGTTAGGGGAGTGCATTTGTTAAATTGGGATGCAGAGAAGCTAATATACATCCCATCATCTAAGATAAGTGCCCTCCTGTATGGCTGCAAGAGAGCATTAACAATCCATTCCAATGTATATGTAGCAGAACTGTCATACCAATGTTGTGAAAAATTAACAGGTAACAAAACCTAAGTTGACTAACATACAATGAAAAAAAACATTAGGACTCATAGTAGAATTTATACAATTAGTCAAATAGTATTCTTGTATGAAATAGACCCATATTTAGCAATCTGTATATCTCCTGTATCTCCTGGATATAGAGCAACATAGAATTAGAGTACACTCAGGTACATGAGGAACCACGTCCTCAGTGTCTTCTTTTGATGAGGTATCTGACACAGGTGCAGAGCCTGCAGATGTTGATGGCTGAAGTGGGCATGAAGGAGGTGGCGGGTGTAGTCTGTAGAGTCTTGTAGAAACATACAAACAGATTCTCCTAGAATAAAACATGTGGCCTTTTTTATTATCCAGGTAGTAGATCTTTTATTTTATTAGAGGCTTGAAATGATAAGACAGGTAATTATAATCTCCATTTTTAAAATCCAGATGTCTTTTAAGATCTGATCAACTTATTCCATAATAATTTGTCTCTGTGGACTATAGGGAATGTCAGTGGAGTGTGACATATTTACAGTCAAACACCAATTTTGAAAGGTTTTTGAAGAATAAACAAGGGCATTGACTGTTTTTAAGCCTTTGGCATTCCCAAAGTGTAAGATAGTAAAACAAATGCTGTATTATATCTTTGAAAGCTTTTCCAGGTTAGACAAAGGCATAAATAGCAATGAGAAATAAGTGTCCATACGTACAAGAATAAAGGCCAATTTCCCAAAAGATAAGCCATGTGTAACATTTGTCTGCTTTAAATCACAAGAACACAAGCTCATGAGGGGTTAATTCCCAAGAGGAGTGGGCAGCTCTGCAAGAATGCAGGAGCCAGTTCTCTGAGTGCTGTGTGATTTGATGATATAAGATTCTGTTAAGTTGTCTTCGTAGAAAAAGCAACATTTTTTTTTCTCAAGGAATTAAATTTATCTTTACCTTCATACACAGGACCAGGAAGCATAGAGTGAACTTGAACATGTCCAATAGAGAAAAGGCAATTTCTAGAATTGTGAAACAGCTACAAAACAGTGGAGCGGGTTTTTTTGTTTTGTTTTTGGTTTTTGGTTTGTTTTTTTTTTTGTCCTGAATCTGAAGCTTTTTTGGTAGGGAACTGTATGATTTTAGTATTTCTGATAAAAATCTGAATCAATTACCCCAGGAACTATACTTATTTCCTGCACTGAGATGGAATTCTGGCTGCTATTAGTTCCATGGTGCCTTCAGGAGAGGGGGCCGGTCCTTTAGGAAGCCACCATGGGAGGCAGAGGTAAATTTTAGCTGAGCTGCTGCTCCGGGAATTCCCCTTTATTATTCTTTCTGTCACCTCACATAGCATCAAATCCCTCTGACAGTGCCATAGGCCACTTTTGGTTTCTTAGGGTCTGCAGGCAAAGCCATTCGGGGTTGTGATACTTTGTTGTTTTCTTATTCAATTTAAATTTCTCCTCCTCTGAGGTCAAATTTTGCCCAAGCTTCATAATTATTTTGCCTTTCCTGGGCTCTTTTAATAAGGGGTATCTTAATTTCTTCCTTTTTAAGTGTATGTTCAATCCTTAGGTTCACCTTATCTCATCCTGAGCTGATGGCTCCTGGCAGAGAGATGAGGTAGACAGGTATTCTTTAAGTGATTAGCATATATTGTCAGGCAGGTTGACCCAATGTATTAAAGAGATAATAACAACAGCAATAAATTGTAAAGGCAAAGAAAACTGACTTTTATCATGCTTTTAGTTAGCTTTTGAGCTCAAGTGAGGAGCCAATGCTTTTTAAAACAAAACAGCTTCTAAGCACTTGTTACTTCAGGGTTTGAGAATTGTCTACTGGTTTGGCCATCACAATGATTTAGCAGCTGAAAGTACTTCCTGCACAAGCCTGATGACCTATTTCAATCCTAGAGCCCATGCTGTCACATGTCTGACACACACACACACACACACACACACACACACACACACACACACAGAGAGAGAGAGAGAGAGAGAGAGAGAGAGAGAGAGAGAGAGAGAGATCAAGTTTTAAAAATGAAAATGAAAGTCTTTTGAAAAGAAATGTGTACTAGTGGCCCATGGCTTATGTGGGAATGGACACCTAATGTGAGAGTAAGAACTGTAGAGAGTTGCACCAAGCAATGTGTGGAAGAAGTTTTTTCGCCACCTTGGCTACATGCAACCGAATATATGAGAGTAAAGCCCACAAGATGTCTGGAGAAGGTGGGTGCTATGTAAATAACCTAAAAGATTCTCAAACTTCTGGCCTGGTGCTTTTGAGCATGTACAATTCTTCCCCATTCTCAGGAGTGCCCTTCTCTTATTTTTATTTCTATTAACCTCACCTTCTTATTTCTGGAGCAGTGTTTTGTTTTGTGATATGAGAAACTAGAAATCTCTGCAGGTGTCACTCACATACTCCACATTCGGACCTGCACTTATAACAGACGTTCCTTCCCGAGACAACTGCATTCTTATCACTTCGTCCAATTGGACATTCACTGATAAGCTGTTGCTTCCCCTTCCTCTTCTTAAAAACTCACTTGCCCAGCGTGATCTAGACCCCTAGGAACCAACTAGGGGTTAAGTCCTTAACCTCATCAGAGGTTAGGTGTTAGTGGTCAGTTACCAGCTTCCTGTTTACTCACCATATAGTATATTTGAGCATGTTTTTAGTCTTTGTGGTACCAGGGAGCCAGGCCCAAGGCCTTTCCCACTGTTTGGAAGATACTATCACTGATCTGTATTCCAAGCCTTTTTCTTTTTCTTTCCTTTCTCCTTTCTTCCTTTTACTCCATCCCTCTCTTCTCACTCTTCCTTTAATAGGATCTCACTGTATTCTCCAGGCAGTCTCCCTGCCTTGGGCTCCTGTGTAGCTGCGATTATAGGTGTGTACCACTGAACCAGGTGCTGTTTGAAAACTTTGACTGGTAAGAGAACCTGGTGGGGAAAATTGAAGGTGTGAAAGTAGACTGAGGGGAAAGTTAATAGATGGGGAGAACGTTCATGTGTATAGGCAGCTTCTTACTGGGCCCTTAGTTACAGAAAGCTTTAAACAAAGGAAAAGGAAATTAAGTGGTCAGGTTCCTCTCAGTAAACTCTTGGCACTTTCAGTGTGGTAACAGCTGCAGGATACACCTTAAAATTACAGCTCTTCCATTTAGTATTTACATGTCATTCCCAATGATAGTATTTTCTTTTGATACATTTTTAGCATCTCCAACCCTTAACTGCCTTGAATCCAGAGTCACTGTCACCTGAAGTTGTCGCTACTTGGAAGACTACTCTCTGATGCTTTCTTTTATCTGTGAACGTCTGTCATAGCCATGGATCTGAGTCCAGGTGGCAACTGTTGAGATTTCCAGGTTCCTATGGTCTAGGGCAAAGAATTACACTGGAGACATGTGGTAAAGTAATAGAACTAGAGAAAGTTTATTAAGAAAGAGAAATGAACTCCAGAGAGTGGCAACTTCAGGTGGCAGTGACTCTGGATAAGATGCAGGTAGGGACAGTTTTTTAAAACCTTTATTGTTATCTTATGTGTATTTTGCCTGCATGTATGTCTGTGCATCACATGTTTGCAGTGCTTGTAGAGGGCAGAAGAAGATGCCGGATACCCCTGGGAATGGAGTTACAGACAGACTTAGATTGTCTGGGGGTGCTGGGAATTGAACTTGGGTCCTCAGAAAGAGTAGCCAATATTCTTAACTGCTGAGCCATCTCTCCAGCCTCAAGCCTTAGTTGTTTTTATTTCTTTTGCTCACTTCCTCCTTTTCTTGGTTTCCTTACCCCAGTTGCTTTCCCTTATCTGTGAATTTCAATCACATGGCTCATTTGTTTCCTTGCCTTTCTAACCGTAGAAAATCTTCCCTGAAAATACTGGAAGTGGAGTGACTTGTTTCATTCTCTACTGCCCTGTTTCACCAAACTACTCTTTAATCAAGGTTAGAATAGACGGGGCATATGCCACCTTTCATACAAGAAACAGATATGAATAAAAGCGATATGAGCTTTTACTATTTAAAAACTTATCTTTGGAAGGCCTTGCTGTATTTTCTCATTTAATTCTGTGAAGTAGATTTTATTTTGTGATACTGTGCCTGAAGCCCAGCAATATCAAATTATTACCTAAGGTCATGGGGGTTAGCAAGTTAGCAGAGTAAAAATTCAAATCTATGATACCAAAGCCTGTGCTCGTGACAATCATAGCTCTGTATTTAGATTCCAGCTAGAAATAGAGGAAAGGAGAGTGGACACATAAAGAATCCTTCTATGTAACAAATGTATACGTACTCCCTGTTATGTACGAAGTATATGGAGTATAAAAAGATAAATGTGTATAATTTCTGCCTTTAATAAAATTAGTTGGTCAGAGGAGATAGGACCACTGTTTAAATACCTCTAATAAAAGCATGCTTAGATCAGGACTGTGACATAATTATGACAATAACTACCACTTATTGAGAATATACAATGTGTCAGATACAATACATTCTGTACATATTTAATCCTCATCATGACACTGAGTGTATTCCTCTATTTTATGTATGAGTGAATAAATGCAGTGAAAGGTTAATTAATTTCTGTAGCTGGGAAGAGAGTGATTCTAGACCTTAGGAGGAAGAAAGAGAGGAATAAGCTCAGTGGATACCTCTTCTTGAGTGAACCGGAAGCACTTGCACCCATCACAGTGGCTGTAAACCAGAACTACCTAGGGTGTTTGTTGGGCCCCATTTCGGCCCTGGTTTTGGCCTTGTGGACAAATCTGAGCCTGGCTCGAGTTTTGAGACCCATCTCAATCACTTTTGTATTGGGGTGACTCAGCAAGACCTGTTTGTCCCTGCCTCTGCCCTGTCATTGCTAATGTAGAGCTCTGCCATTGGCCCTGTCAGTCACCCCATACCTATCTCTGTCACCCTTCCCTGCCCCTTATGTCATCTCACTCCACCAAAATCCCCCTCCCTATGCTCTGAGTTTATTATTGGTGAGCCATTCCCCCTACTCAGTGCTGGAACCCCGCCTGGCTTGGACCTGTACAGACTTGTAGATTCTCCTAGTCTCTGTCAGTGCATATGTGTATCAGTCCTTTTGTGACTGGAAGACAGTTCCATGAAGTCATTCAACCTCTCTGGCTCTTACAATATTTCTACCTCCTCTTCCCTATAGATGATACCTGAGCCCTGCGGGGATGGATTTGATAAATACATTCTGTTTTGGACTGAGTGCTTCAAAGTCTTTCAGTCTCTGACCATTATTGTCTTGCTGAGCAACTCTGGCTAGCCTTGACTCAGCAGTCCAGGCATGTCTTACAACCTTTTGCCTCAGCCTCCCTAATAGTTTAAATTTGTTAACAGCAGTAGCACAGAGAGGTGGGTTTAGCAGGGTAAGGATTTTTACAAAAGAGGTCAGAGGCAATGGAAATTAAGACTGGAGAGATTGTAGAAATGGTAACCCAGGAAATCATAGCTAAGTCATGAGGGTGGTTTTTAATGGAAGGGCATTAAAGAATGGACTCAAGGACCAAAGGAATGGGCATAGTATTAGTGTGGAAATCTGGGAATAGAAGATTGTGACTAGAAGATGGGGTGCTTCAATTTATAATGCTAACTAGCTCCCAATTCTGCTGGAGTTGGGTGGCTACTTTATGTGGCGAAAGATAATGTCTTTTGAGAGGATGTCAAGGAATTGAGTGGCAGAATGTCAGATGGATTAATTATCTTTAGGGATGTGGATGTCATTCAGGATAACGGTAGACTTTGAGATGAGAAAAAGACTGAGCAAAGATGAAAGTCATTGATTAATGAAAGGGAGGATTCCAAAGGTTCAATTATAAATAGCTAAGAGAGAAGGGGGTATACTTGATTGACCACGTAAGATCAGGCCTATTGTATAATTTTCTTTATTGTTTGAGGAACATGGGAGAATAATGGTCTGAAAGCAGAGATTGGGGCAAGCAGGCCACCAGCCTAAGGAACAGATTTCAGTGAGATTCTAGGGGTTGAAGGGAACTCTTGATGAGCCTAAGGATATAGGAAAGTTTGCTGAACTGGGTGAGATAATTCCAAAGATATGTTCCCAAGTCATTTAGCTCCTTAGTGTTATGATCTGTCCATTATTTCTCAGGCAGACATGATATCACATACCTATAATCTCAGCTCTTGAAAGAATGAGGCAGGAGGATAACCGTGAGTTTAAGGTGAGCCTAGTCTAAATGGTGAGTTTTAGGCCACCCAGGGCAACATATTGAGACTCAAAACAAAACAAATAAACAAGCAAAAAATCAACCAAATATTATTTTCAGTCCTAATAGCTACCTTTGCATTATTTCCAATAGTCTTGCCTCTGGTATATATCCATTTCACTTACAAAATAGCATAAATCCAAATCTAGTTCATACCAAAAATTCTACCACTTATATATAGCAATTGGCTTTAGTCTCAGCTGGGCTCTCAGCTTTCAACACAGCCTTGGAACCATGTGTCCATTGCTAGCACTGTCTTCTGTTCACCCAAAAAGTCATTTAAGTGATTCCCCTATCTCCCTAAATCCTTCACTCCATATTCCTCAACAAACATATCACCTGGATTCCCACTTTACTGTAGATATACAGGCTATAAAAAACCCTCAACTTATTTCCAGTCAACTTAATCCATCTTCATAAAATTAGGAACGTATATTTAGTCATGGCATCTGTGCTCCATATCTTCCTTCCTTCTTAAGCTTTTGGTACTGTTTTACAATGCACCCTGATCCACATATGTATCGTCTACTTTCCCTTTGCTACTTCTTTACTGTTTCAGATTTCTGGAACATTATCTGATGTATGAGCATGCACGCACGCACACACACACAAAAACACACACACACACAAAGACAGGATTCATAAATATGTTCCAGTATCATTCAGCCTAAAACAACACAATTTCCTTTCAAACAAATATTTCTCTGACATTTATTAAACCCACTTGGACTGAGTTCATTCTGCTTCCACTGAACAACAGCTTGTAAGAGGGATGGGGTGGGGAGAAAGGAGAAGAATGAAGCAGAAGGGAGAGGAGGCAGAAAGAAAGGGAGGAGAAAGAATATAGGCACTGACAATGTAAGAAGTGATGCTTTGCTACAATCCTAAGAATAGTAAAAAGATATTGGAATGATGTTTGTAGAACACATGTGTTAACATTGAAAAGCATTCATAGTATCTGTTAAATATAGTTTATTAGTTTATTTATTTTTATTTTATGTGCTTTGGTGTTTTGCCTGCATGTCTGTGTGAGGGTGTTCAATTCCCTGGAACTGTTGGATTCCCTATGAATTGTCATGTGGGTGCTTGGATTTGAACCCAGGTCCTCTGGAAGAGCAGCCAATGTTCTTAATCTCTGAGCCATCTCTCCAAATCCTATAATATCCTTTAATCGAAAAACAAGTTAGAAAACAGTGTGTATGGTTTGATTTCACTTTTAGAAAAATACGTGTATTGTATGCATAGTACAATGATAGTTCATAAAGACAAACGCCAAAATGTTACCAGTGATTGTTCTGATCTGGGTGATAACTCTAGTTCCTTAGTATTTTATGACTCTTCAACACTAAACAAACGAATTTTGCAACAAAACAGCCTCACATGTGGAACAAGGGGGAATACTCCTCCATTGCTGGTGAGAGTGCAAACTTGTACAATCACTCTGGAAATCAGTCTGGCAGTTTCTCAGAAAACTAGGAATAGTTAGTTCTACCTCAAGACCCAGCTATAGCACTCCTGAGCATATACCCAAAAGATGACCCACCATCCCACAAAGACCCTTGCTCAGTTGTGGTCATAGTAGTTTTGTTCATAATAGCCAGAAATTGGAAAAAAACCTAGATGTCCCACAACTGAAGAATGGATATAGAAAATGTGGTTCATTTACACAATGGAATACTATTCAGCTATTTTAAAAAAGACATTATGAATTTTGGAGGCAAATGGATGGAACTTAAGAATATCATTTTGAGTGAGGTATCCCAGTCCCTAAAGGACATGCATGGTATGTACTTACTTATAAGTGGCTATTAGCCATAAAGTACAGGATACCCATGATACACTCCACAGACCCAAAGAAGCTAAACAAGAAGGAAGGCCTAATTGAGGGAGGTTGACTCTCACTAAGAATGGAGAATAAAATAATCTTAAGAGGCAGATGGAGGGAGGAACTGGGTGGGAAAGGGGGTGAGGAGTGGAATGTGGGGGGTTGAGGATCAGGTGTGGGGAGGGACAGGAGAGATGGCCTGATGGCCATGAGAATAAATGAAAAATCTGAAACTGACAGGAGTGGGCAGGTGGGGGCATCTCCAGGATGAGACAGACACCTGGGATAAGGGATATACCCAAGAATCAATGGGGGTAACCTTAGCTGTGACTCACAACTGAAGTAGAAACTTAGTGGTTTCCTTGGAAAGTTGGTTGTGCCAGATGGTGTTTTGCTGGAACAGACACTTGAAGGAATGTTTTCCTGAAGCAGACACAGGTTAAAGGATGTTTTGCTAAAGCAGACATGTGAAAGGACACATGAGGTTAAGAAGGACCCAACAGATGATGCTGGATGATGCTGGATGGTATTGATACTCCTTGCCATTCCTTAATCGTTTGTGGTGATTTTGTAGAAAGAAAACTTATCATGGTGTTCTGGCAGCTTCTTGCCTCTTCCTTGGATTTGAACCAATTGGCAGAGTGATGTCAGCGGATACAGACTCACGTAAAGTTTTGCTAAGACAGACTCACGTTGTCAGGTAAGACCCGTGGGAGGACGAGTGATGTTTGGAGACAGTGATGGCAGGCTTATGTAGCTAGTTTTACAAAGCTTCGTTGGTCTCACATCTTCATCTTCTCTGATCTTCACTTTGCTGAGAGAGGCATGGCAGAGAACTTCTCCTGGTGTCCCTGCTGGTCCTGGTTGCTCCTGCTGACTCGGGCCAATTCAGCAGAAGCCTGGCTGTTTCTGCTGAGTCATGCTGTTGCTGCCATTCTTGTTTGCTATCCTGTCACTTCTGAACTGGACTACTGGTATATATCCTGATAATGCAGATTGGACTCGCTCCAAATAACTATTTCTAAACAGGTCTAGGTTCCCCCATATCCTAATAACTTTTCTGTTCTACTACCTCTGATGGATGGTGGGCTAGAAAGGAGATTAAAACATTTAAAAACCCTTATTAAAAGTATGTTTTAAAATATTTAAACAACACACAACACTGGGAAGGATATGGAACCTGGAGAGGCCACCTCTTGTAGCCAGGCAGAAACCCCAGTGGAAGAATAGGAACACCAACACACCCACAAAAAGATTTGAGATTTATCCTGTCTACAAGAAATGGACAACTAACAACCAGTCCAACTTGAGACCCATCCCATGGGCAAGCACTAATTCCAGACACTAGTAATGATTCTCTGTTATGCTTACAGAGAGGAACATGTTTGTAACTTTAATTTTTTTCAAACCTTATTTTTAATAGTGGTTCGTATATGCTTTAATCTCCTTTGTAGCCCACCACCCACCAGAGTGTAGTGGGAAAGAAAGGATATGGGAGAAGTTGACCTGTTCTTTGGAATAACTCCTGTCTATATTGTCTGGAAATTGGCAGTTCAGTTCACTGGTTAGCAGGCAACTGCATGTTGATCAACTTGCAAACACTTCACAGATACACCAGCAGTCCAGCTCAGTAGAGTTGGGTTAGCAACAGTGGTGACATGACCTAGCAGAGACAGCCAGGCCTCAGCCTCAGCTTGAGTCAGCAGGAGGGACGCAAAGGGATACCAGGAGAAGTTCTTGGCTATGTCTCTCTCAAGGAAGCAAAGATCAGTGAAGACTAGAGACCCACAAGCTTTGTACAGCTAGCTGTACCAGCAGACCAAGCTCTGTCTCTGTCACTCAGTGGAGTCCTGTTTATACCCTCCAAACATCATGTGTTTGATGTTTTGGGTCATTTCTCTCTATGGTGTCCAGACAACTTTAGCTCAACTACCCAATGTAAGGCAGAACAATACATGCATGTCATTAGCAAAGAATCCTTCATCACGTGTCCTTTCACATGCTTGCTTTAGTAGAACATCCTCTCTCCTGTGTCTGCTACAGTGAAACATTCCTTCATGTCTGCCTTAGTCCTTCACACCCCTGTCTACTTAATGAAACGTTCCTCCACGTGTTTGCCCTAGCAAAACACCATCTAGCAAAACATTCCAAAGAACCCTTAAGTTTCCACTTCATTGTCCTCTGAGAGGCTCCACCCAGCAGCTGACTCAGATAGATGCAGACACCCACAGCCAAACAGTAGATGAAGCTTGGGGACTCTTGTGGAAGAACAGAAGGAAGAATTGTGACCTACAAGGGATAAGAGCTCCCCAGGAAGACCAACAGTGTCAACTACCCTGGTCCCTTGGGGGCTCTCAGAGTCTGAACCACCAACCAAAGAACATACACAGGCTAGACTTAGTCCTCCCAACTCATATGTAGTAGATGTGCAGCTTGGTCTTCATGTGGGTCCTGAACAACTAGAGAAGGAGCTATCCCAAAAGCTAGTGTCTGTACATGCGATATGTTCTTCTAGCTGAGCTGCTTTGTCTGGCCTCAGAGGGAGAGGAAGTGCCTAGCCTTGAAGGGACTTGAAGTGCCAGGGTTGAGGGATACCCAGGCAGCCCCTACCTGCTCAGAGGAGAAGGGGAGTAGGGGATGGGGGCAGGATTGTGGGAGGGGTTGACCTGGGAGGCAGGCAGTGAGCAGGATGTAAAGTGAGTAAGTAAAGAAAAAAAGAATTGTAAATACTGTTAACATTTTATGTTTAATTTTGCTGTGAACCTGAAATTGTTCTAAAAATTGTATTTGAGAAAACTTATATTATCTTAAGAAAAACTAGATTCATCCCCTAACTTTTGTTCTTAAACATGTTAGGAAGGTGAGAAGCTGATTATATAAATAATTAGAGAAATGCAAGGGGCATGATATCCCAAAGCAACCTTGAAAGAGAGTAACACTTAATGAGTGACTTTACCTGCCTCTACTGTACTAACTATCCTAGTGATTATATTGGCTCATCAGCAGCACAAAGCAAAAAGTTCAAAACAATACCTTTTAATACATTTCATTTTTGATGAGATGAAAACTTAATATAGTTGAAAAGTTGTACCTTTTCTTTTTTTTTTTATTGGATGATTTATTTACATTTCCTATGTTGTCCCCTTACCCCATCCCCCACCACCCCCTCGGAACCCCCAATCCCCTCGCCCCTCCTCCTTCTTCTCTGTGGATGTAACCTCTATCTACACCCCCCCACTCCCACCTCCCCACCATCAAAATTCCCACCCCCTGGGGCATCCAGCCTTCATGAGGTCAAGGTTCTCTTCTTCCACCTATGCCCAGCAGGGCCCTCCACTTTTACATATTCAGCTGAAGCCCTGGATCCCCCCCTAAGTGCTCCCAGGCTGGTGGTTTAGACCCTGGGAGCTGTGGTTGGTTGGTATTGTTGCTCTCCTCATGGTGCCACAAACCCTTTCAGCTCCTTCAGTCTTCACTCTAACTCCTCTATTGAGAACCCCATGATCAGTTCAATGGCTAGTTGTGAGCATCTGCCTCTGAATATGTCTGACTCTTGAAGACCTCTGAGGAGACATCCATATCAGGCTCTTATCAGCATGCACTTCCTGTCTTCCACATCAGCATCTACCTTTGGTGATTGCACATGGGATAGATACTCAGGTGGGGTGGTCTTGAGACGGCCCCTCCTTCAGTTTCTGTCCCTCACTTTGTCTCCATATTTGCTCCCTTGAGTATTTTGTTGCTCCTTCTAAGAAGGACCGAATCACCCTCACTTGGTCTTCCTTCTTTATGGGCTTCATGTGGCCTGTGAGTTGCATCTTGGGCATTTCAAGGTTCTAGGCTAATATCCAATAATCAGTGAGTGAATACCATGTGTCTTCTTTTGTGATTGGCTTACCTCACTCAGGATGATAATTTCTAGTTCCATCCATTTACCAAGGAACCTCTCGAATTCATTGTTTTTAATAGCTGAGTAATACTCCATTGTGTAAATATACCACATTTTTTGAATCCATTCCTCAGTTGAAGGACATCTGGGTTCTTTCCAGCTCCTGGCTATTATAAATAAGGCTGCTATGAACATAGTTGAGCATATGTCCTTGTTATATGTTCGAGCATCTTCTGGGTATATGCCTAGGAGTGGTATAGCTGGATCCTCAGGTAATGCTATGTCCAATTTTCTGAGGAACCGCCAGACTGATTTCCAAAGTGGTTGCACCATCTTGCAGTCCCACCAACAATGGAGGAGTGTTCCTCTTTCTCCACACCCTCGCCAGCATCTACTATCACCTGAGTTTTTAATCTTAGCCATTCTGACTGGTGTGAGATGGAATCTCAGGGTTGTTTTGATTTGCATTTCCCTGACGACTAAGGATGCTGAACATTTCTTTAGATGCTTCTCGGCTATTCGAGTTTCTTCCGTTGAAAATTCTTTGTTAAGCTCTATACCCCATTTTTTAATAGGGTAATTTGGTTGTCTGGAGTCTAATTTCTTGAGTTCTTTGTATATATTGGATATTAGCCCTCTATCAGATGAAGGATTGGTAAAGATCTTTTCCCAATTTGTTGGTTGTCGTTTTGTCCTATTGACAGTGTCCTTTGCCTTACAGAAACTTTGCAATTTTATGAAGTCCCATTTGTCAATTCTCGATCTTAGAGCATATGCCATTGGAGTTCTGTTCAGGAACTTTTCCCCTGTGCCCAAGTATTCGAGGCTTTTCCCCACCTTCTCTTCTATTAGTTTCAGTGTATCTGGTTTTATGTGGAGGTCCTTTATCCACATAGACTTGAGCTTTGTACAAGGAGATAAGAATGGATCAATTTTCATTCTTCTACATGTTGTCTTCCAGTTGAACCAGCACCATTTGTTGAAAATGCTGTCCTTTTTCCACTAGACAGTTTTAGCTCCTTTGTCAAAGATCAAGTGACCATAGGAGTGTGGGTTCATTTCTGGGTCTTCAATTCTATTCCATTGATCTTCCTGCCTGTCTCTGTACCAATACCAGGTAGTTTTTATCACTATTGCTCTGTAGTACAGCTTGAGGTCAGGGATGGTAATTCCTCCAGAAGTTCTTTTATTGTTGAGAATAGTTTTCGCTATCCTGGGTTTTTTGTTATTCCATATGAATTTGAGAATTTCCTTTTCTAACTCTGTGAAGAATTGAGTTGGGATTTTAATGGGGATTGCATTGAATCTGTAGATTGCTTTTGGCAAGATGGCCATTTTTATTATATTAATCCTGCCAATCCATGAGCATGGGAGATCTTTCCATCTTCTGAGATCTTCTTCAATTTCTTTCTTCAGAGACTTGAAGTTCTTGTCATACAGGTCTTTCACTTGCTTGGTTAGATTCACACCAAGGTATTTTATATTATTTGCAACTATTGTGAAGGGTGTCATTTCCCTAATTTCTTTTTCAGTCTGTTTATCTTTCATGTAGAGGAAGGCTACTGATTTGTTTGAGTTGATTTTATAACCAGCCACTTTGCTGAAGTTGTTTATCAGGTTTAGGAGTTCTCTGGTGGAAGTTTGGGGGTCACTTAAGTATACTATCATATCATCTGCAAATAGCGATATTTTGACTTCTTCCTTTCCTATTTGTATCCCTTTGACTTCTTTTTGCTGTCTAATTGCTCTGGCTAAGACTTCCAGTACTATATTGAATAGGTAGGGGGAGAGTGGGCAACCTTGTCTAGTCCCTGATCTTAGTGGGATTGCTTCAAGTTTCTCTCCATTTAGCTTGATGTTGGCAACTGGTTTGCTGTAAATTGCTTTTACTATGTTTAGGTAGGGGCCTTGAATTCCTGATCTTTCCAAGACTTTTATCATGAAGGGATGTTGAATTTTGTCAAATGCTTTCTCAGCATCTAGTGAGATGATCATGTGGTTTTTTTCTTTAAGTTTGTTTATATAGTGGATTACATTGATGGATTTCCGAATATTGAACCATCCCTGCATTCCTGGGATAAAACCTACTTGATCATGATGGATGATTGTTTTGATGTGGTCTTGGATTCGGTTTGCTAGAATTTTATTGAGTATTTTTGCATCGATGTTCATAAGGGAGATTGGTCTGAAGTTCTCTTTCTTTGTCGGGTCCTTGTGGGGTTTGGGTATGAGTGTAATTGTAGCTTCATAGAACGAATTGGGTAGTGTTCCTTCTGTCTCTATTTTGTGGAATAGTTTGAAGAGAATTGGTATTAGGTCTTCCTTGAAGGTCTGATAGAATTCAGCACTAAAACCATCTGGTCCTGGGCTTTTTTTAGTGGGGAGGCTTTTGATGACTGCTGCTATTTCCTGAGGGGTTATGGGACTATTTAGATGGTTTATCTGCTCCTGGTTTAACTTCGGTACCTGGTATCTGTCTAGGAAATTGTCCATTTCATCCAGGTTTTCCAGTTTTGTTGAGTATAGGCCTTTGTAGTAGGATCTGATGATTTTTTGAATTTCTTCAGTTTCTGTTGTTATGTCTCCCTTTTCAGTTCTGATTTTATTAATTTGGATACTGTCTCTGTGCCCTCTGGCTAATCTGGCTAAGGGTTTATCTATCTTGTTGATTTTCTCAAAGAACCAACTCCTGGTTTTATTGATATTTTGTATTGTTCTTTCTGTTTCTATTTGGTTGATTTCAGCCCTGAGTTTGATTATTTCCTGCCTTCTACTCCTCCTGGGTGTATTTGCTTCTTTTTGTTCTAGAGCTTTTAGTTGTGCAGTCAACTTGTTAGTGTGTGCTCTTTCCAGTTTCTTTTTGTAGGCACTTAGAGCTATGAGCTTTCCTCTTAGCACTGCCTTCATGGAGTCCCACAAGTTTTGGTATGATGTGTCCTCATTTTCATTGAATTCTAAAATGTCTTTTATTTCTTTCTTTATTTCTTCCTTGACCAAGTCATCATTGAGTAGAGAGTTGTTCAGTTTCCATGTGTACGTGGGTTTTCCATTGTTTTTGTCATTATTAAAGACCAGTCTTAGTCCGTGGTGATCTGATAAGATGCAAGGGATTATTTCAATCTTTTTGTATCTGTAGAGGCTTGTTTTGTGACCAATTATATGGTCTATTTTGGAGAAGGTACCATGAGGTGCTGAGAAAAAGGTATATTCTTTTGTTTTAGGATGAAATGTTCTATAGATGTCTGTTAAGTCCATTTGGTTCATAACTTCTGTTAATTTCAAAGTGTCTCGGTTTAGTTTCTGTTTCCATGATCTGTCCATTGCTGACAGTGGGGTGTTGAAATCCCCCACTATTATTGTGTGAGGTGTAATGTGTGTTTTGAGCTTTAGTAAAGTTTCTTTTATGTACGTAGGTGCCCTTGCATTTGGAGCATAGATGTTCAGAATTGAGAGTTCACCTTGGTAGATTTTTCCTTTGATGAGTATGAAGTGTCCTTCCTTATCTTTTTTGATTAATTTTGGATGAAAGTCGATTTTATTTGATATTAGAATGGCTACTCCAGCTTGTTTCTTGGGACCATTGGCTTGAAAAATTGTTTTCCACCCTTTTATTCTGAGGTAGTGTCTGTCTTTGTCACTGAGGTGCGTTTCTTGTATGCAGCAAAATTCTGGGTCTTGTTTGTGTATCCAGTCTGATAGTCTGCGTCTTTTTATTGGGGAATTGAGACCATTGATGTTAAGAGATATTAAGGAAAAATGATTGTGGCTTCCTGTTATTTTTGTTATTAGAGGTAAAGTTATGTTTGTATAGTTATCTTCTTTTGGGGTTGTTGGAAGATTACTTCCTTGCTTTTTCTAGGTTGTAGTTTCCCTCCTTGTGTTGGCGTTTTCCATCAATTATCCTTTGAAGTGCTGGGTTTGTGGGAAGATATTGTGCAAATTTGGTTTTGTCATGGAATATCTTGGTTTCACCATCTATAGTGATTGAGAGTTTTGCTGGGTATAGTAATCTGGGCTGGCCATTGTGTTCTCTTAGTGTCTGTATGATGTCAGTCCAGGCTCTTCTGGCTTTTATAGTCTCTGGTGAGAAGTCTGGTGTAATTCTTATAGGTCTGCCTTTATATGTTACTTGACCTTTTTCCCTTACTGCTTTTAGTATTTTTTCTTTGTTTTGTGCATCTGATGTTTTGATTATTATGTGACGGGAGGTATTTCTTTTCTGGTCTAGTCTATTTGGTGTTCTGTAGGCTTCTTGTATGTTTATGGGCATCTTGTTCTTTAGGTTAGGGAAATTTTCCTCAATGATTTTGTTGAAGATATTTACTGGCCCTTTAAGTTGGGAATCTTCATTCTCATCTATACCTATTATCCTTAGGTTTGGTCTTCTCATTGTGTCTTGGATTTCCTGGATGTTTTGAGTTAGGAGTTTTTTGCATTTTGCATTTTCTTTGACAACTGTGTCAATATTTTCCACCGTATCTTCTGCATTTGAGATTCTCTCTTCTATCTCTTGTATTCGGTTGGTGATGCTTGCGTCTGTGACTCCTGATCTCTTTCTTAGGTTTTCTATCTCCATGGTTGTCTCCCTTTGAACTTTCTTTATTGTTTCTATTTCTAGTTTCAGGTCCTGAATGTTTTTGTTTAATTCCTTCTTTCTGTTTTCTTCCATTTCTTTAAGGGATTTCTGTGATTCCTCTTTAAGGGCTTCTATCTGTTTACTTGTACTCTCCTGTATTTCTTTAAGGGAGTTACTTAATTCCTTCTTATAATCCTCTATCATCATCATGAGAAGTGATTTTAATTCTGAATCCTGCTTTTCAGGTGTGATGGGGTGTTCAGGGCTTGCTATATTGGGAGAATTGGGCACTGATGATGCCAAGAAACTTTGGTTTGCGTTGCTTATGTTCTTGCGCTTGCCTTTCGCCATCTGGTTAACTCTAGTGGTACCTGCCCTCACTGTGTAAAACTGGAGTCTGTATTTCCAGTTATCTTGCTTATTGCAGAGCTCCTCAGAGTCCAGAGGTCTCTGTGGTCTTATGCTCCTAATCTCCTGGGTGGAATAACTCCTGGGACTCAGGCCACCTCTTGGATCTGGAAATCCTTCTGCTCTGAGTGCAGTGGGTCCTCGATGACTCAGGATTCAGTTTCAGCTGCTCTGAGTGCAGTGGCTCCAGCTGCTCTGAGTGCAGTGGCTCCTGGATGGCTCAGGATTCAGTTTCTCAACAGGACAGGAGCAGACCGACTCTGTGTCAGCTGCTCTGAGTGCAGTGGCTCCTGGATGACTCAGGATTCAGTTTCTCCACAGGACAGGAGCAGACCAACTCTGTGTCTGCTCCAGCCCAGAGGACCAGGCAGGGGCAGAAGGGAAGTGGAATTCCGGAGGGGCGGGGTTTGGGTAGCTGCTGTGCCCTGGATGTCCCTGGCTCCCCGATCTATCTCTGGGGTTTAGGGAGTGAGATGGAGTTCTTACCAGCTGCTCTGAGTGCAGTGGCTCCTGGATGACTCAGGATTCAGTTTCTCAACAGGACAGGAGCAGACCGACTCTGTGTCTGCTCCAGCCCAGAGGACCAGGCAGGGGCAGAAGGGGAGTTGTACCTTTTCTAATGAAGGTTTGGAAATAATGAAATTCTATATGCAAAAATACGATTTGATTTGTGTCTTTACATGATCTACAAAACTTAAATAAATGGAGAGTGCCTGGCATGTGTAGGATGAGGGGAAACTGTCATCAGGATATATTATGTGAGAAAAATGCCACTTAAACGATGGTAGCTAATTTGAATCTTAAGAATTTTTTTTTTTTTTTGGTTTTTCGAGACAAGGTTTCTCTGTGTAACCCTGGCTGTCCTGGAACTCACTCTGTAGACCAGGCTGGCCTCAAACTCAGAAATCCACTTGCCTCTGCCCCCCAAGTGCTGGGATTAAAGGCGTGTGCCACCACTGCCCAGCAAATCTTTAGAATCTTGTATCATAATAATTTGATATAAATTATTGAATTTACATATTGTGATATGAGTAAGAAAAACACATTTTGCTAATTGTTGAATCTGTAAAAAAAAAAAAAAAAGAAAACAGCCTCATATTTGTAGATAAGTGCCTTGCTCAGACATCGTCTGAGAATCTTTCTCCTGCAGGAGATGGAAACAAATACAGAGAACCACAGCCAGACATCATGCAGAGAGTGAGAGGCCTTGGAACACTAAGTCCTAAATAGGATGTCTCCATCAAAATCCTGTTCCTCAGAGCTCCCTGCAGAAGAGGAGGTGGAAAGAGTGTAAAAGCCAGAGAGGATGGAGGCAACCAAAAAAAAAAAAACAAAAAAAAAACCCAAAAAACCACAAGGCCCTCTACATCAACAATATGAACGCATACTTGAACTCACAGAGACCGAGGCAGCATGCAGAGTGTCTGCACAGGATCCTAGAGCTGAAAAGAGAAGTGGACACAAGCCCCAATCCCTAACCCAAAAGCTATCTCCAGTTGATAACCACTTGCAAATCAAAATGTAGTTTCCTCTAAAGGAGCCTCACTGGAGAAGCAAACTACTTTTAAGGGTAGGCTGCATGCCCAGCAATAGTCAACAGGAAACAAACTCAATGGCATCTTTGGAGTGACCTTGTGTCACCAATGTGGTGTTAGAGCTCTTCCTCTTCCTCCTCTTTCTCTTCTCCATCTTCTTATTCTTTGTCTTCCTCCTCCTCCTCTTCCTCTTCCTTTTCTCTCCTTTAAAAATTGTATTATTTTTATTTTATTCATATATATTTTGTTTTTTTTTCTTTTAAGCCTACAGGTCCTTTGTGTACATGTTATGGATTCCAGTTTAGTGTTTTTATGGAATTCCTGAGTGGATGAACAAAAGGGTCTCTATTTCTTTTGCCTTCTCTTGGATTTTTTTCCATGTGTTTGTTTGTTTTGTCCAATTTCAATTGGTTAATTTTTCTTTTATATTTAATTTAATTTGCTATTTGATAGAAGTCTGTTTCTCCCATGAGATACAGAAAGGGGGTGAATCCAGACAGGAGGAGTGGTGGGAGTCACTGGGAGGAGTAAAAGGAGGAGAAACTGTAATCAAGATATGTTATGTGAGAAAAAAAAACATCTATTTTCAATAAAAGGGAAAACATAGAAAGCAATAGAAGGCCATGCGATAACTTGCTTTAAACAAAGAAGAGGAAAGGAGAAGGGAGGAAAGGAGAGACGGGGCAAAGGAGAGAGGAAGAGAAAGAGACAGAGACAGAGACAGAGAGACAAACAAAGATGGAGAGACAGAGAAGACACAGCCTCCTTAGATGCTAGGCTACTCTAACATCTCTAGCCCTATCGGTCCTTACTGTCAAATCTGAACATTTTGTTTCTCTCTGTTCCCAATTGTGAAGGGTCTAGCATGAGTTTCTGTCTCCCCCTAAAATTGTCTTTTTCAGGATCTACCAAGATAGCCTTGTTGCTAATTTACTGAAATTTTTGGTACTTATCTGCCCCTGACCAAATCGTTGGGCTGAATTTATATTCCACCATCCCTGGGATCCCAGGACAATGAGTTTCATTGCAACAAATATTTGAACTGCAAAAGCAAACAAATTTGTATTTGAATCCTGTCATTGCTAACAGTTATTAGCATGGACTTGATGAGGTTACACTCATGTCTTTGGGCCTCAATTTTCACCTCAGTAAAATTGGACTGATAATGTCTACATTATAAATTTTTGTTTGGTATTGAATGAGATGATATTTGTAAAGTATTTAGCACTACCACTGACATATGGCAAATGGTAGTAACATTTAAATTGCTATTATTCCTAATTCTCTGAATTCTTATTTAGCTTTCTTTTGAAAAATCAATTCTCTCTAGTGTATTCTTCTTATGTTCAATGCTAGCCCTAGATAGTCTTATCCAAGCTCATAGCTTCAACAGCTATGTTCTGCTGATAAAGTTTTAAAGATGGACTCTGATCTAGACCTTTGCCCTATATTTAAATCCTTCTACTAATCTGCTTGGAGTTCATCACCAAAGACTATGTGGATAAGCAATTATCAGCTGGAGGCCATTTGTTTCTTCTTCCCAAAGACATTTTGGAATGGACAGTTATTTTGTTTGTCATTAATTCAGGCTTGCTTCCAGTGAGTTGCAAAACATCATCCAATGTACAAGACAGCCCCCTCCATCCTGCCCAACAAAGAACTATGCTACCTCAGAAGTCAGCAGTGTCAAGAAGGACAAGGTTGGGATATTCTGAAGTAAGTAATCTGTGAAGGCCCAGCTCTCCATTCCCATAGGAACCATCCAAGTGATTATGACTGTAGACCTCATGGTTTACAGAAGGTAGTAACATGATTAAGATCACAGAAGGAGCTGGATGTGGGGTACATGTCTGTAATTTCTGCATTCAAGAGGCAGAGGGAAGAGGACCTTATGTTCTTGGCCACCCTGGTTTTTATAGAAAGATCTCTCTCTCAAACACACATGTGCACACACACAACACTTACAATTTTACATCTCTTTATAGCTATGTTTAAAAGATAAACTCTTTAAAAGAGGGTAAAGTGATGTAACTCAGACCCAAAAGGACATGCATGGTATGTACTCACTAATAAGTGAATATTAGCCAAAAAGTACAGAATTCCTAGGATACAATTCACAGAACTCAAGAAGATTAAGAAG
This sequence comes from Grammomys surdaster, assembly GCF_004785775.1. Taxonomy (NCBI): domain Eukaryota; kingdom Metazoa; phylum Chordata; class Mammalia; order Rodentia; family Muridae; genus Grammomys; species Grammomys surdaster. The sequence goes on from NW_021604621.1 coordinate 1,527,885, forward strand.
CAGAAGGGCCCAAGTGAGGATGCTTCAATCCCATTTGGTAAGGAGAAGAAAATAATCATGGGAGAGAGAGGGAGGGAGGGACCTGGGTGGGAGAGGCGAAGGGGAAAGGGGAACATGACCAAGTATGGGAATAGGGAGACAGGAGAAAAGCCCCGAGGACCAGCAGAATGAATGGAAATATGGAGCTCCTAGAAAGTACCAGAGACCTAGGAGATGAGAGACTCTCAGGACTCAAAGGGAGAGACTCAAAGAGAGGTCCAATAAGCAGCTTACTGAAACAGATGTAGATACTTACACTCAACCAATAGACAGAAGCCAAGGACCCTGTGGTTGAATTAGGGAAAAGCTGGAGAAGCTGAGGAGAAGGGTAACCCCATGGAAAGACCAGCAATCTCAACTAACCTGGACCCCTGAGATCTCCCAGACACTGAGCCACCAACCAGGCAGCACACAAGAGCTGGTCTGAGGCCCCCAACACATATACAGCAGAGGACTGCTTAGTCTGGCCTCAGTGAGAGAAGACTTGTCTAACCCTCAAAGACTTGAGGCCCAGGGAGTTGGAAGACCTGTCAGCAGGATGTGTATGTCAGGGGAAGACATCCTCTTGGAGACAGGGGGGAGGAGGAATGGAATAAGGAACTATGGGAGTGGAGACCAGGATGGGGACAATGGCTGGACTGTAAACAAAAGTAATATATAAAAACAATAACAACAAAAAATACCCCAAAACAAAACAAAAAAAGGACTTTAAGTCTCAAAAAGAAAGAAAGAGAGAGAAAGAAAGAAATAGAAAGAAAGAAAGAAAGGAAGGAAGAAAGAAAGAAAGAAAGAAAGAAAGAAAGAAGGAAAGAAAGAAAGGAAAAAGAAAGGTTAGATCAGGTCTCTCAGGTCAAACTACTAATGAACAAAGGTAGAGGGTCAAAAAAATTAAAAATCTCAAAATTTTGAGATTATGGCTGAAAAGTTGAGAGGAGTATGAAGAGGCCCAAGAATACACAGTATGCTTCCAAGCCTGACAACCTGAGTTTGATCCTCAGACCCCACATGGTGGAAAGAGAGAATTGACTGCCTCTGGCAAGTTGTCCTCTGATCTCCACAAACAGGACATACAGACATATACATATGCATATGAACAAATTACTTAAAATGTAAAAAGAAGCAATAAGGAGTAATTGTTATGTTTTATGAAAAAGGAAAAGAAGCCAGGGATATGTTTGGTGGAGGTACTGTATGGTATGGGGGAAGGGGTGCGTCTGTGGCCCCATGCTGAGGCATCTCTTCCCCCTAAGGTACAGTATAGTATAGAACAGAGTTTATTTAGGGTATGGGGAGGGGAGTTGAGGGGGTAGTGGAGACAGAGAAAGTGGGGGGAGAGAGAAGGTGAGGGAGCGGGGGAGGGAGAGAGAGAGGGAGAGGGAAAAGAGTAGTAGAGGTTGGCCATAAGCAAGTGGAGAGAGAGGGGGAAGGGAATGAGGAGAGGGGATGGAGGGGGAAGAGGGGAAGAGCAAGAGAAGATCCAAGAGAGAGAGGAGGGGGCAAGCAGCTCCTTTTATAGTGAGTCAGGCACACCTGTTGTCAGGTAACTGTGGGGTAGAACCTAGAGGCAATGCCAACAGTAACACTTGCCACAACAGAGATGAAGCTCATTTTAATGACATTAAGTGAAATAAGTGAGGTACAAAAGCCTCATGTCAATGTGATTCCACACATTAAATTCACGAATAGGCAAATTTATTGAAACATAAAGTAAATCACTGGAGCCTGAGGCTGGGAGTATGAACAAGGATTAATACTAGGTACAAGTGATCTTGTAAGGGTTAAAATGTTCTCCAGTTGATTCTTGAAGATAGCTGTATTAAGTAAGGATATTAAGGACTAATATATATTGAACAAAGCAGCAGAGTTGTGGTGTAAATATCCAGTCCTCCCCAACATGGCAGTAACAGAAGCTATGGTTTGGAAACTGAAATGAAGAGGGGAAAAGCACAGAAGTTTAGGGAAGCCACCATAAGATGGCGTATGGAGACATGGGGAATTGAGAGATCCTGAGTCCATAAGGAAGTACCAGGACTCAACCGAGTATGTAAGATTGGACAGGCAAAGGACTGAAGAGTGGACAGGCTTGGTTCACTGGTAAAAGCTAAAAGTGAAAGTCTACCCCTGAAATTACTATTCGGATGTATATCATAGGAAACTAGGAGTTAATGGTGAAGAGTATGGTTGAGTCTACTAAAAACTAGATCAGATGACTCTGTACTAAATGCTTCATAATATTCATGCTAAATTATTGCTCGTTTGTCTGAAATTCAAATTTTACCTTTACTTTTGTTTGTAAGATATGGCAATACTAGCCAGGCATCTGGAAGCACACTTTTAATCACACCATGCTGGAAGCAAAGACAAGTGGATCTCTATGAGTTTGAGGCCAGCTGGTCTACATTTTGAGTTCCAGGCCAGCCAGGGCTCCACAGTGAGACCCTATCTCAAGTTAAAAAAAACATTGACAACACAAGCTGATTTTTTGTGCTTCCTTGCCAAAGCAATGGAGTTGTAGATCCAGTGTCTCCTCTCTACAATTAGCTGTGTCTATCTGTGTGGCATTTGTGTAGGGCCTTTTGTTTTTCTTGGCTGATTTGTACTGACATACATGTTGTTTTCTGTGAATTCTATGCTGTCTATAAAATACTGACCAGAGAATGGTGGATTCAACGCATTGTAAGTCACAAATGAGCTGGGTCTGATAGCTCATTGTATGCTTCTGAATAGCCTCTGGTATTTACGGCTTCAGGTAATTACTGAAAGAAGGTGTAGACTGTTGTTAGGGTGTTAAAATTAATATCACTATTTCTTTAAAGTTGTTCTCCATCAGTCCCTAAACTTAAGGTTAGATTCGATATGACTTTGTTGACAGGCTTAGATTATTCCTCGGGCAGTGAACCAGTTGACAGCTCTTACAGATAGCCTTTAAAAGGCTTTCTTTGATCTCTGTAAAATAGAGATATCTGCAGAGGGTGTTGGTAAAGATCAAAAGGTGGGGGAAAACAACCCAGTGAGGGAAAGAGGAGGCAGAGGTCCCAGTAGGAAGGCTGTCAGCATGGAGTCGGGGAATGGGAGCAGAGTTTGGTAGAAAGGACTGGTGAGAGGAAAGCTGGCATTGTTGGAGATGACTCAGCACATTAGAAGCTTTCTGAATCATTTCTTTTCTCTGCTTTTTAAAAAATTTCCAACAAAGGCCAGACATTCATTGTAAATTAGCTTATTTCCACTTTGTCCTATGGCACCATGCAAATGCAGGTGTCTCTACACATCGACTCTCAAATGGTCCAATGAAGTTCACAGCTGCCTTCCATGAGGTCACACTGTTTAGTTCATTATAAACAAGGGCCAATGGGAAAGAAAGGAAAAAAGCCTAGCTCATTCTCTGCTCCCTGAGAACTGAAAAGTTAGAGGAGCTCAAAAGGCAAAAAGAGCTAGGCATGGTGACACACATCTTTGATCCCAGAACTTCGGAGACAGATGCAGGCAAATCTCTGAGTTCAAGGCCAGCCTGGTTTACATAGTAGGTGCTAGGCCAGCCAGGGTCGCATAGTAAGAATCCCCTGTCTCTCTCACACACAAAAGGCAAAAGAAAAATGGAGGCAGTGGCTTCAGTCTCACATCCATTAACTCGTTGGAGAATGAAACCCTGCAATTTTCATGCTACAACAAAGCACTTACTTAGATCATATGAATGGGAACCGAACTTATCATTTGACTTAGTAGGGGCCTCCACAGCGGAAGGATGAACATTCCTTAGCTTGGCCTGTGTTTATGTGAAACCTCGGTTGGCTGGGAGGTCTATCTTGACTCAGTCTGAGTCACTGAACCCAAGCCTTCAGGAATAGAGTTGAAATGACACAGAGATTGCAGGGTTTTTCCAGTCCCTGTTTATCAAGGGAGCAAGCACCTCGATCTTAGCTAACTCTTTGAGCCAAAGTACTATTGAGGTCTTCACAGGCAGTTGTGGTTGATCAAGAGTCTTTTGGGGATAGAGGGTGTGGGGGGTGCACTGGTGCAGTTCCACTTCAGCTACTGTCCAACAGTTGTTTCAAAACTTTTGTAAGGCTCTGGTTGAATTGGCCAGGCCCAGGGACGGTAGAGATGGTGAAGAAGCAGAAGTAAAAGAAAAGAAGGCCAGAAAATAAAGAGACAAAGTTGCGAGCAAGAAAAGCATGGGTTCTGGGTTTCTTGTTGTAGCATGGGAGCTGCAGCTTTTGATTAATTGAAAGAATTAACTCAAATTTACTGCCTGGCTGAAGTCATTGCGCCCCGTGTAATTTTTGAGTTCCGTAAGAGTTTCAGTTCTCTTGTTTCAGCGAGCCATTTGTGCACCCTCCTTTTGAATGCACACATTCCAATGTTCAAACCCCAGATATTCTCCTTCTCTCACAGCCCAACTGCAGTCATTCCTGTGCTCCCGTCTTCCCAAGACTGCACCCCAGTTTTCCTCATTCCCTTCTCCAGTAGCCACAGAACAGGTGAGAGCTGTGAAGGTAGGGAAGGAGAATGCAGGAAATAAAGGAATCATCATGGAGGAGGTGGTATAAGAGCTGCAAGACAGAGGGAAGAACCTTCTAGAATGGGACAGTGCTACAAGTGTGTTCATTTTAAAGTTTGGTGAAGTACATTCTTTATGCTAGGCATTCATCATGTCCCAAGTAACAGTGTGGGCTTAAAGTACAGAGGTCTAAATACCAAGTGTTGGCACTTCCTGTTTAACAGAAGCAACTACTCAGATGCTGGCAGTGACAGCCATAGGGACAGACCTGGCTGTGAGATCTTGTAGCATCTTAAGAAAAGTCAGCCTGATGTGGTAGTTTATATCAATAATCCATATACTTGGGAGGCCGAGGCAGGAGGATCGTAACTAAGTCTAGATTACACAATGAGACCCTGTCTCGAGTGTGTGTGTGTATGTTGCGGGAGGGAGTATGTGCTTAGGTATATGAATACGGATGCAAGAGTGTGTTTATATGTGTGAATATGATGTAAGACAGAATGTGTTTATGTGTGCCAATTTGGTGAGAGAGTTTATGTGTGTGAATATGGGGGAGGGGAAGAGAGAGGGAGAGACTGGGGGGGGGAGAGAGAGGGGGGGAGAGAGCGCTAGCTATTATGTGTACGAACGTGGGTGCAAGTTTGCTGTAGTGCCTTTGTTGGTCCTTGCTTATTTGAGCCTTTGTATGCTGACGTACACAGTTACTGATTCTTAGGACACAATGAACTCCTGGCACAAAGATGCTACTTCAGGAAACTGAAAAATGAATATACTTGCAGCTTCCTCTTCGACTGGGTCTTTCCATCCATATCTTTCTTGACAAATCTTGTCCAGTTATTACACTTGCCTCAATGAAGTCTTCCTGTATTTTCTGCTCCCCCATTTCATACCTATGACTTGTTTTATGGCTAGAGTTGGAGGAGATGAGGGCGGGAGAGCTGGTATGCAGAGGAGTCTTGGGTAGGTGGGTGGGTGAAGGAACAATGGGATGGTCTGTGAACGTCTTGTGAGCATCTCCACCTTGCTGTGAGAGTAGCGGGATTACGGATGCCTGCTCTAACCCCTTTATGTGGGCACTGGAAATCCAAACTCAGGTCTTCCTACTTTCTTGGCAAGTGCTCTCCCCACTGAGCTGACTCCTTAACTAAGAATGTGTCTCACCAAAGCAACAGCAAAAAAGAGGGCTCGTGCCCAATAGGATAGCCCCTATTATTTCAATTATTAAAATGTCAGCCATTAGATGCAAAAGAAGAATATTACAGGTCTCGCTGTGTACATCTTTAGGCCAGATCCTTGCAAGTTTGACCTTTGCCATTCAGTCGTAAAAGTTTAACTCTCCATGGCAGTCTCCCTCATCTAAAGTTTAATATGCTGTGTTTCCGATATCTCCAGTCAACCATGTTCTAAAATGATTACGCATGAAACGCCAGAAGTCAGCAATTCTTAAGTTTTAAGAGATTTTAGAGCATTATATTGACATAATTAGTTTTAGTAGTTATTGTTAATCTCCTAGTGTGTGTAATTTATAAATGAAACTTTAAAAAGAAGATTAATTTTATTTATGTACGTGTGTCTGTGGGATTGTCTGTCACATGGATGTGTGGATACTCATAGAGGACAGATCCTCATCAGGTCCCCTGGAGCTGGAGTTAGCTGGAGGCATTTGAGAGCCACCTTATATGGGTGCTGGGAACCAGATTCAGGTCCACTGGAAGAGATCTTAATTGCTGAGCCAACTCTCAGATTAATTAAACTTCAGCAAAGAAGTATGTATGGAGCTAGAACACAGCATATGTAAGTGTATTATTTACATTTACCTCACTATGACAAAATATCTGAGAAAAGTAACTTAAAAGGGTAATGATTTATTGTGACTCACAGTTTCAAAGATGTCTGTCAGCTGCTTTCATTGCTTTGGGCCAAAAGCAAAGCTAACCATCACAGCAGCAAGAGACTCTAGAAGAGGCTGCTCACCTTATGACAGCCAGGATGCAGAAATAAAATAAATTTTAAAATTCTATCAGTAAGAATATACACAGACACAGACAGACAGATACACACACACACATACACACACACACACTCAGATGGGGTTAGGGTTAAGGTTAAGGTATGTCTTTCTAGAATATGTCCTCAATGACATACTCTCTCAGACTAGACACTACCTCTTGAATTTCAGCAATTCCAAATAATGCAACCAGATTATGGCTCCACCAGAGACGGACCCATTGTTTAGAGTAGAGCTCTTATGAGCTTGCCAACTTTCAGTGATTGGACCAGTCAGCTTAGGACCAACACTTGAACATTGGAGAATATTACATATTCAAACCATAGCAATAGAACTTGACACTATCTGTGGTTTTAGGTATCCACTGAAGGCCTCCAGACATATTCTGTATAGATAGAAGGGGACCACTATACTTGGAATAGCAGTCTAGGGTCTCAAAGTATAGCCTTTTCTTGGTCACTAGCCTTCATTCTTTCTACGTCTTTCCTTCCTGACCCTTCATGGCCTAATACAGTTGAAACTGTTGGCCATAAAACCCTGTATATTCCTATATATGTTGTGTCTTCTACTATGAGTGCCTTTCTTCACATTTTCACTTCAATGTTCTTCTGGCAAATGTGTTGTATTTCTTTATGTGCCATCTCTCTCCTTTGAAAAGCTTCCACTGGTTCTTCCTCTGTGTTTCCGAAATCCCATGTAGTGTTTATTGTACTGTTTTGTCATTTCCTGTCTACTCATTTTTCCCACTATATGGAGTGCATAAGCCTGAGTCATAAGAGGATGTAAGAAATATTTGTTTGTAAGATGAATAAATATGTTATGCACTCTATGCAAACATGCACCAAGAAAAACACAGAAATCCCCTTCTCTAGAAACTCATATCATCTATTCAGTAAATAAAAGTGTGAAGAACCTGTTGTATGCCATCTTACTTTGGGGGATTGGAATACAGGACACTAGAAAAATGTATGGACTCTCACACAGCAGGAAGATTCTAAGCACAGTATCTATTATAATGTAGAATGGCAATAACCTCTGTAAGGAGAAAAGAATTCGAACTTTCAGAGAGGGTAGTTGAGGACAGGATTTTTGACACAGCTTACTCAAGAACAAAGCTAACGAAGAGCATATCAGGGAAAAGGACAGCAAGGACAAAGGCCCTGGGGTGAGAGCATGCTGCTCATGTTTGAGGAATCACAAAGAGGCCAGAATGATTATAAAAAGAGAAAAGGGTAGAGTGGTTGAGAGAAGAGCCAAGAGAGAAAGCAAAGGGTCAGATCATGTGACCATCATTCTTCTGCCACTGAACAGAAAGCCTAGCCGAGCATTGCAGTGAGGAATGTTTACCTTGCTAGCATGAGTAATAGGGGCCCAAACAGCCTTCCCTACTGATAAAATGCTTCCCTTAGATGTCTCCTACCCAGAACCCTCCCACCCCCAACAGGCTCTCAGATGTAGGTAGCACAGCAGAGTGGGAACTGTTTGCCTTGGGAGGATCAGGAGCTGGCGGAGAGTGGCCAAAGTTCTTTCCTGCTGCTTGGGGCAGGGAACAGACTATGTACCTCCACCCAGTTGAAAAGGGCTCCAGACCTGTTATTCATCTGATACACTGGAATTTAGGACAAGTCCCTCATTTCCCACTTCTGAACCTCTCTCTTTCTCTCTCAGTAAGTCATACCAATAGTGGGGAGACCCAGGTTGTACTCCATGAGCCTTGGGACTGGCATCCTTTATAGGCATCCTTTATAGGTCAAAAGACCTGAGCTCTGTGTACCAATGCTGTCAGGCCATGCTTTCTTCATGGTGGATCACTTGATTGCTAAGCCTCTCCTCAGACTGCCCCACCTGTGGCTCAGCATAGCTGGACTGTTTATTCAAAAGCAGAACAGATCTGGGATTCAACTGAACTCCCAAAGTCTGTTCTCCTTAATCTCCCTTTCCCTGGATTCTCTCATGAATATTCTGACATACTCATTAGTTATGTCTCACAGACAAGATAGGATGCTCTCTAGGGGTAATACATAGGATCCTGTAAGCCAATATACCTCATTCATTCACCTAGAAAGCATAAAAAGTATATTTCTGTTGAAGGTGATGAATACAGACTCTGAGAATATTAGAATTCTCTCAGAGAGCCTCAAGTAGGACGCTCTCTCAAGATCAGTCAGGGAGGAAGCTCACTGCCTGGGAATAAGTTTTACCAGATTGTTGCTCTAAAGAGAAACTTGGTTGATCTAGCAGTTTGCTCTGGAATAAGCTACTATGCAAAAGATTCCTGAGCCGTGGGTATTTCAGGCCTCAAGGCACAGTTTAATCCACTAAATGGAGTGGACATATGGAGGAGGACACAATTTGTCAGGGCCTGACAACTCAGAAGAAAGCCACGTGTTCACACTGATCTCAGCTCTGGCTTCTTTTTGTGTTACTGCCGCAAAGCACTGTGGGACCCATAAGTCCTTCTTATCTGAAGTACTAAACAGAGTAGAAAGGCACAAGACTGTGGCTTTTGCAGCTAGGGTGTTTGTGTAACCCAGTGGCCTAGAACCTGGAGTCAAAGACATACCTCGGTTGAGGGAGGAGGACAGAAATTTCTTTTATGCTCTCAAGAGTTCAAACAGCCTGTGAAATTGGCCAAGCCCAGGTTCCAGGCTCAAATAACTTCTTTTGTGAACTCTCTTTGTAAATATTGAAGTGAAGTGGGAACAAGGATATCTCTTTTACTTTAAATCATGAGTCACATCAAATGGCACCAAGAACTACCTGGATCTGTGTGAGCCGTACTTGTCTTACCTAAAGGTAGCAGCCACTTTTCAGCTAGACTCATTGTTGCTATATTGCAACCCACCTGGATGGTCCATTTATGTTTTGTTTGCTTATTTAAGATAAATATTTCTTTCCTCTGTGCATGTGTGCATATGAATGATATGGTTTTATGTGGCATAGGCTAGCCTTTGACTTGCTATGTAGCCAAGAATGACTTTGAACTTAGGATCCTTTTGCCTATACCTCCAAAGTAAAGGGATTTGTATCACCATTCCCAGTTTATAAATGATATTTAAGTTATTACAGAGCTTTTGAAAATGTTATATGGAAATATGATATTGTGGGAACCAGCAATTATTTACACATCTTTAAATTGTTGGTCAGTGAGTTCTCATAGACTGGAAATATACCATATACTTGTGCCACAGAATGTGGAGAAGTCAAGCTGGTACTTACCCGAAAGCTTCACCTCTACTGGCCAGGTTTCTGTAGTGCTAGATGGTGCTATGAATGTTTAACTTACCCAGCTATGAACCCTGTGAGCTACAGTAGCAATTAGCTTGACAGGATATCCCCATGGGTGCAGTAATGGCACAGATATCATGAGAGCAACCAACTACTTTCTGATTGTGCTTGAAGCCTGCTCCACAAGATGAAATCCGCAATGTATTCCATTATTAGAGCCAAGAACCTATGGCTAGACTACACTCTAGGGGAGAACCTACTACCACAAATTCTGTCTGGTAAATGGACACATATGAAACTGAATCCTAATGACTTATTATTATACTCATACATTAGTTTATTGCTCAGCCCTCATCAGAGACACTTCTTTTTGCTATAGATAGCAATTAACGCAGAGACCTATAACTGATCAGTGCACAGGATAAGGGAATGTGGAATTCTCACCCCTAAATGGACATCTATACCATATACTTCCTACAAGGCTCAGGGATCATCATGGAAGAGGGAGTGGAAAGATTGTAAACAGCAGAAGCAGTGGGTGATTACAAGTAAACAGCGTTTTCCTTGTACTGCATATTACATATGAGTTCACAGTGGTGCTGACAACATGCACAAGACCTGAGCAAGCTCAAGCCAGACAAAATCCCTGGTATAGAGTGGGCTCATTGTCTCACCCCCAGTTGAGAGAATTGATAGCTGTTGGGAGAGGGACAGCTGATTTTCTTTAAAGGTGTGGCCCCCCGTATGTTGACCACACTTTAGTGGGGGACCATACACTTGTGGGCAGTCCACATAGGGCTAGGTGTGCTTAAAACAGGAAGGACAGGAAGTTGAGCATGTAAGGATGAGAAGGTAAACATGGGAAGGAGTTGGAGGAGTGAGTAATACGATCAAAATAGATTGCATGAGATTTTCAGAGTGAGAACAAATTTCTAGTTGACAGCCCAACTTGAAACCCATGCCATGGACAAGCACCAATCCCTGACACTATTAATGATACTCTGTTAATGCTTGCATTAGTAGTCTAGCATGACTGTCCTCTAAGAGGCTCTACCCGGCAACTGACTCAAGGGGATGTAGACACCCACAGCCAAAGAGTGGATGGAGCTTGGGGACTCTTACAGAAGAATAGGAGGAAGGATTGCAGGCCCAGAAGGGGATAGGAACTCCACAGGAAGACCAACAGAGTCAATTAACCTAGGCCCTTGGGGCTCTCAGAGTCTGAACCACCAACCAAAGAACATACACAGGCTGGACCTAGGCCCCTCTGTACATATGTAGCAGATGTGCAGCTTGGACTTCATGTGGGTCCTGAACAACTGGAATGGCGGCTGTCCCAAAAGCTATTGCCTGTCTGTGGGATATGTTCTTCTAGCTGGACTCCTTTGTCTGGCTTCAGAGGGAGAGGATGCAGCTAGCTTCTCAGAGACTTGAGGTGCCAACGTGGAGGGATACCTAGGGGGCTCCTAACCGCTCAGAGGAGAAGGGGAGTGGGGATGGGGGAAAGATTGTGAGAGAGAGTGACTGGGTGGGAGCAGTAAGGAGGATGTAAAGTGAATAAGAATAAACTAATTAAAAAATTCCTGGTTGAAAACTTTTGTTTGCTTTCTTTAAATATTTTTATGAATCTATTCAATTTCAGATATGTATATGATACATTATGGTCATACATATACTTCCACTTCTCTTTTCCTCCCCTCACTCCCACCAGACCTTCTTCCTCTCATTCTGTTGACATCCTACCATGGTTATATTTTATTTTGTTTTTCTGCTCATTCTGTGGACCATTGGGTTTAGCTCTGGCCTATATTAAGTGAGATAACACAGGTACAGAAACCGAACCTCTTTTCTTCTTTTGGATTTTTATTATTTAGCATAGAAAGTAATAGATTTCCTTATGTCACCTTTCTATGTATGTTATACCTTCCTTTCATTCATCCCCTTCCCTGTTTGCCCCCCATGGCTCCTCTCCCACCTCAACTGATTTCTTTCCTTCCTCTTGGTATCTGCTTCTGATTTTTTATCCTTGCATTCTATTACCCACAAACGAAAGATATTTTTAAGAAGCATGAGAAATTTCTCACATTTCTGCATTGGTAATGAATCACATTTATAATTATTGGCATAACATTTAGTACCTGTAGACACTGTCCTACCCATTTTGCAAATAATAACTTCTTCTACAGTTCTTATAAAGTAGGCTTTGTTTTATATTATCTTAAGGATTAAGAAAATGGAAGCCAAAGATGTTAAGTAACTTGCACATGGCCCATCAATTGGTGACAGATCCTATGTAGATTCAGTGCTCTTTGTCACTTTATTATGCTGCTGTTTCATTAGAACAAACCAACACAGCAAAAGCAAAACATCCAAAACCCAGTACAGTTGCTGGGGAAGTAACTCAATGCATAGCTGCTTGCTTTGCTAGCATGAGCACCTGAATTCAATCCCCAGAAATCTTGTTTTAGTTCTTCAGGGTTACTGTTGCTGTGATGAAACACCATGAGCAAAAACAACTCGGAGAGGAAAGGGGTCATTTGGCTTACACATCCACCACTATTCGTCATCGAAGGAAATCAGGGCAGAAACTCAAGCAAGACAGGAACTTGGAGGCAGGAGCTGATGTAGAGGCCATGGAGGAGTGCTGCTTACTGCCTTGCTCCTTATAGTTTGCTCAGTCTGCTTTACCATTGTTGTAGTCATTGCTGTTGGTGTCCCTTTTATCAAAAATATTCTTTTTTCATATACATATACATATACATATACATATACATATACATATACATAT
>NW_021604621.1:1540455-1645733 GCF_004785775.1 Grammomys surdaster
ATATACATATACATATACATATACATATACATATACATATACATATATATATACATAGTTTCCCTCCCTTTACTCCCAATTCCTCCTCCCCTTCCATTTGGATCCACTCCCTTTTTGTCTCTCATTAGAAAAGAAGAGACTTTAACAGATAATAAGAAAACATAACAAAATAAAATATGGTAAGATAAAAACAAAACTATCATATTGAAGTTGGACAAGGCAAACCAAATAAAGGAAAAGAACCCCCAGATAAGGTGCTCATTCATACAGGAATCTCACAAGAATACTAAACTGAAAGCTATAATATATAAACAACCTGGTCTAGACCCATGCAGACTCTATGCATCCTGCCTCAGTGACTGCGAGTTAATATGAGCTTTGCTTAGTTGATTTAGAGCATCTTCTTTTTCTTGCACCCTCCATCTCCTCTGGTTCCCACTCTCGTTCTGCCTCCTCTTCCATGGGGGTTCCTGAGCTCTAAGGGAAGGGATTTGATGAAGATACCCCAGCCTGCTTTCTTACAGAACTCAGCACTACCAGCCCAGAGATGACAACACCCACAATGGGCTGGGCCCTCCCCCATCAATCACTAATTAAGAAAATGCCCCACAAGCTTGCCTACAGCCTGATCTTATGGAGGCATTCTGTTAATCAAGGTTCTCTCCTCTCAGATGACTTCAGCTTGTGTGAAGTTGACATAAAACTAGCCAGCACCACTATGTAAAAAAAGGGCACAGTAGTATGTGATTTTAATCCTAGTGGCAAGAAGACAGAGACAGGTAGATCTCTGAGGTTCACTGACCACCCACATTAGCCTGCTAGGGAAATACCAGACAAGTGAGAAACCTTGTTTCAAAGTAAATAAATAAATAAATAAATAAATAAATAAATAAATAATCATTAGTGCTTATAGAACTAAAGCTGGCTGATGACATCCACTTGCAAAGGCACAGGTGTATGGACACTCACATACACATGTATATGCAGTTACACACACACACACACACACACACACACACACACACACACTTACAGCATACCCAGAATGTAGAATTAGCATCCAACATACCAACAAACAAGCAAAAAAACAAAACAAACCAAAACACCCCAGGCTTTTGTTGATTATCTCTCCTTTAAAGTGAATTCAATGGATTCACCAACTTGCTATTTTTCACAGCTTTTGTTGTGTACTTTGTGAGTTTTTTCATGTCTGAGTCCCATTCCAACTTCATTTTTGTATTTCCAATATACTTAACCCTGGTTTCTTTACAGGACTTTCGCATAAGGGACCTTTGCTTTTCTTTTATTCCTGCCCTCAAAAACTCTCTCTCTCTCTCTCTCTCTCTCTCTCTCTCTCTCTCTCTCTCTCTCTCCCCCACTCCCTACCCCCTTCCCCCCTCTCGTACATTATAAATCTTCATTTTCAAAACACTGCTTTGTTCCCTTGCATACAGCACATTTATAGAAATAGCACATCACACCTCATAAATATGTACGGTTACTACAAGTCAGTTAATCAGATAATATCCTGTTCAAATCCTCCCAGAATCCCTATTTCCTGCCAGATAGACCTCCAGGCGACTCCTGCAACAATGATGATTGAGGACTCACCAGCATCTCTTGACACAGGCCACATTACTCTTTTTCTACTTATTGTTGTCTGTGTCACCTAACACAGTGCACAGCCTATCACAGTCCTATATTACTTAGTATTAATCTCTGTGCTGTGTGCGTATGTCTTGTTTCCTTGGCAACAACATAAGCTTAGAAAGCAGAGACTGTGTGTTGGCTGCGGGTTTTTCTGTCTCTTACTGGGTGCCAAGAGGTCTTATAACAGTTACATAGGAACATAAGTCCTTGTTCTGCCAGTGGCAAGCTATGTGACCACTGCATATAAACTAACCTGGTGGCTGGCTATTATCTAGTAAACTGTTATTATTAGGTAGCCTGTGTTAAATCTCAGATTCCCTTAACCAGCTTGGACAGTTGTGAAGTGTTTTAGTATTTTCATTTCAGTCTCAGCATCTCTGTCTTTAGGATTCCTTTTGATCAGGTATGACATTTTCAGAGAGTATTGGGTGTAAGGGGTTAAAACATCAAGGCCATGCGTTAGAATGTGATTCTTCATAGTTTGACTTCTCCTAAATGGAAACAACTAAGGGTCGAGGATGCCTTTGTGTTAAATATGGATATATACACATATGTGTTAGCCCCAGGGGTGCTGTACAGTTACTCATATGTGTGATTTATTTTCCAAAGCAGACTTTATGACATGTGTTTGTACAGTGTGTCAATACAAATCACTTAGGAGTAGGCTTCCCCAAACCCTTTAATGTACACAGCAAGTTGAGTCACACTATCAATTAACATAGAGTTCCTGGTACTAACCCTTTCCAGCCTCTTTACTATCGCTAGGTAAGCAATCTCAGACTACTCAGTGGAAGCTGACTCATTCTTACTGTTATAACACGATTTGTAAAAGGAGAACTTTCTGCATAGTTCTTCCCTTTAGGATAGAAAAAAATATTTCCCAAATTCAACTGTACAGAAACCTTCATAGTCCTCTTTAAATATACACCTAAAGTGCCTCTGCTTCATACAACAAATAAGCATTTTTTTTCTAGAAGTTACTGTAAGATTCTCAAATACACAAAGTTCCCACTTGAAAACTGGAAACTTGTTTCCTTAGTATTAGAAATCCTAGGCCCTAAACATGGGCACATCAGGGCAAGGATTACTCTCTCTCTCTCTCTCTTCATGTAACAACATCACAAGATTCCCTTGAGAGTTTGATTTGTAGTTCCTACCCTGAATTTCCAATTTTCTTGTTAAGACAACTGTAAAATTACATGCTACATGATACTTCTTTCTATTGCTTGCAAGGTAACTCATTGTTAACTTGGAATAAGGCAATCTGTTGTTATGGGGATGATGATATTTTAGAGTTTTTAAAATGCCACATCAAATGCATCTAAATAAGTGTTATCCTTCAAAAGAATAAGTTTAAGAGATTGTGAATGTGAAAGATAGAATTCATTATACTGCTTTTAAGCATCCAATAGGTGCCAATATCAAACCAAGTCCTTGAAACCATAGTGATTTAGCCACATGTTAAGAGCACCTGTCCCCAAGCCAGGTGACTTTGGAAGTCCTGGCTCTGGCATTTATATGATCTTCGAAACACCATCTTTGGAATCATTCAACAGACACATAATATGTAGGCTCCTAAGTACTGACAATAAGTATTAAAAATTAAAAATATGAACTACAAAAATATTTTTAAAAGCCCCATAAACTTCAATTTCCTCAAAACTATTTTGGTGAACAAACAATATATGTGAAAAGCTTTAGCCCAGGATTTCCCACTCTCATGTTTTGTTTCTGTATCTCCCTCCCTCCCTCCCTCCCTCCCTCCCTCCCTCCCTCCCTCCCTCTCTCCCTCCCTCCTTCCCTCCCTCCCTCTCTCCGTCCCCCCTCTCTAATTCACATGTAGCTTCTACAGTAATGACTTCTCCTAAACGAAAACAACTAAGGGTCGAGGCATAGATCTCTTAGGAAACCTCAGATTAAACCTGCTTTCAAACCAAACACAGACTCTACTGTAATCACAACTATTTTTTTTAACTACAAAGCAGCATTACTTAACATGACCACCTGCCTTACAAATGAGACTTAGCCTCAAATGATTTTACTATTTCCAGAGAGCAAATCTTACTCAAGGGATAATGTTTGGATACTATCTGGGACATTAGAGTATTTTTAAAATTGTTTTACTATAACTCATATTCCAGAAAAAAAGTCAGATGGATTGAACCCATATCCATAAATTTTTCATTTAATGAAAGGTTCCCATACATAAGCTATGTGTCAGGCACTGTGCTAAACCCTCAGCATAGTGAACAAAATAAATTGTTACCCTTTTAAATCATACACCCTTGCTGGGAAAACTGTAGTACAGTATCCTCTTCTTTTTAATAAAAGATATGTTCTAAGACCCCTGATGAGTCCTGAGACTGCAGATACCACTTAATATATATTTACTCTGCTTTTTCCTATGCATGCAAGCCTAAGGCAAAGTTTAATTTATAAATTAAGCATAGTAAGGGATTGAAATTAGTAATTAAAATAGAATAATTACAATAAAATATAATAAAAGTTATTTTAATAAGTTTTTTATTGCTAGAACTTAATATTTAGTAATTTTGAGGTATAGTTGACCCCAGTTAACTGAAATCATGGGAGGGGAAAAAACACAGATGAGGAGAGACTACTGTACAGTAGAACAAATGAAAAGGTCCAGGGTAACTAGAAGTCTGGTGAGAAGTCAAAATTGAAACTTGTATAAACAGCTCATAATTCCAGCACTCTGTAGACCCTCGGATGCAGAAGGATTATTGAAAGTTTGAGACCAGTCTGATCTACACTGTGAGTTCCAGGTCAGCCAGGGCAAAATAGCAAAACTCTGTCTTTTAAAACAGCAAGTAAACAGTGGACACCTTGAAAAAAACAGTTTTGTGGATACTAGAAGAAAATAAAGGAGTTTTCTCTATTCATATCTGAGAGGAAATATTCATAGGTAGTGTGAGCCACCAGAACCAATGTTCTAAAAAAAATGAGAACTTTCCAGGAACTTGCCTTATGAGGAGAGAGTAGTGAGGCTGAAGCAGAGGAGTAACAGGAGAGCATAGTTTACAAGGTCACAGAGGTGATGGAGTTGGTGAGACATGAATTTCAGTGTCTTTAAACTACCCCAGTTTTTTTTTAAAGATTTATTTATTTATTACATATGAATACACTGTAGCTGTCTTCAGACACACCAGAAGAGGGCATCAGATCTCATTACAGATGGTTGTGAGCCACCATGTGGTTGCTGGGATTTGAACTCAGGACCTCTGAAAGTGCAGTCAGTGTTCTTAACCACTGAGCCATCTCTCCAGCCCCCCAGTTTTTTTTAAATAAACTTTAAAAGATTTTCACGTTGTGTTTTATTTAATCCAATGGATTCCTGATGTTGCTTCAATATATAATCTGATACACGTTGCGCTGCCACACATTTCAACTCAAACTTGCCACTTTAAGAATGCTCGAGGATGATTCTCAACATTAACCTTGGGCTGACATATGCACACACAGACACATATGTCGTATATATGCCCACACACGTGAAAATGGGAAAAAAGATTTTGGAAAAATCCTAGCCGCCTTGCAAGAGTTCAGAAGCTATACCTCTGAGAGAAACAGAGAGCATTAGAATTGACTTCAACTGGGAGCCCATTTTGCTCCATCAGCAACCTAGAACTGAGGAACAGAAGTACACACGAGAGCCTAAGGCAGTAGCAAATGGTAATTGTGTTAACAGTGCAAATGAAAGAGACATTTTCATTGTTAGCAAGGCTGTGAGAAATGTACACTCTTGCACACTTTTGATAGAGATGTAGGTTTATGAACAATTTCTAGTGGACACGTTTGTAGTCTACTAAATATTTAAATACCCATGTCTTTTCATTCAGCAATCTTTTTTTATGGACCCAGTCTATAGAAACAATTACACAACCTGTAGCCACCCAACTGACAAAAATAATCATATAAATGGGCAAAGATCTAAGCAAAAGATGTCTCTCGCACCATTGTTTATAGTAGTGAAAAATGAAAATGTTTTATTCTATTATTCTCTATTGGTGTAGAGGAAAATATAGTACACTTATACTGTGAAATACTGTGTAGTCTTCAAAACAAATAGGGTAGATCTGTTGACGTAATTGGACATAAAGGCAAAGATAATAGAGATGCTTTGTATGCAAGAAAATCAAATTATGGAATAACACGTGTAACATCAAATTTCTGTTAAAAACGATTGGATCTCTTGAAAGGATCTTATTTCTACGTTTTGCTTGTTGTGTGTTTGTTTGTTTGTTTGTTTGTCTGAGACAAGGTCTCAGACTCTAGCCCAGGCTGGCCTTGGACTCACAAAAATCTTCCTCTTTCAGCTTCCCACATGCTGGGGTTAAAGGCATGAGCTACAACACCTAGGTTATTGTGTGTCTCTGTGTGTTATTGAATAGGAAAAGATCTGAGATGTGTGCTGCCTGTGAGCATGGGGATGAAGTTGAACATGTGGGTGAAGGACTCGAGGTGAGCTTTTCTTTTGTACACCTCTTTGTTCTTTGAAATTCCCCTGCATTCCAAATATATTGCTTTTCTACGTTTTCAAAATTAAAAATGAGGGAGCAATCAGATACCACACTTTTCTCTAGGTTCCCAAGAAAGAATTTTGAAGGGAGTAGTCTATCTGTTACTGTATAATCAGTGTGTCACTGTGCACTGTGGTGGGAACAGCTCCTGATATGAGTTGGGGCTGGCATTTTTAAGCTTCAGTTTTCTTATACAGAAAATGGAGATAATGCCTGCACTACTTATTGTATTTCCAGTAATGGAGGTAAAACAAAAAAATAGTTTATAAAGTATAAAGCCCTCTAAAAATATGAAGACGAATATTTTATGTGCCAGTTACTGGCCCACTTCTTTTGAGCAGTGGTCAAACAATAAAAAAAAAATTCAGTTTCAAGTAGAGAGTGTGCATGATTTCCTAGAGTTCAATGTAATCCTTAGGTTTTATATGGCAGCAGTATTGATACTTTATTTAAACATTCCAGTGTGTTTTGTGTTCATATGTAATACTCTCATGGAGATAGGTTTTGGCAAAACCGTCTGATTGTTTATTCCTCTATCTTAGAGCCGACTACTTTAGTTACAGTACTAGCAAGCTTTCTGTGCTTAGTGCCTAGCACTCTTCTTTGGCTAGATATTCAGGTTTGTCTGGGTCTGTCACAGTTTACACTATTTCATGCAAATTGCCAATAATGCCCTTTTCATTCCCCCAAAGTATCCTAGTTATAATAATCAGTGTCTGAGGGTTTCTATTGCAGTGATAAAACAAGATGACCCCAAATAACTTGGAGGAAAGGGTTTTGGGGCTTACATATACCAGGTCACTGTCCATTAAGGGAAGCCAAAGCAGGAATTCAAGGCAGGAACTAAAGCAGAATCCATGGAGAAGTGCTGCATAGTGCCGTGCCCCCCCTAGCTTGCTGAGGCTGCTTTTTTATACACTCCAGGACTACAATGGGCTGGGCATCCCCCACATTGATCATTAATCAAGGAAATATTATGCAAACTTGCCTACAGGCCAATCTCATGGAGGTATTTTCTTGTTAGGAGTCCATCTTCTCAGATGCATCTAGATTTATGTCAAGATGACAAAAAGACAACCAGGACAACCAGTTACATTGACAGTCTACTATGGTCACATATAGAACATGGGAAGAAACATAGTAAGCCCCTGGTTAACAAACACCATACGTAAGAGGAAGAGTAGGCCATGAGTTTGAGAGGGAGTGGGGAGGGAAAATAGGCGGAATTATAGTGGGGAGGAAGGGGAATGGAAATGATGTAAATACAGTGCTCATATATTGAAATTTTCAACAATGACAACAAAGGAAAAAATAAGCAGATAATAGCTATATCTAAACCAGCTCTGTTTCTCTATTTTACCTTAATGCCAAAAGAAATGTCAGTGGCTTTTAGTGAAACTATGGGTCTTTTGGAGACTTGATGGACTTAGAAGCAAGCCAAGGCTTAATAACCAAGGTTCCGGAGAGCTGGTGTAGACCTCCAGAGAGTCACCCTACAAGCTGTTCTCTTGTGCAGAACTTTGCCTATATTTTTTTCTCATTGATTAATTCTCCTGATCAGAAATTTAGTTGGAGAACACCAGCCATTGATCATCAATAGTGCAAACAGGTTGCAAATTGCTCATAAATAGTATTGCTGCCTTGATACTGGGATTTTACAAATGGTGATGTTTCATGGACGAGTACAGCTAGAAAGGAAAAAGAAATTTGGAGTATGAGATCTCTGAGGAGCAAATTCCCCTTAATGACAGCCTAGAAACTCACAGGACTAAGGAGGTGGGCTCAGGAAGGAAAGTAGGTGTCAAGGGCATGCACTATTTATTTGAAAAAAAAAAAAAAGGTCTTGTGAATTATTCCTGCTGTGAAGGGGAAAATGTGTTTTTCTCTGCCATTTTTAGTTGTTGTTGTGTTTTTTTTAAATCTTTATCCCAATTCTTTATGGCATGGTACTCAGAATTAAGCTGGTTTTCAAGTAAGGTCTGTATAGGACAGAGACCATGATTCATCATATTGGTTCTGCAAGAATATGAATTATTGGGTACATTTTGTGACATACTATTTTTTAAGTTAGGCCTTTCCTGTATAGGAATGGCTCTTTCTCCCTGAAGGGGCTCACTCTCCCTAGAAGAGGTCACAGTCAGGGGATTTAGAGGAGACTCAGTTAATAATAGGAAACCATGGAGAAGCAATCTAGTATCAACTGCACAATACCAATTGCCTGAAAGCGAAATGTGAATTTATGCCAGGGGTATACCAGGGAGGACTGACATGTATATTTACAAAGTCTAAGAATATGCTCAGACATCAATATGAGGGAATGGAAGATTTTGAGGTTCAGAAGTCCTTAAAGTTTGGCATCAGACATAGATGAGGATAGGGAAGTCTGGAAGGAGGAGTTATTTTTTTATAGAAGTGAAAGGGTTTCCTGAAGAGGGAGGAATTCACTTGGCTAAAGAAAGATGGAAGTGAAATCGTTTTCTTGTAAATTAAAGCTCATAAACCATCATTCGAAATGAGTGCTTTTTGTCTGACTAAACACTTTGAGCGATAAATCTTTTCAGCATTTTCTGTGGCTATAGTTCAAATGTAATGAAGACCAGGTCATGAAAAGCTGGGAATCCAGATGAAGGACCCTGGATTTGCTGACAGTCCAGTCCATGGAGAGTGTTACTGAAAATGCCTTATTAGAGCTGGGACATTAGCCTGAGACTGGTACAAATTATTACACAGTACGAAGGAGAAAGAAATCCAGGACACCATTCAGGAAGCTGCTGCTTTAGGCTAACGTTATATCTAGAACAAAATGGAAGCAGCAGGTTGGACATGGGACAAATCTGCCATTCACTTTAGAAGCAGCAGGACCAAGAAATCTTATAGGAAGAACTGGAGGAGGCCCTCCAAGTACAACGTTTTTTATTTTAAAGGTTTAATTTTAAACAATGCAACCTAAGAGAATCTGTGTACAAAGAGCTGGAAGATTTAAGTGCATGGTTTATTATTAACACAGTAGCAAATATATCAAGGGAACACACCCGGGGGAAAAGTGTTTCAAATAAACACTGACTTCAGAGAGAAGTCAGTGCCCAATAAGCAAGCTTAAGGAGGCCTATTTGCTTGGTGATGCCCAGCTGATAAGCCAGCCAAACCTCCCTGTGATTGAAGAAGCCAATTTGAAACTCAGTTCGGGCAGCCTTCGGAGTAGCACCTGCTGCTCCAAGCAGCTTTCAGCATGATGGTGTTTGCATTTTGGAAGGTCTTTCTGATCTTAAACTGCCTTGCAGGTAAGGAATGGATCTTCCAACTACTAATGGCAACTGGAAATCGAATTTCTTTCAGACTAAAATCTCAGATATTTACAAAAATCTTCATCTCCTAGACTTCAAAGAGATTGTGATGAGTATGCCGTCTAGTTTCAGAAGTCTTGTTTAGCAAATGTGTTCGATGTCGTTGATTGGGAGGTCATTATTCAGCCAAATTATTTTTATAGAGCTCGTGAAATGTTTCCCATTTTCTTTAGTTTGAAAGATGAACAAGCAAATTTACTCTGAAAGCAAAAGTTTGCACTTTAAAGAGATCTGTTTTAGTTCAGTGTCTCCCCTAAGCTCACCATGTTTGACTCACTTTGCCAGAGCAAGAAAAGCCTGGCCTCAAGAGCGCATGAACATATGTGTGGGGAAACTAGAGAAAGACGCACTGAGTGCTCACTCAGTTAGTAAAGATTTCCTAGGAAGTGCGGTTTTTGAGTCTTAAGTATGTATTGCAGAAATTATACGATCGAATAGTCATGCCATAATATGAATAATATGGACAGGTTTAGGGATTTGAGCAGAACAAAATGATTTTTAGAGCCCCAAACTCCAGTGTTAAGCTCAGGAGAGGCAATTGATTTGGCAAGTCCCTTGGCTGGGGTTTAAAAACTAATGTGTATATTTTGAATCTGTTCTGATGGTAAGTGAAGTTTACGGTAGCTACAATCATATTGTTTATAAAACACGGGTGCTCTTTTAAGTCATGAGTAATTTTAGGCTATCATTAGCATGTAATTTTACAAGCACATTTAATGATACAAGAATATGCTCAGGATAAAATAAGTAAAAGGTCAAGATACACAAACATTAATTATAATAAATCAAAGTTTCTACAATTAATCATGGTTCTTGTTGGGTGGTATGATTAAATGTTTTGATTTTATCTCCGTAACTTTTTTAGCAATAGGGAAAATGTTAATTTGAATACTGTCTTGTGGTTAATAGCAAAATTTTAAATATCTATTATTAAATGCTTAAACAAAGATGTTATATGGAGTCAAAAGTCGCCAGAAAGAACTATTAAATTTATCCCATAATCTATTCTGGCCATAGTTACTTGATCTTAGAGTTTTGTTTCTATTTAATAGTTGAAGAAAATCTCTGACATTTTCTTCAGTTGTTAACTAGATGGCTTAAACACTAAGCTTTATGTACCAACCCTCTAGGAGCATACCTTTATTCAACATAATTCTTTCTGTAAAGCCTTACCCTGTTCTATATTAGACATAGGATCATAACAAGTACATGAATGACTTTTATTATAAATACATATATATTTATATAATTTTACTGATGTTAAATATAATGGACATTTACTGTATTTGACAATACAGAAATTTATAAATAAAAATATACTCTTACCACTCAGATTTGGGTAAATTTTTTTCTTTGTAAGAATGTACATCACATTCAAATGGGGCCTATGTCTTGTACCTCATTTTTCTATTATTTAAAAAGTTATTTAGGTCGGGTAGTGGTGGCGCACGCCTTTAATCCCAGCACTTGGGAGGCAGAGGCAGGCAGATTTCTGAGTTCGAGGCCAGCCTGGTCTACAGAGTGAGTTCCAGGATAGCCAGGGCTACACAGAGAAACCCTGTCTCGAAAAACCAAAAAAAAAAAAAAGTTATTTAGCATGATGGTGGTATATTGATTGTAACTTTCAGAAGATGGCTCAATCAGAGGGAACCATCACACCTGGGTATTTTCTCTTAAATCAACTGTGTGACTTTTTGGTTTTTGTCATTGTTTGACATGTGCTGTGTATTTATGGATATATGTTTTAGCTGGCCCAAAGCAAAATCCGATTGCACAGGAGGTGGTATGAAAATGGGATATAATATGACGTGACCTGCTGTAGTCACAGTCATGTGGATGGCATATGAAGGAAGATCTAGGTAATCTATACCTGTCATTCACAGAGGTGCAAGTCACTTTCCTGCTTAGGAGCCATCAGTTGACATTACAGTCATAGGAAAACTAATAATGTTTTATAAACGTACAATTTCATGCTCAACCTTCATTTGTTCCATAAAAAATACTATTTTTGTATTAAGCATGGTACATGGACCCTAGTAAAAATGTGTTGAAAGAATAATTCATCACCCCCAAACCCAGACATCTGGAAATGATTTTCATACTCACATTTAAAATCATATTTCTGCACAGCTAATCAGGAAGACGTTCTCTTAATCAAAAAATTCTCAGTGATGTCTGAGGTCTTAATTTCCATTTCAGAAAAGCAAACTGTAGTTAAAACTTTGTTGTGCAAAAAAAAATTTATGGTTTTAGCGCCTTGTGATATGTATTTGTCACCTGTTGGAAAAATATGTTACTCTTGTTTTCAGTTAATGGAGGTATGCACTTGAGAGAAGTCAATATCTTGGAATGTTGGTTTTGAAGTCAAACACAAAAATTATAGAGTCATTTGGTTATATTATTTCATAACTAAAAAATAGAGCATCTTTACAAGGAAGTGGATAGAGATGAAATCACTTGAAATATACCTAGGAAACAGCCAGCTGGGCAGTAGTTCTGCTGTGGCATGGTAGTCGTCTTGTAGTCCTCCAAATAAGCAAAGACCTTGCCCACACAGTAGGCATTAAATGGATGAATGATCATCACCAAAACAGAGCATATTTAAACTCTTTAGAATAATTTAAACTTAAGCACACATTTTTAGAAGCAGTCATGTACATTTCAACCATATACGTACGCAGTTTTGTCTTGTTCGTTAATTCAGTCACGTCAATGAGGAAAATTGTAAGCTAGGATTTTCATAAAATGTGTTTTAGTTTTTGCCTGTTATTTGTTCACTATTCAGTTAATGTGGGTATTTTTTTAGTTTCTCAATTTTAAATATTATTTTTCATTATAAAATTATTCCAAATATAAATAACTGGGAGGCCTCCACTTCTCTGAGGAAAAGGGGAGAAGGGAGTGGGAGGAGGAGAGGTGGGAGGAAGGGAAGAGAGGAAGGAGAGGAGGCTGCCATCGGGATGGAGAGTGGGTGACTAGATTGGTAAGAAAACAAGGAAATAAAAATATAGAAATTAATCCAAGGGAAGAAAAACTTTTCTCCTGATGTTTGTAGAACTGCTTCCTGGTTAGTGCCTCATTTCCCCTGTTTGTTTCATGTGAGTAGAGACTACTGAATTGGATGGTGTAGAGACAGAATATTTCCATGACTTCCACCATCCTCATCATCACAGAAAGTTCCACAGGACAATGATGGGCTAGAGAATGATCTCAGAGGAGTAAATAATATACAGTAGCAGAACGGTTCCCACCCACTCCTTTTTTTAAAAAAACTATTCGGATCTTTATTTCCAGTCACATTCTCTAATCCAGAGATATAAGACTGTTTATAGAAGTGGTTTATTCTATGCACAAGACAGAAAATAGCAAAGACTGTTCTAGGCTAGTAAAATACACTTGTGGGGGCTCTTCAAAGAACTGAAAAGAATGTCCAAAACCCCAAAATATCAAGAAATTAAAGTGAAAGAGTTAATAGATAATGCCTAGATTATAACAAAAAATTGAAGACTAAATGTCTATGAATCCACAATGCTATTACTTACAAATAGGACAAAATTAATAATAGTGGAAACAGAAATCTCTGGTGTTGGAAAAGTTTGGCTGGTTTGTGCGGCTACAGCTTCGTAGTAGAGGCTACACAGAGAGATCTCCTCACAGAGACAATGGTATTTGGAAGAGAGGCAATGGTACCTTACAGTGGGAAAATCTGGCAACCAGTTCAACCTGATACTATCAACATCAACAATAAAAAAATGACATCTTTACTGTTTTGTTTTAAAAATAATTTCAGATTCATTTTATTATAACACGTGGGACATTGCTCCATTTCATATAGATACTTTACAGATACAATTTTTATTGCCAAATGCTACAGTGACCCCACTATATATACTTAATGTAAAAATGATCCACATAAATTTTCTCTATGAAACGCAAATAAAAAATAGATAATTGACATGCCTACAGCCTACTTCTGTGTTTACTTCAAATAGAGGAAAGCAACAGTGTCAGACAGTTCATAGTGGAAAAATGTTAAAATATTCATTTAATCCTTACAAAAATCATAAGAAACTATTCAAAGATGAAGAACTACATCTCAGGAGTTTAATTGATTATGAAGGTCATAGTGAAAGTTGAGTTTACTTGATTGGTACTAGATCAGTATGCCTTATATTCAATGCACTCAAGGGACCAGAGTAGAAAACATCTTGCATGTATATGTATATGTATATGTATATGTATATGTATATGTATATGTATATGTATATGTATGTGTGTATATGACAATGTGATGTATATATCACAGTGATATAGTGGTTTTTGTCCCACGACATCAAAATGATTTGGGCAGTTGTATTTGAGCAACTGTTATTATGATTGCTGTAGTTAGAATGATCTGCTCTATTTAGCTAGTGTCACTTCACTCAACTAATCCTATTTTATGGCTGTTGAAGAGTCTTGCTGTCTTAGAGCTTTACTCCTGTGAGCAGACACCATGACCAAGGCAACTCTTATAGGGACAACATTTAATTGGGGCTGGCTTACAGGATCAGCGGTTCAGTCCATTATCATCAAGGCCAGAGCATGGCAGCTAGGAGAAGCCTGGCTTCCAAGCAGCTAGCAGGAGGGTTTTAAAGCCCACACCCACAATGACACACTTCCTCCAACAAGGTCACAACTCTAAATAGTGCCACTCCTGGGCCAAGCATATTCAAACTACTACACTTGCTATACTTAATTATATGCTTCTCAGTATACTATTGATGTTATGGACTAAGCAACATGTGCACACTTCCTCTAAATTATCTGCCATGTTCTATAGATTAGTATGATGCTTTTAAAAGTAGACAAAATATTGATGTTTAGTGTTTCACAAAGCACTGAAATATTGAATTTCAGGAAGCATTTTTAAAAGTGTTTATATTTGTTTTTTTACTTAATGTGCATGAATGTTTTACCTACATGAATGTATGTGGACCAAGTATGTGCCTAGTGCCTACAGAGGTCAGAAGAGGGCATCACATCCTCTGGAGTGGTAGGGATGGTTTTGTGAGTCAGCATGAGTGCTGGAAAGGATGCTAGCATCCTCTTCAAGAGTGACAAATGTGCTAAATCACTGAGCCATCATTCCAGCCCCCAAGAAAGAAGTATTTTAAGAATATTTATGGTCCCCTATTAAAATATAAGAAAAATACTATTTCTGAATGCTCATCAGAAGTGTCAGTATAGGTACCTGTTTTTTTAGATTCTTGTTTCTTGGTGATTTATTTTTCTAGATATTTTCTGTCATCAGATTTCTTTGGAATATCCCTGAATATTCTTTTCCATTTATGTTAGTGTCATTGAAAAGCAGTTTCTGTGATGAGGTCATTTACACATTGACTTGTCTCTCTGTAGTGTCCCGGGAACTATGCCTTTTACCTTATGAACACATCTCACCCTTAAAGAGCTAATTTTTACAAACAAGGCTATTCATTAGCTCTTGATTTTTCGCTTGGGAGTTCAAACAGTTGAGTATGTGATGATGTATACAGTTTTTAAGTGTTCCTTGGTCTGAGCAGAGTTTCTTCCTATGACCTCATTCCCAATCATAACTCCTTAAATTTTCCAGCAGAGAGTAATCTTCAGGTGTGAAGGAATAAGACACAGTCTCTGCTTGATGCTGTTGTTTGTACCTGAAATGCTCCATGTTTTTATTATCTTCAAAAAAATAAAAAGATCCATCTCCGCTTATAGGAAAACGGAAGATAAAGGTGTTTCTGTCTCAGGCACTTGGATTGTGTCTGTTGTGTGAATGAGTTTTATATTATCTGGGAAGACTAAGTCATCTTTATTATTATGCTCTCTTTTCTCATTTAATTCTTTACAAACTTGACATTTTCATGACCTGCCAAATCCACTTCTACTAAATCATTTTCTGTGTTGCATTCAGACAGGCATCCTGCTGGTTTCATTGATTTCTTTAGAGGAGAGAAACCATACACCTGCCTAAGATTCACTTAATTACAGGGATGTCTGGAACAACCAAACATTCAATATATTCAAAAGGTTAAATCTCAAAACCGGTGTGTAAATGATGTTCCTTGATAAAGTTTGGACTGATGCAAGCCAACCTGAATGAGCTCAAATTGTCCCAGCACAGTTTCAGAGGGTTAGTCTATTATCTTGGCAGCAAGCAGCAAGTCATGGCACTGGAGTAGTAGTTAAGAGCTTTACATCTTGATCCACAGGCAGCAGGCAGAAAGACACTGGGCCTGGCATGAGCTAAGGTTTATATAATGAAGTTTATTTGAAAAACTAAAGACTAGTATCAAGTTCCAAAGCTTAAAACTGTGATGTTTGTTGTTACTGTATTAAGGTTGACTAATGTCGGGAAACTATCTTTTCCTCAAAATTTGAGAATTGATTATGATTCGGAATATCGGCAATCTGGGCAATAAAAAATGATCTGGCAGTTTTGCTTTATTATTGTGAGAAATGTGTAGTATCCTTAAAACTGTCTCACTTAATAGTTTGAAAGTACTGTCTGAATTCTAATATGTAATTTTTGAGCTTTTACAGATCTCAAATTATTACAGATATATGTCTTCCAATATTAAAGAAACAGGGTATATTTGAATTAGATTTGTATTGCCTATGTCATTGAGTTTCATCCACTACCACAATGATCTGTGATAGAAATGGCAGGTAGACATTGGAACTCTCGTTCAACATTGTCTCTCCAGTATTTAGCACTAAGTTGATGTTCAATAGAGTCAAAGTTCCAATTAGACAGGAGTAATTTTAAGACCTATTGCAAAATAAAGTGACCATAGACAATATAGTATGTATTTCTTTGTGAAAAAATGTTTTGAGATTATAATTTCATTACATTTCTCCCTTTCCTTTTCTCCCTCTAAACCCTTCCATAATCTCCTTCAAATTCACGGCCCCTCTTTTTACTAGTTGTAATTGCATACTGTATATTTGAAAATGGCTAAGAGAATATGTTTCTTTTAAATTTATTCTTTTCTCACAGAATAAATCCCAACCACAGCCTTCCCTTTTTCCCCCTCCCAGCTCCTCCCTTCACCCCTTCCACCTCTCCTTTCCCCAAGATCCACTGCTCCTCTGCTTCTCTTCAGAAAAGAGCAGGCCTCCCAGTGACATCAGCCAAATATGACATAACAAGATGCAATAAGACATAAACCCTCATATGAAGGCTGGATGAGGCAACCCAGTAGGAGGGGAAAAGTCCTATAAGCATCCAAAAGAGTCAGAGACACCCTTCCTCTTACACACACACACACACACACACACACACACACACACATACACACACACACACTGTTGGGAGTCTCACAGGAACTCTAGGCTAAAGAACCACAGCATGTATGCAGGGCCTGGCTCTGTGGTTGTCACTTCTAAATGTCCTCATTACCAAAATATGACAAATACATTAAATGATGGATATATCAATTAATGATATAATTATTCTGTAATATATCAGAATACTATGCAAACCACACATGCATATCACATGTGCAAATATTTTTCAGTTAATTTTAAATTAAGAAACAAAGAAGTCAAATAAAAGTCAGAGATTGCAGTCATCTATTTCTCTGAAGGCTTTCTGCATTGCTGGTGATCAAAATCAGAGCTTTGTTCATGCAGGGAAGTTCTCTACTCCTCAGCCATATTTCCAGTCCTGAAGACTGTTTTAATGTATAACTTCACCCTCAATTTCCTTTCCGCTACTTTGAATTATTTTTAAGTAAAATTAGATTATTTGTCTTCCCAAGAAACCCAAATGGAAATTATAGAACTAGCAAAATACAATAATAAAAAGAAGAAACATGCTGGTACTCAATAGTACAGCAGAGATGACAGAAAATAGAATCTGTATCTAGTGAAGCTATCTCTCAAGAATTAATGGAAAATAACGAGATTCTCAGTTAAAGGGGGTGGAATATCTTTACTTAGCAGGCATACCCTTGAAAACTAGCTAAAGGAATTACTTCTGAAATATAAAAGATGATAAAAAAGAAGGATCTTGAAGCATTAGGAAGAATGAAGGGACAAAAGGAAAGGCAGAAATACAAGTACATACGGGTGACTGCTTTAACTCATGAGTTCTGTGCATCATATGTGATGACTGAACAAAACGACATTATACCATTATCTTGTACTCCAGACAGTGACATTTAAGTGTGGAGAAGGCAAGTGGATCTAAATGTAAGTGAAATTTACACAAACCACTGCAACTAGGAAAATATTGACACCAGTATTGACAGTGGTTCGGTTTATCTTTTATTTAGCAGTGCTGGTTATTGAGCCCAGAGTCTTGTGTATGTTAGATGTATCATGGTGCTTTAAATCATATCTTCTTGTGTAGAGCACACAACCCAACAACAGCGTAATGCCCATTTCTCCCCTAAGCACCTATGGAACATTGACTAAAAGAGACCAAGTATTCAGCCACAAAACTTAAATGTAAAATAAGTGAAATCACAGAAAGCAACTTAATTGTGAGCTAGTAATGAGGGGAGGAGTTTGTAGCTCAGAGGTACAGGGTCTACTCAGCATCCACAAGCTGTTTTCCATCTTCAGTATCACAAACAGGTACTGAGGTCCCTCAAAAAATGTTTTTTCTCCATGTGAAATACTTCTATCACCGGGTGGTGGTGGCGCACGCCTTTAATCCCAGCACTTGGGAGGCAGAGGCAGGTGGATTTCTGAGTTCGAGGCCAGCCTGGTCTACAGAGTGAGTTCCAGGACAGCCAGGGCTACACAGAGAAACCCTGTCTCGAAAAACCAAAAAAAAAAAAAAAAAGAAAAAAGAAAAAAAAGAAAAGAAATACTTCTACCAACATTTTCTGTGTTAAAAGTTAAAACTGAAAAAAAAAGAAAAAAAACACACAACACATAATTCCTCTAGTCTCCAGATAAATGGCATTATTACTTGTTATGTAAATTTTGGTTCACTCCACTACATACTCATAAAAAGATGAAAGTCTATAAGAAGCCTGACATCTTTGTACTACTTTGGATATAATTTAGATCTTTCGGTAAGTCCATCATGGCTCTGCCCTCCAATCCCCCACACACAATGGTCTAGGGGTACAACAACTAACTTGTCCTAGTTTGCCTAGAATTTTCCTAGTTTTGGCTTTGGCTCTGACTTCTCCAATTCTTTAAATAAATGCTCTATATTCAAGGAACACTCTTGATCATGGGAAGTCTGGGTTGATTGTTCTCCATATCCAGATCTTTTAGTGTCCCTGGGTAAGACTGTAAGAAACTGTATATAACACAACTTTTACAGGAATTACCAGTTCAGTGCTATTATTGCTTAGCCATCACCTGTGGTTTGATCATCTTTATGCCAATAACTTGTTGATAGAAACCCTCTTTCCCATGTCTGTTGTCTGCTCATGTCTCCTATGTGTTTCACTGTGCTCTCTACCTGTCATAGATTCTCTAAACAAGATGTTTTGTATTTTGTGATGAAAATGTCATCAAAACATGAGTATGTACTACTAATTATCTGATGATTATAATTCCAGGTCAGGTCAGTATGGTGCAAGTGACCATCCCAGACAGTTTCGTGAATGTCACTGTTGGATCTAATGTTACTCTTCTCTGCCTCTACACCACCACGGCACCATCCCCGGACACGCTTTCCATCCAATGGTCTTTCTTCCACAATAAGGAAATGGAGCCAATATCCGTAAGGATTCTCTAATTAAATTATTCCCCCTTAGTAGTTCTCACTGGAAACTAACTGTTGGCATGAGAATATGAAGGAACAGTGAAGTATGAAGGAACTACTGAGATCAATGACAAAAGTTGAGACACGGGGTTTTTAGGTAGCTGTTTAGTGAAGACAGTTAGTATCGGTTATCTCAGTTTTGTATACTCAGCATCGTGTGTGTCAGGTACTCCAGAATAGCCACAGGCCTTTTCATAGGTAAAATAAGCAGGAGCACTTAAAGGACATTCTACAAATATCTCATTATTTTCAGAAGATCCCAGTTCATGTGTAAATCCTAAAAGATCTGAAGAGCTCTGTCGAATTTAATAACTGGGATCTGCCTGACAAGGGAGTTGGCACATTGTTCCTGATTGAGTCTGACAATTTGAGATTCCCCAGATTGGTGGAGAAGGTCCATGGTAGTAATGAAATCCATGTTATTGTGGGCAGGATGAAGTTAGAAGATAAAGGATGGAAGGGATGGAGAAAAGGTTCGTGAGAAGTTGCCAGCGTAGGGTAGGGGAGCACCTATGTGAAAGGAGGATTCCACAGGCAAACTGCCTATCACCAGATTGCCTTCATTTGGCCTTGAGAATAATTCCTTTTGAAAATTATCCCAAGAGCTAAAATTGTATTACATGGAGTTGTGTGTACATCCGTGCACATGTGTATGCAAACAGATATACCATTCATGCCTCCATACATTCCTTGAAGAAAAAGGTCTACAGTTAACAGGTTCTCAGAATGACTCATGGCCCAAAATAATAAAGAGAACAACACTGGTGGTTTTGAATAGCCAACTGCACCTGAGTTGGGCTTTGTCAAAAAGCGGGGGTTGGTTTAGTAGATAAGGGAGTGAAGCCTAGAAGCAGAAGTGGAGAAGGAAGCCAGGAGCTCAGAGGAGCTACTTCTTGGCCAGCTACGCTTCAGCTCCCACTGACTCTTTGTAAGTACTGAATTTCTCTACATGACATTGTGAACATTTCCTTTACAGAAAACATCACCCACAGGGAGACTCCATCAGTGCTACCTGGTATTCAGAGTTAAACAGTTTCATTTACAGTAGACAATATGGGTATCACTCCATGCCTCTCTTTGAAATACAGTAGGATGAAAGTATTCATGGGAAATGATCTGACATAAGGCATATGAAAATACTTGAAAAAACATAATCTGCTCTCATTTTTATCCCATGCAAACAGCAGCAGCAGCAGCAGCAGCAGCAGCAACAGAACTATCAGCAGAAAATAACAACCAATTTCCATCACCGAAAATATCTGGACATGTTTATGTCAACTAAGAAATAATGCTTTCCCCCACAGGTTGTTTTCACTAAGATAATCACATGATCTCTTCTTTTTAAAATTTGATTTCTTAGGAGTCTTTTCAACACATTGTTCATACACTTGAAATCCTGCTCAGTTTTCTAGTGGTGGCTGATTTGGGAGAGGCTTCAGCATCTTTCGAGATGTCTTATGCTCGGTACTCAATTCAAGATGTCCTCCATTTCCTGGCGGCTAGGCCAAGCAAATCTGTGCTCAAGAGTGCACATCCCCCACTTTGCATCCTCTGATTCTGGCTCTACAGAGCCATCTCTTGACTGAACTCTAGCCACTTAAAAGCTGGTAGAGAATTAGGACTAGCAATGAACTTTTCTCAGAAAGAGACTGCAAGGGGAAAAGCTTTAGGCAATCATAGCGAGCGTGGCTTAAACTCAGGACTTCTCTTAGATGAACTTAAAAAAAAATCTATTGGCAAATGTTTGATGAATTGCTTCCTTCCTTGCCAAATCAAATGAAGCCCTTTCTCCTGAGCTGCTAGAGCAAATGAAAAATGCTTGAAACTTGTGCAATGGCCATGCTGAGGAAGAGCAGGGCTCCTGGAGGACAAGGATGGTGAAAAACTCTTGCCAAAGCACAAAGTTCCTTGTCTTGTTTGCCCACCCTGTTTCAGCTTACCTGCCCTTGCCAGATCCCCACCACAGCCCTCTCTTAGCCTCTGCTTCTAGATAACTGGCTTTCCTCTCCTCTCCCTCCTCTTCCCCTTCCATCCCTCTCCTCTTCTCTCATATCTTGTGTGCATGCATGGGCTTTTCTTTAGGATCAGAGTCCCAGTAGAAACCTCTGGATGGATGTCAGTTCTGTCTCCTAGTTGCTGGCTGGATTACCCTAGACAAATCACTTGACTTTTTAGAGATTCAATTTTCCCTCCTGTAAAACGGAGCAGCTACTCACCTCTCTGATAGTTTAATGAAAAGATTGAATGAGATGGTTTTTGTGGAACACAGGGAAGCCTTCTAGCACAAACTTTCAGTGAATATGAGCTATTATAATTAACATCACCATTCATAAGATTTATTTTGCAAAACTATCTCGCCCATGCCCTAGCTGTATTGGATGGACTAGAGAAACAGCCCAACAAGACACACTTAATATAACTGTATAACTCAGCAGAGACAGAGTCTAGGGATTTCCTGGTCTTGGTCCCGAGTTGCTGTCCCTACCAGATCCCTAATGACTTGGGGGGAAAATCCAACCCCTTTTCTCTGCTACTTCTCATTCCCAAGAAGAACTTGGTCAGCTAAGAGTTTGCAGGCATCCTAGGTTGAGATAGTAGTTTTCAAAATAGAATTTAGATTTCATTCCTGTGCCTTCTTTGCTTAAGCATTTCCATGAATTCAGACTTCTGTAGAACACATTGTAAGTTCATCTAGTGAATGTTGGGGGTGGGTATATATTTTGGGGATGTTGAGATGGCTAGGCTAGAGATATAGCCCAGTTGGTATGATGCTTGCATGAAGCTCTGGGTTCAGTCCCTAGCACCACATAAACCAGGCATGGTAGTGCATGCCTGTACTACTAAAACTCAGGAGGTAGAAGAAGGAAGATCAGAAATTCAAGGTCATTCATGGGTTTCTAATAAGTTCAAGGCCAGCCTGTGATACAGAAAATGCCCTCTCAAACCTCCCCAGCTCATGTATATGTAATAAAGACAGCTGTTTCTAGGACATTCTGTGGTATATTCGAGTAAAGTGTTGCTAGTCTGACCACTGAGTGATTTAATTCAACTCATAGGTTGATGTAGCAATACAGCATGTA
Organism: Grammomys surdaster; assembly: GCF_004785775.1. Classification (NCBI taxonomy): domain Eukaryota; kingdom Metazoa; phylum Chordata; class Mammalia; order Rodentia; family Muridae; genus Grammomys; species Grammomys surdaster. The sequence goes on from NW_021604621.1 coordinate 1,562,822, forward strand.
GCATTCAGCTCTCAGATCCACTCATTTCTGCTCAAACACAGCATGGCTCGCACCCCAAAACTGAGGGTATGGAGGAAAAGGCAGTCAGTCAGTGTCTAAAAATGATGCATGCAAGAGACGCTCGGGGAAGATGTAGCTGGACCTCTCAGGTAAGAAAACCCATTGGTGTACTACTAGACCCCTGCACTAATTTCAGTCTAGGACACTAGACTTGCCTTAGAAGTGGGATGAGAGTGTTTCTGTTTGATAACAATAGAACTTCATGTATGCTCTCTATAACTCTGGGGAAGGTTGTTTTGTTGTGGTTTTGTTTTGGAGATAGGTTTTGTTTTGCTATAGAATGCAGGCTGGCCTTGAACTTAGCAGCCTCCTGCCTCAGCCTACAAGTATTGGGATGTGTATTGTTTGTGTTAATAAAAACAAGAGAAGTATGGGCTTAAGAGATAGCTCAACACTTAAGAAAACTTGCTACTATTGCATAAGACTTGAGTTTGATTCCCAGCAGCCATGTTAGATGGCTCACAATTGCCTGTAACTCAAAGTCTGAGGGATCCAACATCCCTTTCTGGCCTCCTTGGGCACCTGCACTTAAACACACACAACCACATACAGATACACATGCATACACATAAATACATTTGTAAAAATAAATAAAACCTAGAGAATTTTTTAGTTTTCTCTTCTCATGGCCATGCCTGGAACTCTTAATCCTCCTCCAGAAGACTCGGAGGTCTATAGCTGCTCTGACCAGGCGAGTGGCCAGCTTTTGCCCCATGTCTATCTTCGACTTTTCAAAATCATTGCATTAAAAAGCAATTGACTCTGAGGCCCAGTGTTTCCCAGGACCCAGGGCCAAATACTGTGTCTCAATGTCCTCTCTAGGGAAGTCCCTTTGGTGCATGGAAACTGCTCTTTCCATAAGCACTCTGATCCTGAGGACAGAGTTTCCATTTGGTCTTCCTTTCAGAAATGCCCTGTGTCTAAAAATATGGACAGCTTCACTCCATCCCTCAGGGGATAATCTCTGAAAACATACCTGGTACAAACAGACTAACCAAGAAGTTTTGGGAAATCTGGTTACCTCTCTGTCCATAGATGCTTCCCTCTTCTGCCTGCCTTGCTATTGCTAAAACTAGAGACAACACTTACCCATGAAGAAAATGTACAGCAACACTGCTTAGCATGGCTGTGTTAGACAACTGTCTCCTACAATCTGTATAATAGAAGAAATCCTCCATCATCTTCATGTCCATTTCTCCAATTTGGACAACTCCTTCCCCAGAGTTGAATGTCTTCATATTTTTTGGCTTCTTGCATTTTTAAATCTGTTCTGTCCTCTGTAGGTAACATTATTTTGAATATTTCTGTAACCTTGAAGGGGGGGTGTTTCATCATTTCAGGGGAATTTAATAATAGAGAGGGCATTGATTTGATTTTTCAGGACTTGGAGTCCTTAGTGACATTTGGTGAGTGCCAGCTAGAGATGCTAAATGCTCTGCAAATACATGCAACAGAGCCACCCAACAAATGGCCAAAGTGCTACTGTTGCTATCAGAGAACCTTTTAAGTCTCCCAGCTCTTTGTACTAATGCTGATCTATTCTGGGCTTCATTTCATTTCTACTGAAGAAGTACACTCAAGCAGAGACCCTCCATGATTTTATCCAAAATAGTCACTCAAATGGTGGACATCTCAAGCAAATAACAGAGAGCGTTTTTTTGTGGTATTCTATTTCTATTGTGTATAGCCATAGCCTCCATAGCACAGACATGAGAAATTTCTGGGCCTGAAGCCCTTTGCCACTTTCCAACCCATGTCTAGCTGCTTTGGGAGCAAAAGCAAGGAGCTGGAAGGGAGGCAAAGGAAAGAATGTGCGGTTTAGCTGAGGACTCCCAGGCTTCCATATCTCCCCAAGGAACCTGGAAAGCAGTTCTGGAAGCTAAAGGCCTTTAGTAAATCCAACTCTGACTTAAATAGAAAGCAGATGGGATCCGTTCATGCCTTCTTGCTCATACATCAAGCCTCTAGTTTGAGAGCTGTGCTGTAAAATTGAGGCAACAACTGGCTACCAGCTGCACAGCCTCGTGTGACTAGAAACTTGGCATCAGAGGTAGAGGAAGGCTGCTGTGCAAAGAGACCGGGAGCCTGCAGTGCAGCTGGAGAACACAGGGTGCATCATGTGGCGAAACTGTTGTTCATCATAGGAAGCACCAGACCAGGGAACTGCAGAGACTGGCATGGAAAGAAAAGGGAGACTGGCATAGGCAATGGAATGGTCCCAAAGGGGACGGTAAATCATCCCCCTTGTCTTTGGCAGGACTGAGAGTGCTCTCTTAGTGCATACTGTGAGAGTCCTGAGGCTTGGATTCTAGGTCTGACTGTAAATTGACTGTGTGAACTTGGGGAAAATCACTTCCTCTCTTAGGGCCTCAGTGTCGTCTGTAATAGATGAGAATGAATCAGACTTTGCAAACTGGAGGCTTTGGGGCCTGAGTTGGCCAACAGATGTATTTAGGTTGGCTAGGCCAGCATTTTCTTTCCACAGGTTATGCCAGCTCCTCAGTAATAAATACCATGGTCCCCTCAGGCCTTCTTAAGCCTACCCATACTTATAGACCCCTCCCCAGCTTGTTCTCATATTTCCAGTATCCATCCAGCCCCTGAGAGCTCCTGAACCTCTGTGACATGAACTAAGTGATCTCAAAGAGGATGTAATCACTAATAGACTCTTGTGACTCTACCCACCAGCCACCAATAAAGAGGGCAGAAAGAAGAAATATTGAGAGAAAGCAGGGCTTTTGGTCATGAACATGGGCACAGGCAGGAATGAGTATAATTTTAACAAGTACTACTTTGGGAAACATTGGTATAGATTTTCTTAAAGCAGGCCTCCTCTCATCCCTGCCTGTAGAACACATGAGGCTTTTCCTTGGCCTCAGTTGCTTTGATCTCCAAATTGACTATATCTATATCCATATTCATTATTCTGCTTTAATTTTCTTTTACTTAGCTTTGATTTTTAAGTATTACTCTTTTGTGGAAAGTGAAACCAACTTGTAGTCCTTCCAGGGTGATATTAGATAAGCAGTTTGGAAGAAACCTTTGTTTGTTTGTTTGTTTGTTTTCTTCCCAAGGATAATGAGAACACAGTGGGTTTGCCCGAGCAGAAAGCCCCTTCATCTATGTGTCTGGCTATGTAATACTTGTGACTCTCCTCCTCCTCAGACAACAGCCTGAACTCCAGGTCTCCTGTGTCATCCCTTTAGTGTCTGTTGTCTGTGAGGGACATATTGATTGGACTGCAGTGTAAGGAGGTGGATGGAAGGAATGATGGATAAGTGACATGTCTGAGACCTCACTGTTTACTTACCTGCCACTTTCCCCTTGATTCAGGTCCCACTAGACTTTTACAGTTGCGTCTTTCCATTTAATTTTTTCCAAATTTTATTTATTTGTTATTTATTAAGACAAAGTCTCCCTTGTAAGTCATCCTGGGTGTGTACTTGTGATCGTTTTGATTCCAAGCATGTGTCACCATGCCTGGTCTCAGATATACCCTTCTATGACCTAGTCCTTGCCTAAAAGGTCCTCTTGGAGCCTCATCTCTGCATAATCAAGGTCCTTTCATCTAGCCCCTCTAGAGCTTTCTGTGGTAGGATTGATGTTATGTCTCACTGTGACATCATCAAGCATCATAAAGTGGGGCTGACCTGTTTCTCCTTGGGAGCAGAGGGACTGGCCAGAGGCGCAGGTTGTAAAGGGCTGTCTTGATGGCAGTAGGCTGGGTTTCAGGTAAGAGCAACAGGATCTCATGCTGCCCATTCATAAGTAAATAGATGTAGTGTTGCCTGTCAGTGTAGTAAAGTCTTTTGATAAGTTAAATCTACACCTACCTCATTTGAATACCTTGAGTTACTCTGGTAGCTTTCTGGTTGGTCAAACACTGCTCCCGGTTAAGTTTGGGCAGAACATGGCATAAATGAATGAACTATATAAGGCATCATGTTTAGGGCATAGAAGAATGATAGAGAAAACGATGGAGAGAGGAAGTTGTTTTCACTTTAATTGTCCTCATTTTTTTTGAAAATGTCCTTGTTGGTCTTTCTGTACAGAGGCAGAAAGGCACATTTGAGTTCTACTAGACACTAACATTATCTTCCTTTTTTTTTTGACTCTTTTTTCTTTTTAAGAGATTGATAAGGTAAAGACCCCTGGGGAAGAAATTAGGGGAACTACTTCTCCTTCTGTTTAAATTGGTTTTACTTGTGTGTCGCCATTTTTATTCAGTTGAGGCTGGTGCACAGGAGATCAGCCAGGCTAGGCCAGTGCTCTACCATTGAAAGCCCACCCATCCTCTCAGCTGTTGATTTTGTTCCATTTTTAAAACCTCCCTTGGCTTCAGTTTCTTCTATAAAATGAGGCTAATGAATTAAATGAACCAGAAGAACCATCTAGAAGAGTTTATGAAAATAACTTGTCTCATTAGACTAAAGCAATCCCAGTTCGTGGGACATACATTGGAATCACTGAATGACATATATTTATATTAATTTCGCAAACTGTCTACACAGAATATGTATATTGTGAAGGGAACTCAGGTCTTATTATCTCATCTAGTGATTCCCAAGTTACAGTCACTCATGCCCTAGCCTCATAATTTTTGTCATATTTGTGTATTCCCAGAACTTCATTTAGTTAATAGTTTCTATACTGACTGGGACTTTTAAAATATTAAAATCTTAATGTCACCTAAGCAACAATATCTATAAGGTTACATATTGTATGCTAGATGGATTTCTCTTCAACATTAAAATTAGTAGGCATTCATTCAGATATCACTGAAAATCAATGTCCTACTTTGGAACACATTGCTCTGGCTCCTTGTTCACAGGTGGAAACTAAAAGGTTAGACAGATTAGCTATCTTTGCTTCTTATCACTCAGCAAGTTGCTATGGAGGCATAGCTAGGGAACACTTCATGTGACCACATCACAGTCAGAGAAAGAGCTGTGGACCAACCTAGATTATGTGATACCTAGGCCAGACTTCCTTGTACCACATGATTCTTACCCTGTGGTTACCATGACATCTAAACTACATGCTATTTCATGGAGATGAGAGTAGAATTCAGATCTTTCTTAAATCAAATTAATTTTTTATTGTAAAATTTATTTAAAAATTTTTTTTGCTATATAATAGTATCTTTTTGTTATTTTTAAATTTAGTATATGTCTACTGTATTACAATATTACTCCCTTTGGCCTCCTCTATCCATCCTCTCCCGAATCTTCCCTTTCCTCTTTGGTCCCTCTTAAATTCGTGGTGATTTCTCTGTCATAATTATTATATATGAATAAATATATAAATGTAACCCATATAGTGGTATATATATATATATATATATATATATATATATATATATATATATATATATATAGGTACTGAATAACCAATTAGAGGGCTCATCAAGGTGAGATCCTGATTCTCCCTCTTTCAGTAGTCACTAAGTCCATGTAGCTCTTCTTTGTGTAATATGTTTTGATCATATTCACCCCTGTCCACTTTCCCAGATTCATCACTTCCTTCCCTAGCCACTCCATTTTGTGTCCTTTCTTTTTTCTACTCATCAAATCCAGTTTGTGCTGCCTATATGTTCTTGAATGGGCGACCTTCCACTGGAATGCAGTTGACTGACTTATCAGAGACAGTATTCTTAAAACTGACTCTCCCTCTGCCAGCAGTGATCAGTTGCCAGTTGCTTCTTGGCTAGGGGTGGACTTCGTGCCCACCTTTTCTCTCCATGCTAGGATTTGGCCTTTCTTGAGTATGCTTGAGAACGTTTTAAAAGACAATCTTGTTATATAACTTAGGTGGTTCTCAAAATCATAGTGTTCCTGCTTCAGCTTCTAGAGAATGAGACTTTAGGTTTATGCCACTGCTTGGCTCAAGTCCAGTATGTTGTGAAGATGACAACAGTAACAAAATGAATCCTGTGCCCTCAGATGAGTCATCTGAAGTTCTTAATTCTCTTATTTGACATGGAAAGATGGTAGCTAACATGGACCAAGTGCACTGTTGGCCTTTTACTAGTTTATGTGGCTTTATCTTACCACTTGGAACGAATGAGACTAAGTGATTTCTCAAGGACTATTCTACCTTGAAGTTTTATATTTCTAACAAACAAACAAAAATCCATGTGTGCTTATCTAAGAGGTATGTGTGCATGAAAGGGACACAGACATTTAAACTTCTAGGTAAAGCAGTCTCATTGGGCAAGGTAAATGTGAATCAGAAGTTCATGAAGTGGTAAATATCTCTTGAGCTGTATCTTATCTGCCATTACATGAAGAGCTTCTACAGGGTAAACTGAGCAGGTGAGTATCTTGTTCTCCTAGCCCAAGGTTAGAAATTAAATTCTCTGAACTCCAATTGTCCTCTCTTCTGTAAAATATGCTTACCAGTTCCTGCCCTAGTGACATCATAGAGCTGGTCAGAGGCAAATGAGGAAACGGCTAGCAACAACAGAAAGTTAAATGCCCCCCACTGAACTGAGAAATCTAGGCTCCCTGGAACACATATAGAAGGGACTTCCTGGTAGCTTATCTTCATCTTGGATACTCTCCGGTTCTCATTTGAATTATTTTTCTATCCTAGATCTACTACTCTGAAGGTGGACAGGCTTCAGGTATTGGGCAATTCAAGAATCGAATAATAGGGGCTACCAATCCTGGTAATGCATCTATCACCATACTGCATATGCAGCCAGCAGACAGTGGAATTTACATCTGTGATGTCAACAATCCTCCAGATTTTGTCGGCAAAAACCAAGGCATCCTTGACGTCACTGTCTTAGGTATGGACATTATTATCATGCCTTTTCTTTTCTTGAAGCAACTTAGGACAGTGAATGAGTCAAGTCACTGGGCTATGGTATCAATTATATCCCTGGAGCTAATTGTCCTCCCTCCTCCATTTATTATCAGAGATAGTTTTATTAATTTAAATTTCATTTTATTAATGGAGACAGCATTCCAACTCAACCAATATAGTAATACCTAAAAATTACCATAAAATGTACTGAAACAGTAGCCACTAAAATGATATAGTAAATAACATAACCTTTATGCAGCCTATAGCTCAGAAGAATACAGTGAGCCACTCATTGATCCACAAAATTATCACCAGTAATTCTTTCAGGAAGAACTTGTACTTAGAGCCACACTTAGCTACAAGAAACAATTGTCAACCTATTTATTCCCTTTTCCAAACCTACTATTCTTCTCACCATGAAATCATTCTTTCAAACAAAACAGAAGAGTCCACTTTTAATCTATCTGTCTGTCTATCTATTAATTAATTCATTCATTTTTTTATTTCATTTCATTTTGTTTTGAGGCAGAGTCTCATGGAGCTATAGCCAGCCTTGAGCTTGCTATATAACGGAGAATGATCTTGAATTTTGATTAAGGGGGCGGGGCTCCCTTTTCAAAATGGTAATGCTATATAGGAAAATGATACTTGTTAAGCCATTAGAAGAATTAAGTTAGGATGGACACATATTTATTATATGACATTGGACAAATCATATCCACTTTCAGAATAGACTTGGAGAAGTTCATTCATTCAGGATTTATAGTGTCCCTACTTTGTACATAAAACAGTAAGCTTGGTAGTGATGGAGAAATGACTTTTGTCCTTGAGGATCACTCAATGGTTGTTGTTGTTATTTGTCTGTTTGTTTGACTGATTGGTTTTGAGGGATCATTCCAACTCTTGAGAATACTAAAGACCTAATTGCAGACTGAAAATAAAGAAAATATTAGAGGGAAAGAAGGGCTTGAAACCCTTACAAGTAGCCCCAAATGGAGCTGTTTTGAGTTTGACTATTTGCATCATAGGAAAGGAGACCCTAGGCCAAATTACTATGTAGTTGAGGGGCTTAAAAATTGGCAACAAGGTGCACATCTAAAAGAACTATCCACAGTTGTCTTGCTACCTGTGTGATACTAAAAGGAACCAATTGATGCCTTCTATGAACTCTGTCATTGCATCTATTGTTCTGAAAAAGAGGGACATGTTACCCAGGAGGTAATGTTTAAGAGTGGTTTTCTCAGGTAGTTGTTTTTTATTGTGCTTGCCTTATGCTAGGCATTAGGGTAAAGAACTAGATGAACCCATTCCTAGAACAGCTTATGTTGCAGCTCAGAAGACCAGTCATCTGTATGGGGAATATAGTGTGGCGAGAATGCCAGAAACCATGAGACTGGAAATCAGAAAACTTGGGTTCTAGAAGGCCTTTCTCTGTTCTCAGTGACCTCAAGCAATGTAGTCCATCACTCCCTGACCACTGTAAGATAGATTTTAAGTCTGCCTCCTTTACTGATTTATTATGAGAATTCAATTAGGTGCTGGGGATTAAAGGCCCTTTTAATGTTCAAGTAATTTGAGGGATTAATCCTCTAATGATTTTCTGTTGCTGCTGTGTCTCTGCGGTGATCTGAGCAGAAGCAATTGTCAAGAAAAGGCTTGGAAGTAGCCCTGAGCTAAGCTACTCAGGAAGGTTAATTTTCTTAAAATTGAAGTTCAGAGGATTCCCAGTGAATTTCCATAAGCTAAAGCTACCTTAAGCTAGTTTTTGGTTTGTTTGTTGCCCTATGAGCCTTTGGGTCATTGCCATGACTTGGTCATAATTTCCTTGAAGCAGCCAGAATCCATAAACTGAAGATGCTGAACAATCTAAAGATTTCTTTTTTCTAGACACAGTAAAAAAATATTTTCATTAATAAAAGATTATCTTATGATTTTTAACCTTCCAGAAGTAGTGATAGTAAATTATCTCTAAATTTTCAAACTCGGTTTGCAGTTCTCAAATCCCATTGCATATCAACACCCTGATTGGGCCTGGACAAAGTAGAGATGGGTGAGTTGGAGAGACCAGTTGTTCAGAAGAATTATTGATACTCCATTGCAGATGGCTCTTCATATCGCTACATTTAAAAAAAAACTCTTTATTATTGTAATGAATTCACAAATAAAAGTGCCACATAGCTAGATTATGGTAACCATCCAAACAAACACTTGCCCAGGCCCAAATTCAGTGAAAACTCAAGTTAGAATGGCCATGCTGAACCCATGGGGCATTGCTTATGCCTTTCTTTATCACTGTCATTTGTATTATTGTGAACTTAATTTGGCACAAGAAAGAAAAATATCTATGAGGGAGTTGAACCTAATAGTACCATTTTTTGGTCTCCTTTCTAAATGTTACACTACACCCATGTGTATGGTACGCAAAATGTTATACTATACCCATAATGTGTATATGTTTATGGGTAAACAGCTGTGATGGTAGGTATAGTGTAACAATGCATCTTTGAGAGACATTTATTGCCCAACATGGCCATCAATTCTGTGTATTTACTTTGCATTCAAGAGTTTCTCTTTCTTTCTTTCTTTGCATTTATGAGTTTCTTAATCAAAGCCAGAGAACATGTTTCAGTTACTGTTCTAGGCAGTGGAAATAGTAAGATGTCAAAGATAGGGTCTCAGCCCTCTAGAAATCTAATCTCGTGAAAAGACAGATTGCAAAAAAGCTTTCAGTGGGTGTTTTGAGGGGAGAGCTGTGAAGGCACAGGTCAGGTGTGGATAACTTCAAAAGGAGAACTAGAGAAGGCTCATCAGGGAAAGAGAGTTTTGTGCTGGTCAGGGAATTATGACCAAGAGTGTGTCCGGCAGAGCACAGACTGAAGTGTCAGGTTACAATTCACATAAAGAAAGCAGCAGTGAACAAAGAAGCAGGTGTTTTGGTGGGTGGCTATTTATTTAAGAGATTTCCAGTAGTCATGACAACTTTGGAAAATCCATCTCTGAAAAATTCCCAGATCGACTCTGAATAATTATTATGTGTACATTTGGAATAGACACATCTCCATTCTGCAGTTTGCCACATAAAAATTATTAATTTAGAGGAGTTTTGTGAGCACACGGAAGCATTTTCATTTATCTTCTGAGATGAACCTTTTCCTTCCATCCCAATTCTGATGAAAGCAATAAAGCCAAAGGGTAGATCAATGGCTTTGCCAATAAAACATACTAGCTCTTTTGGGGACTTTAACTGGATGAAATGTCAGCTCAATTCTGATTCAGTAGTTTTAGAAGATATATAGGAATACAGCTTGTCTCAAAATGAGTCACCTAGTGTTCTGTTAATAATAAAAAGAGAAAGAGAGAAGGAGAAAAAGAAGAAGAAGCCTAATCTGGGTTTGAATTTGGACTCAATGTACAAGTGCCAGTTATTCTAGATTGTTGTCTATAATTTAGTCCTAGTGCCTGACTTTTTAATATTAAAATATCCACGTTTTATTGTTCAGATTGTTCTGTTCTAATACAGGGGCTATTTTTTTAAGACACTAAGCCTAGTCATAGTTGAACGATATGGTTAATTGGCCTAGTTTAAAGTAGGTTAATCAAGTTTTTCTCATCTCAGAAAGCCATTGATATGGAAAAGGGATTGAAATCTAAGTAGAAAATACTCTAAATCAAAAGATATTAGTTTTCAAAGACTAGTGAAGCATTTTGAAGAGTTGTGCTTATACACATCTGTCTTCTTTGTGTGTAACAAGGGTTCGAGTCTGAGATGGCTTACCAGAGCAGAAGCTTATAAAAGATTGATTTCAATAGCAAAAATTAGTCTAAGCCACAGCCAATATCAATTCCATGTACAAGTCCCTGTTTATGATATTTACATTTGACCAGCTAGAACTTAGACCATTTCTTATTTATGTTTTATAGATGAGTCAAACTGAGGTTTAGTTTCAATTAAGTAACTTGCCCAAATACCTATTATGTAAAGTTACAGAGTTGGCTTTCTAAGATGGGAAAACCTTGATTTGCCTGCCTTAAACTAGGTCATTTAGCCATATCATCCAACTATGACTAGACTTAATATCTTTTTAAAAAAAATGCTCTAAATGTTATAGCCCCTATATTAGAACAGAGCAATTTGAACAATAAAATGTGGGTATTGTCCAAGGAGAACCTAAGGCATGAGTAGTCTGAAGCATTTAAAGTGTAAATTTCATAAGTTTGAGCGTGTTAACCACTAGAGAGGTAGTTGTTATAATCCAAGTTAAGATAAGGAAGAAGAGCTAGGTATAGTGGCATATGCCTGCAATTCTAGCACTTGAGAGGTAGAGGCCAGATGATCATGAATTGAAGGTTTATCTTCAGCGACACAGCAAGTTTAAAGTGCGCCTCGGCTACATGAAACCTTGCCTCAAAGACTCACAAACCAATCAACCAAACATAAAACAAAAGGACAGATGTTAATTGGAATGTGTAGAATTTATGATCATATCCCTGTATGTCATTTAGGACAGAGTAGGTGACACAAAGTGAGGAGGATGGGGAGACTGTGACTCACAGCTATCTACAGAACGTCTCCATCCAAGGGCTGTCATAAATAGCTGAAAAGTCAGCATGTGGCAAACTACCCCCAGTGTCACTCCTCCTCATCCCTTCCTCTAAAACTTGTTCTTCTACCCGAATTCTTTATCTCGGGCATCAGCACTGATCATGGACCCAGGAGCAGAAGCCTGGAACTACCCATCAGCTATCCCCTCTTCATCATCCTCTGTAGCTAGCTGGCCACTAGCTCCTGTTGACACCATTTTCTTAATACCTCTTGAATGGCTTTTCACTGGGCTCAGGAACCCTTCATATCTGAGAGCTCCATGTGAAGTATTAGAAAAATCACTATCCCTACCTTTCTTAAACCCATGGTCTCCCTGTTCCCAGTATAAAACACGTATAATACAGAGTCCTTCTAGGTGCAGGCCTCCAGTGTTCTGTAACTCCATCTCTCATTATCCTCAACCCAATTTCAGAACTGTCATCGAGTTGCTTTTGAATCTGCAGTGCCTAGTCTAGTTCTAGACAGATAGAAGGCACATAGCTAAATGCTTGCTGAGTGACAGAAAGATTGCAGCATCGTATAGCACATATATGCAAAATGGGCTTCTGCTGAGGAGAAACAGAGAGAAATTCAAAGCCTCCCAGCAAGTTTGGGTCACCTATAGATGAATAAATGAAAAATTACCTCACAAAGGAATAGAGAATGCAATATTGATGGAATATTTCAAAATTTATTTTCTGGAAAGGGTTCTGTTTTCATTTAAGACTGCTTTTGAAACATAAGCTATGTTTCTACTCAGAGTTTGCTTACCTTTGGCTGCTTTAATAAAGGCATATTTTAGGATACAATGAGGAAATGCATGGTTATAAATCCGGGAAAGAGGCAGACAGAAGAGACACTATTTGAATCTTAATGGGCTCCTGACTAGATGGTCCCTGCAGCTGAAGTGCTCTACTCCCATCTGGTGGTACAATTAGAAAACTGTCCCCTAAAAAAAAAAAAAAAAAAAAAAAAAAAAACAACCTTTTTAAAGACTAAACTAAATAGACTAAATAAATGTATGTTCTCTTGGTTTGTGACACAAAAGCGAGAAAAAGACTGCAATGGGCACAGACTGCCATTTTCTTGCAAGAATCTTAATCTTTGCCATTGCCTTACAGTCAAACCTTCCAAGCCCTTTTGTACCATCCAAGGAAGACCAGAAGCAGGCTATCCTATTTCCTTGTCTTGCCTTTCTGCCTTTGGAACACCGTCTCCTGTGTATTACTGGTATAGGATTGAGGGGAACACCATTGTGCCAGTAAAAGAAAGCTTCAGTGAGTATTGCCTTTCAGAACTTCTGGATTGGCCTGGTGTTAGGGTTGCTGAACGGTATGTCCTGTCTGCTTCTCGTCTGAAGTACTCACCTAACAGTATGTGCTGTCCGATGCTTGTCTGAAGTGCTCAAACATTTCTTCTCTTGATATCAGTGTGTGTATGTGTTTGTATGTATATGTGGGGAAGAGGTGTGCTTAAAATGATGCCTGTCTCCTAACATGATGATTGTGGCATGTCTATTTTTCAGAGTGCAGAATTCATCTGAGAGGTAGTCGGGAGGGTCTGTGTTGTAGGGCTACTTTTAGAGCCTCCCAAGAGACCTAGTTGGATCCTGTCCATCAGGAGAGGCCACTGTAAGAAAGCAGGTTGGAATTAAGCAATGTAAACTGAGATGACAAGAGATCTTAAACATGTTTTTCCTGGTTTTGACAGACTCAGCCACTGGAGTTTTGGCTATTGGAAATCTAACAAATTTTGAACAAGGTTATTACCAGTGTACTGCCATCAACAGTCTTGGCAATAGTTCCTGTGAAATTGACTTAACCTCTTCACGTAAGTTGACCATATGACTTTCATACTTTATCCTTGGGTCAAGTTGCTTGGGCCTACCAGTTGAGCACATTTACTAGAATCTCTCTTTAGTCCTTCTTGCTTCTCTAGATATTTATGTGTTTTAGTGGTAAGTTGATATGATGAATGGCCATCCTAGTCTCTAATATCTACATAATATATCCATTAAATCATTTACTGTGTAGTTTACTTAGGCATCACATAATCATTAGAAAGTAGGTATTCTTGTTTGATAAATAAAAACAATGGTGTTATTAATAGTCTAGATGCTCTTTCTTAGGTAGCTTTTTGGCTATCTTTGTCAAATGTATAGCTCTCAAACTTCCTGCTTAAGATTAGCCTCCAGAAAACACAGGGAAATATTTGAAGATATGGTACAAGCGGAATTTTCTGACAAGGACTTTGGTAGCCCCGGAAATAATAGCAAGAACAGATAAACGAGCTTGCTCTTGTGTGAAATTTAAAAGCTTTTGTACAGCACAGAAAATAACAAACTGAAAGAAGATGCAGCCTAGAGAATGGAAGGAAGTATTGTCCAGACATTTAGCCCACAGAGGATTGATACCCAGAATATATGAAGAACTTAAAAAAAAATCCAGGGATAATCCAGTCAATAAATAGGTGTTTTGTACAGACAGGTCTCAGAAGAATTACAATTAGGCAACAAGTATATGAAAAAAATGTTTAATGTTTTTTTTTTTACCATCAGAAAATGCACTCCAGAATTCTGGTGAGCTTCCATTTTACCCCAGTTATATGACTATTATCCAGAAATCAAACAACAAATTTGAGCAAGGCTATGGAAGAAAAGGAACTGGTTCCCACACTGCTGATGGGAATGTGAAGTAGAGCAACCACAACAGAAACTGGTATAGAGGATCCTCAAAACAAACAAACACCAGTAGAGCTACTGAGCTACTGTATGATCCAGTTGTAACACTTCTGTGTCTACATTAAAAGAACTCAAGGCAGCACAGCACAGAGCGAGCTGTATAACCCTGCTGACTTCAGTCTTCCTTCAGCCAGGTTACAGACTCACAGATTGCCATCACCTGATGAGTGCATAGAGTTTTATTCAGCCACAAAGAACAGTAGCATTATGTTGTTTTCATGGAAATAGAAGCGAAGTAAGCCATATTAACAAAGATAAATGTCACATGCTTTCTTTCATAGGCAGAATCTGGATTTTTAAAAAGACATGAGAGTAGAAGGGGGCTGTTAGGGGAAGCGAAAAGGGTCCAGTGGGAGGAACATGGAAGAGGAATGGGAGAAAGTACCAGGGGTGAGAATATGATCAAAGTTACATGGTATACATCTGGGAATACATAATTATACTCATAATTTTATTTTATTTCTATGTCCTGATAAAAAATAAAGCTAAAAGTTCAAAGACAAATATCTGTTTATAATAATAACCAGTCACATTTATAATCAAAATAACCTAATGTTTATTTTTATTAATATTAGTATTAAATTATTTCCCAGATTCTTAACCAGGTGCTACATGTGCAGTATCTCTCCAAACCTTCCCTACCACCCTATTTATGGAAGCAGAATAAATACATTAGTCTTATTTTCCTGAAGGGTACACTGAACCTTAGAGAGGTAAATGACTTACCGAAGTTCATTAAGTTACTAACTTGCACAGCTGGGATGCCTCTAAATCTCTTCCTCTTGAAAGGCACTTATTTACTCTCTGATATCCACACTTAAGAGCCCTGGTACTGACAGATTAAGCCAAATCCTGGGACAAGCCCTTCTAAGGGATGTCTTGTCACACCTCTTCGGGATCCCTTGATAACTCTTAGAACCTGTTGTCTGCCCTCCATTCTCATTTCACTTTCAGCTCCTTCCCGTGACCATCTCCATTGTCTCTCAGTACTTCTCACTCAGTTTGTTGTCTGCCCTTCTACAGACAGGATCATGTTGCAGATGGCGGTCACTTAAGATTAGTACTCGAGTCTTCTTTCCAATGACCTCCAGCATTTGCCTGGCTTTCCTTCCTTCCTTCCCTTTTCCTTCTTGCCTCCTTTCCTTTCTCTGCTCTCCTATCCTTCTCTTTCTTCCAAGTCACTTATTAGATATCCACTATGAGATATCTACTATGGATGGTCATAATTGATGAAGAGACTGAGGTCAAGAAAAAAAACTATGTCTTTCACCCAAGGAGCTTACCATTCAGCTACAAGGCTAAACCGAGGCTGTATGTACTAAATGCTATAGTATAGGTCTACACAGAGTATATGGGACACCAAAAAAAGGAACACTTATGGTTACAGATCTAGAGCAGCTGTGCTGGCCAGGTACCATTTGAGCTGGCGCTTGAAGGTACTAACAAAGGCTATTGTTTCTGTAAAATGGGGGAGACATTTTAAAATGTTGTCTAACAAAGAACCATAGTTCGGGTGTTTCTGAGTTGTGAACAGTATTTAATTTTCACAAATTGAATATTTAATTAAAATTGTGCTGTAATTGTATTAGGAGAATGTAGTGGGAGATGAAGAGCGCTCAGAAATTCAGGAGGGAATAATGAATGTTGGGGAAAGGCAGGCCACCAGAGAGCAGGCATAATAGAAACATGGAGGCAAGAGCAGCTTTGGAAAATACCAAGAGTGGTCAGAGTGGGTCAAGAGAATGCTGTTTTGTTAAAAGTTTAGAGTCATTTAATTTTTAAAAGTATTCACGTGTGCTCCTTTAGTTTTATTTTTATTGCCTTCACCCATATATAACGAATTGTAGTCATTTTCACACAGCCCTATCCCTCTCTCACCGCCTCTTTCCCACTAGAACTCAGTTTCCCAACAAGTCCCTCTTCTCCTTTGATGTCTTCTTTTTGTGTGTGGCCTACTGAGTTTAATTAGAATGTCTTGCTTAAGCGTTGGTGGGAGATGATTTACTTGAGCAATGTCAGTTTATTAGTGCGTACACCACTGAAGACAAATGGCATTTCCTCCTCCAACAACTGCTGATTGTCAGTAGTCTTGCAGGGAGAGGTTGAGCCTCGTGGGTCTTTCATTCACCCATGATGAAATATGAAAGGGTCCAATCTTGTTTTTGCAGATAATCACAGCTGCAGGGAGTTCTTGAGTGCAGTAGCTATGTCATATCTGGAAGACATCTTTTTGCTGACCAGCTCCCCATCCTATCTCTTAATGCTCTTCCCATCCCCCTCTTCTTCAGTATTCCCTGAGCCTTGGTGACATCGCTGTTCCATTTAGGGTTTCTGAGACAGGTCTTTCTATGTATAGAGCCCAGGCTGGGTTCAGACTCAGGATTTTTCTGTCTCAGCCTTTTGAGTGCTAGGATCATAAGCATGTGCGGCTGTGCCTGGCTGCATGGATTCCTTTATTTATAAGAAGTTGAAAGTTTTTTTATGCAAACTTCACTCCTCATCTCAAAATATAGCCTGTTGCCTCTTGTTTAAGGGGAAATAGATGGGCATGGTCTGGTCTGTGACCCAGACAGGCTCTATCAGGGACAACACCTCTGGGCTTGAAGGTCTGGTGTTCAGCTGGACTGTCTCACAGTCATTAAACTTTTCCATAGACTGATGTAATAAACCAGATGCCTGTTTATCCAGATGGCATATCCTTTCCCAGTGACTAGAATGCAGGCAGCCCCTTCATGTGCAAGGAGTGTGTAGAGGAGAAGCCTTTTAGGGAAGCTTTTAAACTTGGTTCCCTAAATACTGCTTTAAAAACAAACCTGCCTGCCACGTGGGCATATTTTTCTTCCCTTGTATACATGTCAACGTGAAGCTACACAGCCACTTCTTCACCCACTAAGAACCTAAGTAGCACAGTTCTGGGGGTTTCTTTTCCTTCGACCTCTACCTGTTACTTTGATGCTCTGGGAATCTTCCCAGTAGTTTTCACCAGTCTCAAATGCAGGTGTGTGAGGAGGAGATGTGTTCTGATTTCCCAACTACCTATCTATCTGTGCCCTCCAGATCCAGAAGTAGGAATCATCATCGGAGCCTTGGTCGGTGCACTGACAGGAGTGGCTATCATCATCTGTGTGGTGTACTTTGCCAGGAACAAAGTTAAATCCAAGCAAAAGAAGAAGTTAAATTCCAGCACTGAACTTGAGTAAGCCCCTTTTGACTTCCAGCCACTTCCTCATTGTTGTCTTAACCTGAATGCGAGCATTCCTGGGAAGTAGCTCCCACTAACCTCCCCCTAAGCACTCCTTTCAGCATGACCTACCAAGGTTAACTCCGCGCTTGTTCTCACTGTTTTTACCCAAAGCATGATGGTGCCTGTTTATTGAGACCTGTGTGCTAGACTCGGTTCTAAGCATGTATTATCAACTAATTTAATCATCACAAAAGTCCTTTTAGGTCAGAGACAGTGTTTTAGGATCTAATATTAACAGGTTTATTTTTATACTGACACAATCATAAACACAATTGTGCATATTTTAATGTAACAGGAGACCCACAAAAGCAAAAGTACATAGGGCCCCGGGAAGTCAGAATTTGGTTCGCCTACAGCCTGTACTCTTAAGTACTACAGTGTACGTCACACTCATTCGCTTGCTCTCCCTTCTCTCTTCCTTTTAAACTTATTTTTATTTGTTTGAGATTATAATTACAACATTTTCCCCTTCCCTTCCTTCTTTCCAAATCCTCCCGTATATGCTTCCCTGTTCTCTTTCAAGTTCATGGCCTCTTTTTTCGTTAATTGTCATTGTGTGCATATATGTATATTTACATGCATACATGTTCCCAAATACAACCTGCTAAGTACTGTCATCTGTGTGCAGATATTCATGGATGACCAGAATGTATTGGATAACCAACTGGTGTGCCTTTCCCTGGATTTCCATCTTCTTGATTCCAAAAAAGGATTCAGGAGCCGAGCACTAAGGAGTTGGAGATAGAGATACAACTAACCATGGATTTGACCCTCAAATACATTATCAATTTCTCAGACCCTTTATTTATTTTAGTTTTCTACTTTTTAAATGATGGTGTGTCTTTCTTGGACTTTAATATTGTTGAAATCAACCCTTTCTTAACTCCACAACAGACACATCTGGTCTGACAGCAAGTGAAAATACCAGAATGAGCAGCTGTTCTAAACCTATGGTTCTCAACCTGTGGGTTCAACCCTTCTAGCAAACCTCTATCTCCAAAAATATTTATATTATGATCCATAACATACCAAAATTACAATTATGAAGGAGAAACTAAAAAAATCTTATGGTTACTACAGATCACCACAAAATGAGGAACTGTATTAAAAGTGTCACAGTATTAGGAAGGTTGAGAACCAATGGTCTACAGCCTATTTGATACTAAAGCTACAGTGTATGGCTTCATGTGAAATTTCCAAGTGTGACTCTTCCCTAATGTGTTTCTGGTGATTCTTTCTTATAGGCCAATGACAAAGGTACAGCATTCCCGACAAAATGAGGCAATTCCAGTTGATAGCATCCAGCTAGCAGGAACTTTGCCATCTCCCATCCATGCTGGCCACAACACCGAACCTACTACTATTACAGTCTTGGAGCCAGAATATGAGCCTAATCCCCCTCTGGAAACTGCCACACAGCCTGACCCTGAACCAGAGGGTTCAGTGCCAGTGCCAGTGCCAGTGCCTGAGGCAGAGGTTCATCTGCAGCCAGAGCTGGAGCTGGACCCGGAGACAGAGACAGAGCCTGAGCCGGAACAGGAGCCTGAGCCGGAACATGAGCTTGAACCCGACCCCCAGTCTGGAATAATAGCTGAGCCTATGCATGAGGAGGAAAAGAATACAGTTAAGGCATAGACAGGCATGGCATTAAGTATGGTGGTTCCCACTAAAGAACCCATTCCTGGCTTTTAAAATTTGGTGGACTTAACCAGCCCCCAGTTTGTCCATCCATCATGGACAACCCTCATCCAACAACATGCGTATTCCAACCATTAATCCAAAATAAAGAAATCAAGGTAACTACTAAAGAAATGCCGTGGTTTCTGCCTTTTTAGTATAGGTTACCTAAAACTGTACTAATATGTAACCTAACAAATGATAAGGCCAAGACAAGTTGTTCATTTCTAATTTACTTGGAAGAGTATTTGCAAAAGTATATTCTGTATTTTATAGTAATTTTTTGGTCATGGATCACATGTACATATCCTAAGATAAGGTTAATTTGATTGAATATTAATTTTGGGATTGGTTGTCTTTCCTGTTCCTTTTCTTTTGTATTTACCACTGAGAAAAAAATGTTTGCACCATTGGTCCATAAATTAGAAAAAAAATCATTTCCCCCAAATAAGGTATGTATCAATTGGTACATATAATTGATAACAAAGTCTTATAATTTATCATATTAGATCTTTAATAAATCACTTCAGTGTCCAACATTGAACATAGCATTTTTATAACTTATTTTTCACTACCTAATGGTGCACAAGCAAACAATTTAGAATAAACCTTTTCTTTGGTGAGCATAAAGTGTTGGTATTGGGGGGCAATTCAGAATATACCTTTGAATAAGATATGTATTACTGTTGGATGGTATCTGTTTTAGCAGTAGACTGGGATGGTTTTCCAGATGAACACTTTGGTCTACTTTAGATAATCTGAACTGGCAATTTAAGTACTCTGTGTTACTGTATCTATAGTCCATGTTAATAGAAATATTACTTTTACATAAGTGATAAACAGAAAGTGAATACATTGATAAAATCCTTTCGTCACTTTAAAAAGGCTTTTTCACAGTCATGTTTCACCGAATCCCACTCTGAAGAAATTTGCATGTAGATTTATTTTTTAACTTATGTAATCAATCATATTTGAAATATAATTTTAAGGCTCAATAAATAATCCTCAATAAAATCTCATTTAGTGACTACTAAGATAGAGTCTTTAATAAGTAATTTTATTTTCATGTAATTTATGTACTATAAGCTGTATCCATTTTAACTGTATAATTTGGTGAGTTTTGACAGTTGTACACACCCATGAAATCACCATACCTATGTAGAAGTAGATGGTTTTCACCAGCCCATAGTGCTTCCTCATGTCCCCTTTTACAATTCCACTGTGCCCTGGACCAAGATGATCATTGATCTGTTTTCCATTTCTAAACATTAGCTTTTCCTTTTCTGACCTTTATATGAATGGTATCCTATGGTGCATACTTTTGTATCTGACTTTCTTCTCAAGTAAATACTTTTCAGTAGATCTCTGTCACATCTAGGATCTATATAAAGGATTTCCTTAACTGAAAACTTTTCTCTGTATAGATCCTGCCTATTTGTCAATTGGGGTAGAGTCTACAGACATTTTAAGGTGAAATGAAGTTAACTAATATTTATTACTTGCACCAAGCCTGGAAAATGGATATCAAGCTTTACTTGAGTATTTTCTTTGATGTGTCAATTGGTAGACACTTTTGGAGATTTTTAAAGCATATTTTGCATTAACCAGTGAACTATAGTGCACTGTCATGGTAATATAGTGCCTAATGTATACAAGGAAGCAAACGTCTGAAGGTCCTGAGAATGACCTCACTTTTAGATACTGTAAACTAATACTAAAATTGCTATAACAGCTGTGGGAAAGAAGGCCACAGTGGTGGTGAAGGATTCCTGGAGGCGTTCCACGCTGACGGGTCCCACATACAGGAGGAGGTCTAAGGTTCCAGAGGCTGGAGTCTTTGGTGGGCGGCAGACCCCAATGATACGAGGAAGTCCTTGGTTCCAGAAAGGTTTATTTTCATGGAGGATGGATTTGGATGTACCCCCCTGAAACTCAGGGCAGTCCTGAGTTAAATAGGGAGGGAGTAAGGGGGAGGGTCTGGGGAAGGATCCTTAATTTGCTCCGCCCTCTGGCCTTCATTAGTATGTAAATCCCTAGGGCCTGAGGCCTGTAGTCACGCCCTCTACCTGTGCACTTTGGGAGGGGCTGTAATGGCCTATGTGACTGAACAATGTAGGTCTATGGAGACTAGACTGCGTGTAAGAATCTTAGGTTCTGGGGACGTGGTCGAACTCCTGCCATTTCTCACTTAGAATCTCAAGGTTCCAGCCCCATGCCCATCCATGAACCAGGATACCCTTACGCAGTCCCACAAATAGCCAAGTAGCTGAAATTTATTTTTTCTTGTCCATTTCTATTATGGGATAAATCTTAGGAAGAGAAGTTGACCTGGAATAGTCAATGACTATACTCCCAAATTTCTGATGTTGACTGGAGAAGAAGTCACTATTGGTGGTCTTAAATAGCTCTGTCTTCGCTAGAACTGTTCCATTTGAATACTGATAAATAGTTGGATGAATGATTTTTTTCCACATTTTTTAGATCCCAGATCACCTTGGGAATCTGCTAAAGACTGTGGACCTTTAGCCATTGAAAATGCTTATTACACATAATGTGTCAACATGCAGTTGATTTGTCTTTTTTAATACAGTATTTTTATTATTTGGGAATTTCATAGAGTATATTTTGGTAGTATTCATCCCATCTTACTCCCTCAAATGCTTTCCAAATCCACCCTCACATCACTGCTCTTCTTAACTTAATGTCCCTTTAAAAATAACACATCAAGTCCATGTTTGTGCTGCCTATATACTCCTGGGTGTGGGGCCATCTACTGGAGTATGGTCAACCCATCAGAAACCACACCCTTAAAACTGGCACTCCCCTTCCAAGAAGCAATTAACTGTCAATAGATCTTCAGTTAAGGGTGGGAGCTTATAAGCCCCTTTCCTTTCTATGTTAGAATGTGGACAGATTTCAGAATTGCTCTTACACAGGTCTTGTGCAGGTAACCACAGCTGCCCTGTGTTCATGAGTGCTGTGGTCTTCTCATATCCAGAGGACACTATTTTACTCCAGTATTCTCTGACTTCCGGCTCGTACATTCTTTCTGTTCCCCTTTTCTAATATGTTCCCTGAGCCTTGGGGTGGTTGATATATAGTCAGGATTTGGTTTTCAGGAATTACATCTACTCTAGCCTTTTCAGTCTTGGCTTCTCTGTAACTATTCTTCTCTGATGAATATGAAATTTCATTATCCAGTGATCTCACCCAGGTTGATAAGTTAATCCACTCAAGTATTTTTAAAAAAGAGTAGAACGTAGAAAAAAAGAAGTTTTATTCCATGTAGTTACTTTGGGAAGAGGGACAAAGAGATCCAATGAATCTTCCTCCAAGTTTGTCTTTAACGTCTTGAAGTGAGACTAAAACTTAAATAAAGGGACACACACACACACACACACACACACACAGAGAGAGAGAGAGAGAGAGAGAGAGAGAGAGAGAGAGAGAGATTCTCTATGAAAGTGTGGTTTTGCCTATGACTGACTCATCACTGGGCTTCAGGCTTATCCTGAAGGTGGTTTGCTAAATTATTAGAACCGTGTGAAATCTCTTTCTGAGTGATACATTCTCTTTCTGGCTGGACCCATTTTCTTTCTACAGCATAAGATTCCTGGGGATATTCCCATTTCTTTGGTGTCCATTATTTCAATAATCTGATAGACTGGGTAACACAAGTGTCTCTATACAATGTCTTCATTCCTGTTAGGCTGGTTATAATTCCCCACTTTCTGTTTAACACTTCGGTCTTGAGGTGAAAGATGTCAGTGTCTGACAAACAGAATGTAACTAGAGACCAAAGTTACAGTACATTTAGTTAATGCCAGGTAGCCATGCATAAGAACCATTTTCCATAATCTCTTTACTTTGTTATTTTTGAAATGGCTGGCATAAGCAGCTCCATTTTGTTGATTTGAGATAGGGTCTCATCATGAAGCTGTTGTTGGCCTCAAATTTATGACTTTCCTATTTCAGCTTTCTAAGTTCTGGGCTTGCAGGCAAGTTCTGTCATGCTCATTGAGACTATATTTTAGTTCTTACAACTTCTCCCATTGTCTCTCAACAATATTCACTGAAGACATGTGTCTTAGTTAGGGTTTCCATTGCTGCAAAGAGACACCTTGACCAAAGCAACTCTTATAAAGACAACATTTAATTGGGGCTGGCTTACAGGTTCAGAGGTTCAGTCCATTATAATCTAGGCAGGAGCATGGCAGTGTCCAAGGAGGTGTGGTGTAGGAGGAGCGGAGAGTTCTACATCTTATTCCAAAGGCAGCTAGCAGAATACTGGCTTCCAGGCAGCTAGGACAAGGGTCTTAAAGCCCATACCCACAGTGATACACTTACTCCAACAAGACCACACCTATTCTAACAAGTCCACACTTCCAAATAGTGCCACTATTAATATTGAATATTAATGTGCCAGCATATTGAATATCCTGGGCCAAGGATATTCAAACCATGACAACATTGCTAATTAACCATCTGATGGTTTGCTCTCCACAGTCCCATGATTGAGGGAGAAATTCATCCTTGTTTGGTCTGATTTGATTCCATACTGGGGGAGTAAGGGACATGTCAAGGGACAGTGGCAGTAAACCTTTCAGGCTCAATTTTAGCAACTGAGGTTTAGAACATGTACCTTAGTTAAGGCATACTTGAAGTCTATTCTGCTTGTCCTGTGGGTAATTGTCCTAGCATCTCAAATGTGTTGTCCATGTTGCTTTGTAGGGTGTTAAAAAACAGTTCTGGGACTTTAAAAAAAACCATAGGTATCTGTAGGCATAAATTTTTTACATCCTGGTTTTAATAATGGTTCAACCTCCCCTCTAGCCCACCACCCAGCAGATATAGTGG
The DNA here is from genome assembly GCF_004785775.1 of Grammomys surdaster. Classification (NCBI taxonomy): domain Eukaryota; kingdom Metazoa; phylum Chordata; class Mammalia; order Rodentia; family Muridae; genus Grammomys; species Grammomys surdaster. The sequence goes on from NW_021604621.1 coordinate 1,586,792, forward strand.
AAGAGAAAAGTTATTAGAATATGAGGGAAGTGAACCTCTTCAGCAATGGTTCTTTCGGGGGAGAGCTCAATCATTTTGGGCAGCAGTTCAGTCCTATAGCAAACACCAAATAGCATTCAGCAGCTGCAGACCAGTCCTCTAGGCAGGCAGACACCAGGCATGAACCATTTGTACAGTCCAGTCCTTTCAGCAAGCACGCACCAGGCAGCTTGTAGTTCGATCTTGAAAAAACAGCCTGGTTCACCAAACAGCCTGAGGCAAGACCCCAGAAGCCATAAGCTGCAGCAGGAATCTCTTGAGCCGTGGAGCCAGTTTCTTTCAATTTCGGAGTTATCACAAGTTGAGCTCAAAAGGCTATGTAAGGCGAGCCAATACATGTGTGTCTTTAGCAAGGAATGAAGAATAGCGAGGCAGAACAAACCAAACCAAGGCTCAGTGCTCATCTCCCACTGTCTATGGGGTCATATTTATTCTCCTTCATCAAACATCCTTTCACCTGTGTCTGCTTCAGGAAAACAGTCTTTCACATGTTTGCTTTAGCAAGACGTCCTTTCACCTGTGTGCCCCAGAAAAACATCATTTGGCATAACTAACTTTCAAAAGAACTAGAAGTTTCCACTTCAGCTACCAAGTAAAACGCACGCATTTTAGCTACAATTCTTTATGGAAACAACCAACAAGAGTCAAATTTTTGAAAATTAAGTAGTTGCATATATATTTGCAAATATTCACTATCTATCAATTTTTAAAAAGTTTTCATAGTTTAAGTGGCGTCTATACATACAGCCGAGAACAATTAGCACCATGAAAGAGGACTGTACAAAAGTTACTTAAGAAAAGTTTAGACTCTGGCTTAGTAGAACAAGTCTGTAGCACTGACATATCAACAATCAAAAATTTTAATCTTTTGGGAAATTGAAGAAACAGTGCTGCTTATTAAACACAGATTATGCACCAGTATATCTCATGTATAGAATATCAAATACTTATTTTGTCAGAGGAAATGGCTGTATACCCACATTTTAAATTGCAAGATTGTCTGGATGACAATTTTTGATGCCTTAAGTCTTTAAGTCATTAAGAGGTCAAAAATATACCGTATATGTAATGAGACTACTTAGGGTGAGTCTTTGAAAGCCCATAATTATGCATTTGAAGCTGGTACCAGTTAGTTTTAGGAGTCAGTAGCTAAGGGAACTGGAGGGTGTGTTCTCCCCACCCAGGACATTCCCTCCTCCTGTTCCCTCACACTCTCTCTTTATTTTCCCTTTTGAACTGGAGTCTCACTCTGCTACCCAGGCTGACCGCATACTTATGGACATAAGTGATCCCTCTGCTTCCTCAATCCGAGGAGCTGGAATAGCTGATGAGTTCCACCGCATTCTGCCTAGGAATATTTACCTTGCTTGTCGAAGGGATCCATTGTGTTACTCAGGCTGCCCTTGAACTTATGACGTTTCTCCTGATTCAGCCTCTTGTGTATTGGTATTACAGATGTGAGCCACAACTACTTCCAGCTTATCATTTTCTCTGTCTCTGTCTTTGTCTCTGTCTCCATCTCCCTCTCCCTCCCTCCCTCTCTCTTGTGTGGGGTTGGGGTTGGGGTGGGGTGTTTTTGTGTGTGTGTGTGTGTGATAAATCCTGAACCTCTGAAAGATACTGACATAACAATTCTGTCCATTAAATTGCACTGGGGCAGGAAGTGGGGCTTATACTTATATGTTATAAAGAGCTTATATATTATAAAGAGCTTTCAAATTAGGAGCCAATATGGGTTTTTCTCCTACATTATCATCACTGAATCAGAAAATATTCTAATTAACATTAGGAAACATTATTTTGTTCCTGCCTTTACCAACAACAGTATGCTGAAGTTAATGGAATGGCTTCTTTTGATAGCAGATGCTTACTTTCTCCTGGTTGGCCTGGAATGGCTAGCTTTGAACTTATCATAATTGACCTTCCTCTGCTTCCTGATGTACTAGGATTGCAGTACACATGTAGCTACCATGCACAGCTTGCTGTTAGCCACCCCAGTAGGAATATAGTGATAGCTTGTTGATTTATTAGTATTATAAATTTTACTTCTTGTTGGGTCTTTGAGAATTTCATACAACGTGTTTTGATCATACTCTCTGCATTCCACCATTCCTCCCAGATCTACCCCATCCCTGACCCACCCAACTTTGTGTCCTCTTTAAAAAAAAAAACATTAAATATAATGTCTACTGCCCATATACTCTCTGGGATGTGGCCTTCCACTGGAGCGTAGTCAACCTACCAGGACCATACCCTTAAAGAAAACTCTCTCCCAGAAGCTAGCAGTTGCCAATAGCCCTTTAACTAGGGGTGGGGCATCATGGACCTCCCCTCTCAATGCTAGATTTTTGTCTGGTTTAATAAAATTTTTGCGGGTCTTATGGATGCTGTCACAACCACTGTGCATTTCTATGTGGAATTGGTCTGTTCCATCTGCAGAACACCCTTTCTTTGTACTCGTCCACTGCCTCTTACAGTCTTGCCACCTTTCTCTTCTACAATGTTTCTGAGTCTTGGGAAGAGGGATTGTGATATAGACATCACATTTACGAATGATTATTTTACAGTCTTTTATTATTTGCACATTGGCCACTTAGAGTCTCCACGTTAACTGCCATATACTGCAAAAACAGAAGTGTCTCTGTTATGGGTTGAGGTTGTAATAATCTGTAGATGTTATAATAAGTTATTAGGATTCAGTTTAATACTCTGCTGTTACTAAAATTCCTCTCCATGGGGAGATGTAAGCAATGCCTAGCCCTTTTAAGGTGCCAGTGACAAAGTGGGCATAACTCTTCTAAACTTTACTCCAGGCAACCAATGGATTTATTGAGTTTACAGAGAGCATAGGTCAGGAGTTACTTACAGAGGTGTTGGCAATCTTCCCCCAACTGAGCATACTGGAAAGCCTTACCCAGCAGTGTGAGGGCCTCATCATAGCTGCATACATTGAGCACCCAATCTAGTTTTCCCTGTCTCTATCCTCCCCACAAGCCATATGCAGAATTGCTAGTTAGTAGAGAGCAGTTGGATATTGAGGCAGGGAGGGAAGTGGTCTGTAAACCATCAACAAGACCAGCTGGGATGCTCTTTTACAAAGGGAAACAGCTGAACTCCCAAGATGGCTGTTGCTTGGGTTGAATGGCAGTAATTCATGACATAAGCCCATGAAGCAGAGTAATAAGAGTAGGTTCTCCTCTAGGACTTATGACCGGTCTAGCAACAAGTTCTTGGGTCTAATAGTACCAGCCATGTGTTTCAACTTGTGGAATGAGTCCTAAACCCAATCAAAAGGCAATTGGTTACTCCAATGATATCAATGTCACTATTGCAGCAGGAGCCACATCCATATCGGTTGTTACTGTTACTTTCAGGATTCATAGCTGGGTAAGGTTGATGATTATTTTGTTTTCAAATAATAGGCATAGCATGTGTCCAGCATTATATAATGCTAGTGAATTGGTATGAACTTTCCAGGTGAGTATCAGGTTGGTTTCTCCATGTTCTGACTCAAGTATGTAGTGTCTTTGGCGAGAGGATTTTAACGTTAAGTTCTGGAGGGTAACTAAGAGGGTAACACTTTTGTCCATGTTTATACACAGATTTGATCACATCCTCCACTTCTTCTTACATTTCCTCCCCTCCTTTTAAACTCCCTCCCCATACCCTTAGAGGCCCTAATTTTTTCCTTTATTCAGTGGTACCCTAGGCATGCATTGAAGAGCTATTAATGATCTTTAGGAACTGCTGCTGATTCTGGTAGTACAGGGTGTGCTGAAGTAGGATAAGCCCTTATCCTGATAAAACATATAGTTTTGTTAACTATAGTAAGTTCTTAAATATAGCGTTCTGTTAAGTAAAGTAAGTTCTTGTGTTTTACCAACAGTAACATGTTGACTATAGGAGAGGAAAACTCAAATTTGCACTGGTGTGAGGAGAGTCTCCAAATTATTGATCTATAAATGAAAAATAGGATTCTTGGCCAGTGGATCAGAATCACTGCTTTCGGCCTCTAGAATATAGGGTGACACCTCTCCAAGAAGCTAATATTTGCCTTTTGCACTGGCCTGTGTGCAATTCAAGTCTGGTGAACTTTCAGCAAGAATTTCAGGAGGTAAATAAAAAACTCTGAGCTTACTAGTACTCAATGTCTTTCAGCACCCACACAGTGACTCCTGACAGTGAGAGGGGCTGAAGCTGCAAGATACTACAAAATGATATTGTTGTTTTGGAAGTCAGGAATCGGGCATCAGCTTTGCAAAACGGGGCTTGTCCTTATGTATGCTCACCCAGCTTCCAGAGAAAAGGGTAAAAGAGAGCTGAAATAGCCAATGACATAAATTCAAGACTGTACCTTAATGCTGGCTTCAAGTATAATACTGCTCTTTCAACTGCACCAATGTAATCACAATGAAACAAACAAAAGTTTTAGTAAGAAAAGTATTTTTAGGCCAGGTATGCATTTGATTCCAGTACTCAGGAGAGGTAGGACAATTGCCAGAAGTTCAAGGCCAGCCTGGGACACATAATCAGTCCTAGGCCACCTAAGGCTACATAGTGTGACCCTGTCTGTAAAACAAAACAGGAAAACTAAAAAAGTTTATTTTGCAATGTGTATATATTGGAAAATAAGTTATAAGGCATCATAAAAGAATAAAAAACAAACAAAAAACAAACAAAAACCAAAGAGCCAATAACCCTATTCATCTTTAAAGATGTAAAATAAAGGTTTATAGTTTAAAATAAAAGGATGCAGAATACGATGAGGATTCCAGGAAAGAGTATCTAAAAAGATATTTCAATAAAAGGAAACTTATTATATCTGCTTGAAAAACTTCGATACCAAATTTTTCACACCAAACAATGCTGCAATTTGATGTTGACACCAACTGTGTCCTCTACTATTGAATTCAATACTGCTATTACCTTAGTTGGTATGGACCCCATACGTCAAGGGCTTATTCTCACAGAACTGTCCTCTAGTTCTCTACATCAAACACCACTCAAAGTCACTGTCTAGGTCCATCCACACGTCCATATGACTTGGGCACAAATTGTCAATTTTTATAATTTCCTACTGAGGTTCAATAAGCTTTGTTGATGCCTCACAGGATTCAGGGAAACATTTGAATTATATTTACCGGTTTATCGGAAAGGACATTGTAAAAGACACTCATGAGCAACTAACTGAAAAGGTACCTAGGGTGAGGTACAGTAGGGTCCTGTGCATAGGAACATCTGTTTCCATGTAGTCAGGGTGCATTACTTCCCTTGAATGTGGATGTGGTCAGCAACTTGGAAGCTTGCCAGACCTACAGCTTAGAGGGTTTTTTGTTTTTGTTTGTTTTGTTTTTTCCAATAGAGTCTTCATATGTAAATTTAATTGAACCTACTGTCCAGTACCAGGGGATAGAGGAAGTTGTAGAAAAGTGGAACCCAGAGTTCCAAGATTATGGTCATAATTAGGCCATCCTGTTGAACAGTCCCTACTTAACCATGAAGTTCAGAAGGCCATCAGGATCTGAACACTGGAACAAGTTGCTCCTCACACCCAGGAAATTCAAAAGGCTGTAGGAGCTATGTATGCAGTACTTTTTCATTTTTAGCACTTAGGAAACCAGAGGGGTTTTAGGAGCTGTATGTTAGAAACACAGGAGTGAAAATGCATAGATGCAATGCCACTGCTAATTTAAAAGAAAAATACAAGGTAGGTAGGTAGGTAGGTAGGTAGGTAGGTAGGTAGGTGTTACACCTAATCTCGGTGATTATGAAATGAGTGTGCTTGTGGGCTCGTGCGCATGCACCCCCCCACACACACATGATTTGGGTTCCAGGGAAGTTGGGTTTTGTGATTGGCTGTTTCTGTAGCTCTGGAAGTTTTATCTATGAAATCAAGATTTCTTTCTTAAAGATTATAATGAGAATAGATATTTTAAAACTCTTATATACTAGAGAAGAGGTATACTGCCATTGAACTATATCTTCTGACAATTGATTCAGTGATTTTTTTTTATTACTATCATTTCAGGGGAACTTTTGTGGGAATCATGGTTCCCTTTGAGGACTTGAAAAAAAATCTAAAAGACAGCAAGTTCTGCTTTCAGTTTTAGGCAGTCAATAGAACTGTAAAGCTGAAGCCATGAACCCCAAAGGACTATAGCAAACATACCTCCAGACTGATTTGGGGGCTTAAAAATAAAAGAATATGAAAACAGACAAGAATAGACATAACTATGTAAGGAATTCATTGTAGTTGGTGTAGTTGAGAAATTACGGAATAAAAATACTGGGGACCATAGAGATAAACCAAGACATCCTATCACAGTGAGCCACGACTTCACCTCAAATGTAGAACCTAACTGAATAATAATAATAATAGGAAATTATGTAAAAATCTTCCCATTTCTGGGCTGCAGTGATGGCTCAGTGACTAAGAGTGGGTCCTCTTGTAGAGGATCTGAGTTCAGTTCACACCACCCATGTCAGCCAGTACACACTCCAGCTCTAGGGAAGCTGATGATCTCTTCTGGCCTCAGCAGGCACTTCATTCACATGGATAAGCTCAGACTCAAATACATGCATCTACACACAGAAATAAGACCTTAGGTTTTGTTTCCAGTTTCCGTTAACCTATTTCTTCTATGTTATATTCTTGTGTTGATGTCACAATTGAATTATCATCTTCTCTGAGTTCATTTTTGAGTTCAAGCCCCACTGAACTGAATGAACTTTGTTGCTATTTTGTTTCTTATAGGATCAAGTAGCAATTTGATTATATTAGAATCATTAATATCCTGGTTTATATAGTTAATTGAGCTAAGTAATATTAAGAGATTTATTTCCTGAAACTTGGTTCAATCTGTACTGTTTCATGTAGAAATCTCAAAATTTGTAAAAGGGAAAGGGCCTTTATCCCTTGAGACCTTATGAGACAAGACTGTACATTCTGATCCTATTTAAAAAAAACCACTATTCTGTAGGCTACTGTTTTGTCCTTTTGATAGTGTCTTTCACCTTACAGAAGCCTTTCAGTTTCATGAGGTCCCATTTATTAATTGTTGATTTTAGTGCCTGAACTGTTGGTGTTCTGTTTAGGAAGTTGTCTCCAGTGCTAAATGGTTCAAGGCTATTCACCACTTTCTCTTCTGTCAGATTTAGTGTATTCAGTTATATGTTGAGGCCTTTGACTCACTTGGACTTGAGTTTTGTGCAGGGTGATGAATATGCATCTATTTGGATTCTTCTACATGCAAACATCTACTTTGTCTAGCACCATTTGTTGAAGATGCTTTCTTTTTGTAGCATTGTATAATTTTGGCTTCTTTGAAAAAAAAAAAGCAAGTGTCCATAGGTGTTTGGGTTTACTTCTGGGTCTTCACCTACACTACCTCTGACAGAGGGCTGATATCCAAAATGTATAATGAACTCAAGAAACTAGACATCAACAAACCAAATAATCCAATTAAAAATGGGGTACAGAGTTAAACAGAGAATTCTCAACAGAGGAATTTCTAATGGTTGAGAAGCACTTAAAGAAATGTTCAACATTCTTAGTCATCAAGGAAATGCAAATTAAAATGACTAGGAGTGTACTGCATTTGGATAGTGCCACCAGAAGAATGGGCATGGGACTGTCCAGGTGGAACATGCTCAAACTCTGGAAATTTCAGAGATCTGAGATGGCAGGAGTAGAGCTAAACTCCCTCCCTGATTCCATGCCTACTTTGGGGGCACATAACCATAACCCCCAACTAGGTGATTACCAGCAGCCAGTCACATAGTACAGCACCCGGACTACTTTCCCATGCAAATTGATCACTAGTGTATTAGCCTCAGCTAATAAAATGTATCCCCCCCCAATCTCATCCCACTCCTCAAGGTTCATATAGTCCCTGTCCACATGGAATGAAATGCACAAGTTATTTCACTGAGTTATTGAGCTGTAATAGTTGGGGGAAGGCTCTCCCCCATGAAGCATTCATTCATCTTTGGACCTTGGACCTGTCAGACTGGCCAGGCTCCTCCTTGCTCACAGAGGCTCATATCAGAGTGAAGGCTTCTGACATTACCATGGCTGATGCTACAACTATCTGGGCACCCATGACCCTGGCCACCTGCCTTACATTGACTGCCCAAATCTCTTTATTCCTTTTCTAAGAAATGTAACACTCCTGGTATTCCAGGCTGGACCACAGTCCTGTAGAATATATTCCTCCCAGACTCCCCTTCCCCTTCCTCTGTCTGGCATACTGTAATGTCTGACACCGAAGAGGGAACAGGCAGACTACAGATCCCAACCATTGTAGACTTTGCCCTGGCCTCTCTGACCTGGTGTACAGGCAGCATCTGGGAATGTGGAACCTCTTATGAGATTCCATCTTAATCCCACCAAAACAGCTAAGATCAAATACTTAAGAGACAGCACATGCTAGTGAGGATGTGGAGAAAGAGGAACAGTCCTCCATTGCTGGTGGGAGTGCAAACTTGTACAAAAACTCTGGAAATCATTTTGAAAGTTTCTCAGAAAATTGGGACTAGTGCTACCTCAGGACCCAGCTATACCACTCCTGGGCATATACCCAAAAGATGCCCCACAATAGCACAGGGACACTTGCTCAACTATGTTCATAGTAGCTTTATTTTTAATAGCCAGAAGCTGTTCAGGTGTCCCTCAACAGAATGGATAAAGATAATGTGGTTCATTTAAACAATGGAATACTATTCAGCTATTAAAAAGAAGAACATCATGGATTTTGCAGCCAAATGGATGGAACTAGAAAACACCATCCTAAGTGAGATAACCCAGTCCCAAAAGGACATGCATAGTATATACTCACTTATAAGTGGATATTAGCCATAAAAGTACAGGATAACCATGCTACAATCTGCAGACTCAAAGATGCTAACTAACAAGGAGTGCCCAAAGGGGGATGCTTGAATCACTGAGATGGGGAAATGGAGTGGACATCAGGAGTCAGTGGAGGCTGGGTGCCGGGTGGGTTTAGAGTGGAGAGGGGAGCAGGAGTTCAGGTCAGGAGAATACAGGGAGAGAGCTCAGGGAAGAGAGAACTAGAATCAACGTATGGGGGCATCTCTGGGATGAGCTAGAAACCCAGAACAATGGAAACTCTCAGGAATTTATAAGGGAGATCCTGGCTGGGATTCCTGGCAGTGGGGGATATAGAGCCTGAACTGGCCATGTCCTGTAACTAGAAAAGACTTCCAATGGAGAGACTGGGACACTGGCCCAGACAAAAATCTTAGACCTACAATTTCTCCTGCCAACAAGTTGTACAAGGGTGAAGATGGAGTGGAAATTGGGAGAACGGCCAACCAATAACTAGCCCAGCTTGAGACCCCTGACATGAGAGGGAGCCCACCGCTGACAGTATAAATGATATCCTACTATACTTCCAAACAGGAGCCTAGTATGACTGTCCTCTGAAAGGTTTCATCCAGCAGCTGATGGAAAGAGATGCAGCGAACCAAGCCAAACATTAGGCAGAGCCTGGGAAATTCTATGAAGCAGGGAGAGGAAGGATTGAAGGAGTCAGAGGGGTCAAGAACACCTCAAGAAAATATGTAGAATCAACTAACCCAGGCTCATAGGGGCCCACTGAGCCTGAACCACCAACCAGAGAGCTTGCATGGGTCTGACCTAGGCCCTCTGCAGATGTGTAACAGATGTGTAACTGGATCCTCACGTGGGACTCCTACCAGCAGGGACAGGGCTGTCTCTGACTCTGTTGCCAGTCTTTGGATCCCTTTCCCCTAGCTGGGCTGCCTTGATGAGCTGCAATTTTGGAGAGGACGTGCCTAGTCCTACTGCAACTTGATATGCTGGGCAGGTTGATATCCATGGGAACTTCCCCTTTTTCTGAGAACAGGAGAATAATGGGGAGGAAAAAAACCCCCACTAGCAATAACTAATTCCTCATCAATTTTAGCACTAACATTTAGTAAATTTTTATTTCATAGAATACTTCCCTGATTCAGTCTAATAAAGATTAGCACTCAGAATAGTCATGTCCAAAGTTTTGTATAACAATGATGCAGCTCATATGTACAGAACTCATTTTAGTTACCGGGCATTTAAATCTTTAACCCCAAATTAAAGAAAGTATGTGGGTATACTTGGATCCCATCTTTCAAGCAATAATTGCAGGCACCAAACTAAAACTACAATTAATTTGAAGAGTCATTTGGACTGCATTTGCTGACTACTAATCAAATAAAATGTTTCTCTAAATAGAGTTCAAGTGTATAATTATTAACTTCCCTATACTCTACATTAACTGGCAATTCAAAAGATTACTAATTTTGATGGATTTTAGTTGCAGTTTAAGCTCTATTAATTTTATTGGCTTCAGAACTATCCCCAAACTGAGAAATATATCTTAGCTCAAGATTTCAAGGCTTAAGTGAATGTGTAACTGACTTGAGTGAGAAATTGGGAGTCTTTCAACAGTTTATTGTATGTAATACTTGAATACAAGCTTGTAGTACTTGAAATATAAATTAAAATATAACTTTGTTATATATCTCTTTAATAAGTTTGACAATTCTTTTCAACACAAGGACACTTTAAATTTCTTTTTTTAAAAAAATGATATGTCTTATTTTAGAGGAAAACAGCTAGTTAAAAAGGTACATGGGCACAGAGGCTCTTGCTCTTCATTTTTTAAGAACATACAATTCAACTTAAAATTTGCTCCTCTAAAATATAGAACTTCCTCTTGTAACAAAAATAAATTAACCTTGTAGTTGAAAAAAAGAGAAACATTTGGCATATGTCTCTTGAGTGAACTTGAAAAACAGGACAGGATTTGACTACACAGAGGAAAGTGCAAAAGCTCCCTGGAACTACCTGGCCCAACTGGCAGGCCTTTTCTGAACTTGTTCTGTTCCCCAGAGAGTCAACAGGTGAATGGGAGGACGCTTAAGACAGGACAGCCACAATCACTTACTCCAAAGTAATCAAGATTTAATGAATGACATCAGTAGAACAAGCTCACCAGTTTTTCATTGCCTGGAAAGTATTTCAGTAGGAGCAATACAACAAATTATGAAGGTAAGAAAACATTTTCACGTATACAAGATGCCTTGTAAGCAGTACAACAGTTTCCAGGACAGTCAGGACAACAAAACACATGCAGACTACATAGAACCTGCTTCACTTTCCACCATTCTCTTGAGTATTAAACCCAGGCCCCCTTTGGCCACTTGCAGCGGTGTCTTTTCCTCTTTATTTTCAATGTAAATACTTGCTCCTTGGGTCACCAGCAATTTTGCCTCTTCCACTCTCTCCTCATCACAGGCTAAGTGTCTGAAATTGGGGATAACAAAGATCAATTAGTCACTACCACTTCTACAGAATGGTTGGAGTTTCCATTCCAAAATGCTTATCACTGGACAGGCGTAATACTGGAAAGTTATTTAATCAGGGAAGGGAACTCAATTGGCATGAGAAAGATTGTCAATTAAAGTTAACTAGAATAGCTATGCAATACCAGATCATAAGTCATAATCCTGGTCTTATTAAAAACAGTTGATTAGCTATTAAATGCTAGCCTAAGGCACAAATACGTCTTTCAACAGAGATTAATGGTAATTTACTCCAAATACATCATGTAATAATAACTCACGGTTAGAATTTAGAGATGTTTCGATTTATATCCTGACTCTATAACAATTTGTGCAACTTGCAGAAAAACAATTGAAAAAATCTGATTTTTGCTTGATTGGTATATCTACATTGACAAATCATAGTATTGTTAGCACTGTTTTACAGTAAAAGTTGTCATAGAGGTTAAAGTTCTTGTTATGATGGGAGAGTTCAACAGCTAACTGCTTGAGGAAAGAAACCAACTTCTGCCAGTCACTTATACAGTTTGACAGGCAAACTATTAGGCACTTAACACAGGATTTTATTTAACCCTCAAATTAATATAGTGAGGGAGAAACTACTACTATATTATTACAGATGAGAAAATTATGGGGGAAGAAAGCTAAGTTTCTTAATATTTGCAGTTAATGTAGTTGAAAATGGCAGCATCTATACTGAAGAATAGTATCCATTGAGTCCTAAATCCTACTTTCTCCCAAGGACCCTATACTATACAATTCCTAGACTATTTCCAGACGAATGTGATTGACTCATGGAGAAATAAGTTAGAATATTTATTTTAAAAAGTCACATGGGGGGCTGGAGAGATGGCTCAGCAGTTAAGAGCACTGACTGCTCTCCCAGAGGTCCTGAGTTCAATTCCCAGCAACCACATGGTGGCTCACAACCATCTGTAATGGGATCCGATGCCCTCTTCTAGTGTGTCTGAATACAGCTACAGTGTACTCATGTGCACAAAATAAATAAATAAATCTAAAAAAAAAGTCACGAGGGCCTCTAAGAAAGACTTTTAAAGAGTAAGAAAATAATGCTTTTCTTGGTCTCTGTCGGATTCCTACTCTTGGAGATGGGGGAAGTTTGAAGAAGAGAGGAGGAAAGACTACAGGAGTCAGAGGGGATGGAGGACACTAGAACATGGTCCTCTGAAATCAACAAGCAGGGTGCATATGGGCTCTCAGAGCCTTAAGTGGCAATTACAGGGCCTGCAAAGGTCTGTACTAGGCCCTCTGTACACATGCTGTGGTTGTTCAGCTTGGTGTTTTAATTGGACTCTTAACAGTGGGAGTGGGTGTGTCTCTGACTCTTTTGTCTGCTTTTGAGATTCTTTCCCTCCTTGTCCAGTCTCAATGTGAGGGTTTTCACCTTGTCTTAGTGTGTCTTGTTTTGTCTTGTTTGTCTACTGTCTCATGGAGGCCTGCTCTTTTCTAAAGAGGAAATAGAGGTGAATCTAGGGGAGAGAGGAGGTGGGAAGATGGGTAGAAGTGGGAGGAGGGGAAACTGTGGTTGGGATGTACTGTATGAGAGACTAATCTATTTTCAATTAAAAAACAATACTGGTTTTGTTTTAAGTCAGGATTTCCCTATCTGTCCTTGGCTACCATAAGAGCTTGCTATGTAGACTAGGCTGGCCTTGGATTCTGTCTCTTGGCCTTTCATTGTTACAATTAAAGGCATATACCACCACAGCTGGCCAGGTTTGTTTGTCTGTTTGTTTTCGTAAACAGGGTCTTACTATGGAGCCCTGGCTAGTTTGAAATATTGACCAGGCTGGCTTGAACTCAGAGATCTGCCTTTACCGCTTCCCCAGTGCTGGGATTAAAGGTGTGTGCCACCATGCTCAGGCCCTGGAAACAATACTTTAAAAAGCTGTCTTAAAGTCAGAGGGGGAAAGGCTGTACCTTATTCTGGACTACAAAAAAGACTCAGAATTTCTGATTCAAAATGGTCATTATTCAACAAAGGAAAAAAAATGGGTATGTAAAATAAATCTATGAAGGTACAAGTTGGTTTCAAGTCATCCACATCAATAAATCCTATGTGGATTTAAGAGTTTTGGGATTAGACAAAACTTTTAGTTGTGACGGAAATTATAGGTTTGGCTACATAGCAATTGATAACTTGGCGATAGCTGAAAACTCATGAACGAAGAGACAAGCAGAAAATACTTTCAACTGATACAGTATAAATCGTATTTTTACTGTGTCAAGAACACTTAAAATTCTGACAAAATGAATGAATTCTTCTAAAAGGGAACAGAATGACTATAAAACTTACAATTTTAGAGATTCATATACTTCAAAATCAGTAGCAAAAACATAAGTCTTAATCATGAAATGTTTCACACACCATGAGGGTAATTTTGGTGCTGATGGGGAGGTAATAGCTACTGTTAAGATGCTGTTGGAGGGAACAATGGGACAACTCCTCTGGAAGCAATTAGTCAAGAAATATGTGTATTTGTTGAAACAATCATTCAATTTCTAGGACTCTAAACTAAGCTCACAATCCACAATATGGGCAAAGGTTTTGAAATAAATTGGTCAATGTCAATGTGTCATTAGTTAAAATAGTCAAAAGCTCAAAGATATTTAAATAAACAATATCAGGAATGATTAAGTCATGGGACATCCATAAAGTGGGATTGTAAGCAGCTATCATAAATGTTTTAACTGAATTTAATGAAATTGAAAAATGTTTACAATTGCTATGAGATTAAAACATAAAATTAATTATATGACCTTAATTTTGCATATATATATATATATATATATTTGCATATAAACAAATAGAAGGAAATTCTTAAAGATAATATCAGTATTTTTTTGGGTGGCAAAATGATAAGCAATTTTAATTATTGTCATTATGCTTTGGTATCCTTTCAATTTGTTTTTTTGGTTTTTTTTTTTTCTCTCAGCATGTATTGCGCTTATAATCAGAATGAAAACGATTGCTACTTGTCACTTACAGAGGAGTGTTACCCTCAGTGTCTTGGATGTTTGTGGATGCTTTGTAGAACAGAAGGATATGAACCATCTTGAAGTTACCCTTGGCTGCTGCCCGGTGCATTGCTGTAGCGTCATAATGGTCCTTAGCATCTGGATTAGCTCCACCTTCTAGTAACATAACAGCAATCTGGAAAGGACAGCAAGTAAACAATGTAGAAATCCATTTTTCTCATCAGGTTTAAAACTCAAAGGAAACAACCACAAGGATAGAACCATACCTCATGCCTATTCTTCGAAGCTGCATAATGGAGGGGAGTGCAGCCATTTTGATTGACAGCATTCACATGTGCACCTTTCATCAGAAGGGCTTTTACAATCTCATCCCGGCCAGCAGAAGCAGCAATATGAAGAGGAGACCAACCTGCCTGTGGGTTTTAAAAAGCCAAGGTAAAAAAGGGACAGAAGTATGAACATTAGCATTTATTCAGGTTTACAGAGTTTTGTGAATAACTTAACAATATTCTCCTTCCATTCAACACTGAGCATTGTGGAAAAATCTGGAACAAAAATGTACATAAAAGAAAAAATGAGTTGGCATGATGGCTCAGTGGTTAAGAGCACTTTCTGCTCCTCCAAAGTACCAGTGTTTGGTTCAGGCAGCTCACAATGGTCTGTAATTCCAGCCTCGGGGGATCCGATGCTCTCTTCTGGCCTCGACAGGCAGCTGCACATAGATGGCATACACTCATACATACACATCAATAGCAACAAAATAGCTCATTTCAAAATAGCCACAATCCTGTAACACAGGTATGGCATAGTAGACTAATTCTAATACATCTTCTCCATACAATAACTTTAAAAAATAAAACTAAAATCGGAGTATATGAAGCTCTGTGAGGTTTGTTTTTAACAATTTCTACTTACCATTATATTGCAAGAATTTTTCTTTGGAATTTGTTGGAATGACTGATTGATTAACTTACAAAGTATGTACACTACGTGCTATCCAATCATTTTTCCTTAAAATTGTTATTTTCTCTTATAAATGTTACTTCAGTAAATATTTCTGAAAATTATTCTGTGCCTATAAAACAGGTTCCATTCTCAGTTTTCTGTAAGTCTCACCGTTTTTAAAGGATTTACTTTTATTTATGTATATATGCATATAGACCAAAATAGGGTATCAGCTCCTCTGAAGCAGGAACTACAGGAAGTTGTGAGCCACCCATCATTGTTACTGGAACCAAACCTCTGCCCTCTACAAGAGTAGCAAGCACTCCTGACTACTGAAACATCTCTCCAGCTCCAACAAGTTTTATCTTAATAGAACCAATATCGTTATAATAAATGTTTCTATGTAACATATACCTAAGCTTTTATTATTCTGGCAATATTCACCAGCAATTTCAACATTAAAATGTTTAGTCTTTTAGAGTTCATAGTGATAAGCCCTGATCTGTATTCTCACCCTGAATTATAGTTTCTTTAGCACTCTAAAAGAATGACATTGTTAACCCCATGCCTATTCACTAAGGTCGTAATGTAACTTCCTACTTATAAACCTTAAAATTTTGTTTATGAGCTTAATATTCACGCTTCAGTAAATACAAGGCTGGAGTCTAAAGATAACCCGGAGCTTATCATTGCCTTGTACTCACGTCATCTTTATCATTCACTGGCACTCCAAGTTGCAGCAAGAATTCAACAATTTCTGTATGACCAGCTGAGCATGCCCAGTGCAGTGCTGTTCTGCTGTCCTATATGGGAAACAGGGGAGCAAAGCTGTCAACAGTGTTGAAGACCAATATGCAGAAAAAAATGTTGATGCTGGCAAACCTATAGTAAGAAATGGAGAGCACCAGGTAGGTAACCTTCAACCACGTTACTTACTGGCATTTGGGAGGTCAAGGTATTAGTAACATGGAGTGAATAACATCCATGAATATAAGGGGGTCTGGGCAGGATCGAGTGATGAAAGCATTGATTTCAATACACTGGCAGAAATGGATATTTGCTGTTTACAACGCTTATGCACGCCCTTGTGAAGCAGTGCTACTTTTCTGTCCATCATTTCTTTTGACTCCCACCATTCTACACGGTGCCTATTATCCTCCGCTTTACACATAAAGAAAGTAAGACTACTTCACATAAGCAACTTATCCAGGGTCATGCAATTTACCCATGCTCTGTGCCTATGAAATCTCTATTACCACACAGACTACAAGTGAGAGGCTCTACAGAGAACATGTGAAGTTTTGTTTTGTTTTTGATCTATGTAGCTGACTTTAGCTTGAAATTCTCAATCGTTTTCCTATGTGCTAATATTATAGGCATATGCCACTATATCTGCTGAACACATGAATGTTATGGAGAACAAAATGAGATCTGATTATAAAAATAGTTGAGATTAATTTATGACAACATACCCCACAGAATCAGTGCAATAAATTTTTTTTAAAAGAATCATGATTCTTAGAGAGAGTTCCTAACTGTGCCTATTGCTGTACCTCTTAGTTTTGAGTAATATAAAGTGATTATCGTACAGTGTGTATGAGTGTGAATGTGAGTGTATGACAATGCATGTGTAAGAGTGTTTGGGTGTATAAATGTGTGTGTGTTTGTGTGTGTGCATGAACTTGATTGAATGTGACACTTAAGGAGTTGCTTGGTTGGGAGGAGATGCTGTTGGTACCCAGGAAGGGAGCTAGTTGGAAGTCTCATGGCTGTGGATAGCTATGGCCTTCCCTGTCAGTGTCCCCAGACAGCAGTTCAATTTTATGAAAATTTCAAATACACATAAAATAGAGGGAATGTGACAGAGATCAAGTGCCTATTACTTAGATTTAACAAAAACAAAAACCTTGCCATATTTACTTCTTGATTTTATTATTTGAATTTTCTTTAAAAAAAAAATTTTTATTTTACTTTTAGTTGTGTGCATGTGGGTGGATTTGTGCATGTGACCACATGGGCGTGGGAGGCCAGATGCACTGGATCCCCCTGGAGCTGGAGTTACAGGAAGTTGTGAGGAAAGGAAGTATGTGTTCTTAACCACTGAGCCACCTCTTCAGTCCTGCCGAGGTTTCTTTAAAACAGAATCCTAAAGGCCATGACTGTTCACCTCTAATTATTTCAGCACCTAAAAAATAAAAGTACTTTTGTAAAACAAACAAACACAAAACCATTATTGGACCTTTTAAAGTAACATTTCTTAACTCTGACATGGGTGGTATTGCAAACCTTCCAAAACTTGGGAGGCTGGTGGGTAGGAGGATCTTGATTGCAAGGACAGCCTGGATTAAATAGGGAGATCATGTCTTAAATAACAAAAAAATTACATAAAGTAAATATATGAACTCACTTAAAACCAATAATCTCCTACAAGCCCATTTCCAGGTGGTTTAAATTTGGATGCAAATAAAGTCCATAAATTAATTGCATTTGGTTGTTGTATTTAACTTCTTAATCCTGATTAACTCGTGCTTTTATGTCATTGATTCATTATTTTTAGTGGATTAAGTCTTAATTCACTTTATTAAATTTAAACCACATGACCAGACCATCACAAAAGCAAACGCGGTGAACATAAGGGAATTCTCTTGTTGAGTAATAAAGGAAAATTCCAGAAAAAAAAAAGTCTCTTCGAGTTCTTTTCTCAAAGAGACAACATGGAAGTTCTGAAGTCTGATGTACTGTCTTACTAATGTTTAACACTGTCTATCAACACAGAAGGCAACCTATGATTTAGAAAGTCACGATAAAAACATGAGACTTAGTTGGTCGGAACAGAAACACTCCCCTATGTCCATTCTCTTTTGTTTACCTCAGTTCACTCACCCCACATGGAACCTCATTCTCTCTTCACAGTGTAAACCACCTCCACTTCTATACAAAGCCCTTCCCAGCTATTCCTATCATGTCTTCCCCTTCCATGTTCTGAAATGAGTATGTAAACTTCTTTCTGGGGGATTTAAACTATGTAGTAAGACATGTGCCGTTATTTCATTTATGCCCGTTTTTTTCGACTTGACTGAAATTCCCGGCTCTTCTCAAACTTCCTGACATACAAAAACAGGCATTTGGTTACACGTGGTCCACTGACTAGGATTACAACTAAAGAAAAAGCCACCTAACAAGCTTTCTTCACAGATCTCCGTCGCGCTTTCTCTTCCTAACTCCGGGAATTTCTGAGAAAAGCGGTGATTGTTCTAGAAATATATGAAATTCAGCAAGCTTAGCCTCCCCCTCTCCCCAAAGTCTGTGAAGGGTTACAGTTGGACAACTAGTCGTGGTATAACCCAAGGCTACAAGAGGGAGGAGTGGGCAGGAGGAGCTCAGAAGTGGCCTCACACCAAGTTAGGACCCGGAAGGAAGCCATGTAGGGCTTCCCTGATACCCGCTGCTAGGCGACAGGCCCTCGGGCTGGTTTACCTGATCAGTTCTAGTAGCCAGAGATTTATCAGCCAAAATGCTCTCCTTCAACTCATCCAGCTTCCCGCTGTAGGCCAGGTTACAGATCTTTACGTTAGACACACTACCCTCCATTTCGCCTTCCCAAGACCTCCGCGAAACTCAAGCCCCGCCCACTCGCATTTCCTGTTCCGGCGACCAATCAAAGAGCTAGAGCTTCTCCAATCACTGATCGCTATTTTCCTTGTTGCCCCGCCCATAACCTGGAGTTTCTGGGAGTTGCAGTTTGAAAGCATTTCCAGGCCTGGAGGCGTCTTTGGAAGCACCTCAGTTCCTGGTCCTAGCAATGTGGAACTACAAGTCCCAGAATCCTTAGAGAAAGCCGTAGTCAAGTTGCCGGTGGAATTGGCCCAGGATGACAGCTGGAGAATGGAGTCAGGTAATGGGAGCGGCTTCTGGTAGTACTGTGTGAAAAAGCTAGGGTGGGTGGTCTTTGGTGGGCCAGTAAGTTGGCCACATGAAATGGAAACTGTAGCGGGGCAAGAGAGTTCTGGGATCCTACAGATCTTTTCCCTCGGGGCCCTCACTTTCAGTGGCAGGCGGAAGGGACAGTAGTTGGAGCCGAGTACTACCTCTGAGCTTGAACCATTGACTGTAGCTACCCTCCCCCTCCCTGCCACTGTCCAAGGAGTGGAAAGAAGCACAGGCTAGTTAACTCTGGCATCCCGGTGGAGTGGTATCAGAGTAAGGCTCTGCCACAGCACAGGTTACACATGACACCATACAGAGGTGATGTGCCAGAATGATGCTAAAGACAGGGTGTGATGCCATAGGAGCCACTCGATACCTAAGAAACCTCAGTGAGTAACCTTAGGGATACCAGGGTATGATATTGTCACTTTAATAACATGGTAATGGCAATTACATCGACGCTTTGCTAGTGTGGATTTTTTTAAAAGGGGAATTTCCAAATAATGGTGCAGCAGAAGAGATCCAAGGCTTATCTTTTATAGAACATATCAAAGAAGACATTAGGAAAAAATGTTAAACATACTTTTTAAAGTGACTGACTATGTTTGTCTCCTTTGTTGTGGTATAGAATAGGGCTTAGCAAACTTTTTGTATAATGCTGGATCACAGGTATTTTAGACTTTGCAGGGCAGATGATAAAACCAAGTCTAGAAGACAAGTTATGACAAATGTTAATTGATGGAATTCAGGATATAATAATAATATTGAATATATGTATATATAATGCTTTTAGCTTTTTAACATTTTATGTGAATGTGTTTTCTGCCTACATGTGTGTCTGTACACCATGTGAATGTTGGATCCCCTGAGATCTGAGTTACAGACAGTTGTGAGTTGTCATATGTGTGCTGAGAATTGAACCCAGGTCTTCTGGAAGAGCAACCAGTGCTCTTAACCCCTGAACCATCTTTCCAGCCCCCAATGAAATATGTTTTTAACACAGAAATACTAATAAGAACAGAATTTTTTTAAGGGAAGTACTATTTTGCCTAATTGAGATTTAAACTTACTATTTTCTATCATCAAAATTGATTCTAAATGTTCTTTAGTTAATGAAATTTTTATCTTTAGAAAACTCTTTGACAATATTTTTCATGCAGAAATATTGATAATTCATGAATATATTCTTTTAAATACTAATTATTTTATTGCATCTTACTGATTGTGTGACCTGATTCAGCTTCTTGAGTATTGGTACCATAGAGCCTGACTCTCTCTCTCTCTCTCTCTCTCTCTCTCTCTCTCTCTCTCTCTCTCTCTGTCTCCTCTCCTTTCCTCTCTTCTCCTTTCCTCTCCCTCCGTGTGTGTGTGTGTGTGTGTGTGTATACATACATACATGATGCCTGGCATGAGTGTGGAAGTTAGAGAACAACTATTGGGAGTTGATTCTCTCCTTCAAGCATGTGGGGCCTGGAGATTTACCACAGGATATCAGGCTTACTTATGGAACCATCTGGAAGGCCATAAATTCTGATTTTGATTTAAATAGATGTAATCATTTTTCCAGAAAGGTTTTAGATTTATAGAAAAGTTTCAAAGTCTGGTCTAGTGACTCACACCTTTAATCCCAGTTCTTGGGAAGCAGAGGCAGGTGGATCTTTGAGTTTGAGACCAGCCTGATCTACAGAGCAAGTTCTAGGAGAGCCAGGACTACATATAGCAAGACCCTGTCTCAAAACAAATATTGCAAAGATAGTACAGAATTCCCACATATTCTCCACCCAGTCTCACCTTTTCTCCCTATTTTAACAATTTGATTGTGATAACTTATGTACCATAAAATTCAACTGGGGCTAGGGATGCCCAGTAGTAGAGCATTTGTCTCACATGCACAAGGCCTTAGGTTCAATCCTCAGCACTAAAACGAAACAAAATTAAATAAAATAAAATACACTTATTTAAGTATGTTATTAGTAAGTTTTCAGGTTTGTGTAGCTATCCCAACAAATCAGCTGTAGAATGTTTTGATCCTCCCAGTAAAACCTCATGCCCACTTACTGTTAATCTTTATCTCCTGCCCAGACAGCCACTAATGTATTCTTTGTCTATACAAACTTTCCCATTCTGAACATTACACTTAAATGAAATCATGTAATATGTGGCCTTTTGAGTCTGGTTTCTTTCACTCACCATAATAGTTTTGAGACTTAACCATACTGTTGCACATATACGTACTTACTTTTGTTGCCTAATAATATTATACTTTATGGGTAATACATTTTTGGTTATCTACTCACCAACTGATAGAAATTTAGTGTTTTTTTCTAGTTGTTGGCTATTATGACTAATGCTGCTTAGAACATTGATGAGCACATCTTAGTGTGAACATTTGTTTTCTTCTTTTGTTGTAGTTACCTGAAAGTGGAATTCCTGGGTAATAGGACAACTTAGGTTTAATGTTTGAAGAAATTCCAGAACTTTTTCCAAAGCAGCAGAAGCATTCTGTATATGAAGCTTCTCATTGTAACACACCCTCGTGCACATTTGTTATTGACTGGGCTCTTCTTATTATTTTATTTCAGAATCTTTTTATGAGGCCTAGGATGGCTTTAAACTCACAAGCTGCCTGCTTCAATCTCCTAAATGCTAGAATTTTAGATGTGTGTCTTGCCCTTTACAATTATAGCTATTTAAATTGCTATGAAATAATATATGCCAACATTTATGTCATAAGGAGTGGCCAGGAGGAGTAAACATGTTTTTAAGTGCTTATAAGCTATTGGTGTGTGTATCTTTTATACACAAGGAGCTGCTTCTGTGTTTTTTTTTTCCATTTTAAAATTGGGTTGTTGTTTAATTAGTGAGTTGTAAGAATTATTTCCACAGTCTAAATCCAAATCCCTATCAGGTATTTAATGTGCAAATACTTATCACCAACACATAGTCTGTCTTTTCTCCTTTTGCTTTGTTTTATTTTTGTTTGTGTTATTTTGGTTTTTGAGACATGGTCCCACCGTGTAGCCTAAGCTAGTCTCAAACTTGCAATTCTCCTGCTTCTAACCTTCCTAGTTGCTATTACAGGGTGTGCCACAGTGCTCAGCTTTTTTGTTGTCACAATGGTATGTGTTTTGAAGAGAAAGGTTTTGATTTATTTTTCCCAGACAAGGACTCATTCTGTAGTCCAGCCTGGTCTGTCAGTTACTGTGTAGCCCAGGCTTGCAATTCCCCTGTTTCAAGTTCCCCCACATTGCTGTTCCTGGAATTGCTCACCAGGCCTCACTCACATTTTCAAATTTATTCTTTTTCCATTTTTTTTTGATGTTGTACCTAGCTAAGACTGTAAAAATCTAAGATTTCAGTGATTTTTTTTCTCATGTTTTCCTCTGGAAATTTTTTTCCCTTTTGCATTTAAGTCTCTGATTCATTTTGAGTTAGCTAAGATCAATTCTTTTCACATATTCTAGCAGCCTTTGTTGATTTGGTATTTTAACACCCTCTTGTATCATGATCACAATGGATAAGCACACATTGGTCTATTTTAATCGACTGTTTTCCCACACTTTGTTCCAGGTTCATTAATTTACCTGTGGGCAGTGTCCCATCCAAGACAGTGTGAATCACATGGTGTTTCTGTCTCTTTAGAAGCCATTGGCTTGTGACGGTTTCTCAGATTTTGCTTGTTTTGATGATCTTGGTAGTTTTGAAATGCACTTGCTAGGGATTTTGTAGTTTTTAAAAGGTCTATTTTTCTTATGATTGGACTGGGCTATAGGAGCATAGGATTTTAACTGAGCATATTTGTTGCTTGATATATTTGCTTTGCGAGATGTCATGACTTTGTAGGTTAATCACTTCCAACTGAGGGTTAGGTGAAAGATCTTCAACTATACAGGGAAATGGATCTTGGACTACAGAAATAACCTTTCCACTTGTCTTAAAAGTCTAAATCTACAGTTGGAATTGCAGCATGAACTCAAAAAAATGTGTGTTGTAAATTTGTCTATGACTGGGGATATTGTTTCTGTTTTTAACTTTCCTTACAAGGCAGCTATATTATGGGTATAATTTGTATATAATAAATCTCATTGTATTCAGGTATTAAATCAATTTCAATGTACTTGGCTATAAATCCATACTGTTGTGTAACCAACGCCAAAGTCAAGGTATGAAATATTCTACACCTCCCCTAAATAGTCTCATACGCTCCTATTCCCCAGTCACTGTTCTTGATAACTACTACTTGATTTTTTTTCTTGTAAAATTTCTTGTAATTTTTAAGCCCACAATTTAATGATTGTCAGGATTCACAGAGTTAAATTACTACCACCAAAAGCTTGTTTTCAATACCTGCATTTCCTAAAAAGGAAGCTTTGTGTCTATTGTCAGCCATTCTTCCGTCTGCTGCCCTTGCACACACATTTAGTCTATAGGCTTTCATTTTATCAGCATTAATACAAATAAGAAAATAAAAATATATGGTCTTTTTTGGCTCGCTGTTTTCACTTAATATAAACATTTTAAAATGTATACAAATCATAGGTTATCACTGCATTCATTTTATGATTGAATGATAGTCTATTTTATGACAGTAACATACTTCGTATTCATCCATCAGTTTAGGACACTTGGCTTATTATTACCTTTTGTTTCTTTTAAATATGGCTGCTATACTTTGTGTGTAAGTTTCTGTTCAGGCACATACTTTTATTTATCTTGTATACATATTTAGGAGTGGAATTTCTGGATCCATTAAACTCCATTTAACATTTTTAGTAAGTGTCAGGCTCTCCCAAAGTGGTCCACCATTTTATCTTCCTACAATAATATAGTTGGATTAAAACTTTCCTACAATCAACTATACTAATCAATATCGTTCTTTATGTTGTGGGCAGTATAGTGAGTGTGAAGTAGCATTCCCTTCTTTTGATTTGTCCTAGCACCAGAAGTATATAAAGTATCCTGGCCTCCATAATAGCTCAAACAGTATTAGGCATTAAAATGACTTTACTCCAATTTCACTTAGAATTTTGTTTTATACCTTCAGGTTGGATTAAGACAAATTATCAAGTCAGCAGCAAAAGCTAATTTACCAAGCCAGTCAATGCTCAGCAATTGTGATTTAAGGTAGTTTTCATCCTGTTTCAAAATATTAAAATCATTTTTATTTTGCTTTCCACAAAAAGGCAAGATGGACTAAACTTAGCCTTGTAGCTCTAGTTTGCTAATGACCAGTGTAGAGTAAACATGCCCCATATGTAGTAGGTGATCTATCAGTATTTATCCATTTTATTATGAAGGTAGAGTAGGCCTGTTATATTCACAAAAAGACTGGAATTCTGACATTTCACCATAATAATTCATCAAGGAATGTCATGTAATTGCTAGAAATGGCTTAGAAAAAAACAGCACCCAACATACCTCATACTGAGTGATTTTGTGTGCATATTTTTTTTGTTTTATTTTATTTGGAGATGTGGTGGTTAGCTTTGAATTCTGAGTTCCTTGCCACTAATGGAAAGCTCCTTCTTTAAGTCTTGGAAGATAGATGATAAATAGATCTTACAAGAAAAGGTCGTGTCTTTCGTGGTGCTGGCCTCCAGTTATGGAGGAACAATGCCATTGCTGTTTATATTCCATTTTGGGACAAAGGGGCCCTTTTAGGGTCTGGCTTCTTTGCTACTCATGTGATTGGGTGTTCCCTACTGCGTTCTCTGCTGGTCACATAGATTCTGGGTCCTAGAACAAGCAAATTAGCCTTCCAGACTTAAAGCATATGCTAATTATTAACACATAAAGAAAACAAGTATCAGATACTATGTCTCAGGCAATCCATATAGTAACTCCTTGAAGTAGGTACAAGTATCCTTTGGGCCTTGCAGTTTTTAAAATGAAATTTTAAACAAACAAACCAACAAAAACAGGATGGTAGAAGTAAAATAGCATGCCTAGTAAAAATTGGAACTGATATATAAACTCTGACAATGTTTTTAATCCAAAACTCTAACACATGGAGTCCTATAACATATTGATAAATATCGCTGAAGATAGAGTTATATATAAATGCAAACCCCAAATGACACAATAGAAATTCCTGTCAGAGGGCTTTGGGCTGTACCTGCATGACTGTGGAGAAATATCTATACTGTTCTGCTATGGTGCTGCTAGCCACACAGGGCTAGTTAGCACTTCAAATATGTTTAGGAATTGTTTTTTAAATTTTGTTTAATTTAAAATTAAATAGCTTCATAGGGCTATTGGCTAGTGTTTGCCATTTAAGATTGTGTAAAGAGAGATATTTATCCCTCGTTTATTTCTTTCTAGTTATCAACAAACAGTGTACTCAGTGTGACTATGCTTCTGTGGTAACGGTGATAAAACAGTGACACACAATGTGGGAATACCATAGAGGGAGCAAATACATATATAGTTCAACTAACTGCACGACAACAACAGGAATCGGCTTTGAGTTATCTGGCACGAACTTCCTCCGTTCTTACTACTTACTAACTAAGGCCTGAATAAGAAACCCAAGCTTTTTGCAGCTGACTTTCCACTGTTTAGAAATGTAATTTATGTGTCTTATTGTCATTATTTCACAATTGCCATTTACTGAGTTTTAGATGAGATATTTTAATATGGGTTTTGATGCCACTATTAAAAATATCTTGCTATTTTATATCATTGGTCTATTCAAAACATTCCTATCTAAAATCTATTGCATCATAAAGCTGACATACTGCCATAGCAATTTTGATTAGGCATTTTATTTACTACTCTCAATTTTAGCATTCAGACTTTTGTTTCTAGATCATTTACTTTATAAGGAATTTCCTTAATTTATGTTACAAACAATAAAAGGATCACAACAAAATACAAGAACACAAAAGGGATCTCTCTACTCTTCATTAGGTTTACTTCCTTCTCTCCGATGTAGAGAGTCATACTACAGTATCAGATGAGATGGGGCACATTCATGGTATGGCCATAGACTACAACACAATATCAGCACTCAGAAATTGATATTGGAGTATTGCCGTTAGGATAGGAAATGTCCTTCTACCAAGAGGCTCATGTATTGATGGCTTGATCCCTAGTTGTTAGCACTATTGAAGGGTGATTGGATCATGAGAATGAATTCATTAGATGAGTTCATACTGAATGAGTTGTTAGGATGTGGGTCCTGGTCGGAGGAAGACATATGCTTTTGGAAGCCTTATCTCTGCCTCTTCCTGTTTATCCTTTTGCTTTCTGGTTGGTTGCTATGAGGTGAGAATCTTTCCTCTGTTGTGACCTTTCACATGATCTCACATGGGTCTCACCTTAGGCCCATAACAATAGAGCCAGCCAACCGTGAGCTGAAACCTCTGAAATTGAGAGCCAAGGTCAACTGTCTTCCTTTACGTTTCTCTCATGTGTGTGAATAGCTTCAAGGTGTTTGTGGGGTGTGTGTGTATGTGCATTCATGTATGTATGCATTTATATGTGTGGTGTATGTGTATGCACATGTTCATATTCAGGTATGTGTAGGTACACATGCATGCATGTGTTTGCGTATGTGAAGGCCAGAGGTCAATGGCAGTAGCTTTCTTAGTTTCTCCTCCCAACCCCGAGTTTTTTTGAGACAAAGTCTCTTATTGGCCTGGAGCTCATCAATTTGGCTAGGCTGGCTGGCTCTTTATTTAGCACTGGGATGACTGATTGGGCCCAGTGTTTTAGGTGAGTGCTGGGGAATCTGAACTCAGGGCCTCATGCTTGCCTGACTGAGCCATCTCTCCAGCCATTGCATGTTATTTTCACATATATGAATTTGTTTTGTTTAACTAATATTACAACCAGGAATTATTCTGTCAGTATAAAAAATCTCTCCTATACCACCCCTTTATAGTCTTAGTCGTAACATGCATATCCCCTGACAGCTGCTAATTTTTCTTATTTTTTGTCATTATATCTGAATGTTATATATTTTGAGATATAATTTTTAACTTCTCTTGAGACCTCCATTTTAGTTAATGGATTATTTAGAATTAAGATGTTTATTTTCTAATTGTTTGGAAATATTTTTCTTTGGTCCCATTGTTGTTAGACATATATTCTGCATAATTTCAAATATTTTGAATTTGTTCATGTATGCCTTATGACTCAGGACATGGACTTTCTGTGTGAATGTCTCTTAGGAGCTTGAAAATGTATATTCTGCTGTTATTATGTAGAGTTTTCTGTATATCCTAATTATATCTTGTTGGTTTATTATGTCATTCATATTTTTTGCCAAATCTTAGAAGTTTTATGATAATTAGCTTTATTTAGTCATTCCAAAATGTTTGCATATGTCAAAACATATTTTATACCATAAATGTAAAGCGTATGTGCCTGCCAATTCAAAAATAAATTACTTTTTTAAAATGTGGGATTTTTTTTAGCCAATTATATTTTGTGTATTTCTTAAACACTATACTGTTTTTCTTCTCCATCTAGAACTCTAATTGCATGGATATTTAATTTACTTTTACGGTCCCATATGTTCCTGACTCTCTGTTTACTTTTTTCCATTTTTTTCTTCATTGCTCATACTGAATCTTTTGTATCATTCTATCATTAATTTCCCTGACCTACCCCCATCATCTTATTTTGTTCTATTGAGACCATCCAATGAATCTTCAATTTGATTATTATATTTCTCGATTCTAAAAAAAAAAAAAAATGTTAGCCAGGAGATGCTGGTGCCTGGTCTGCAGAGATCTTCCTAGGACAGCCAGGGTTACACAGAGGAACCCTGTCTCAAAACAAAGCAAAGCAATGCAAAGCAAAGCAAAACAAAATAAAAAAGTTGCTTCTTTTTTTGTGCCTTTTATTTCTGTACTGAGACTTTCTACTTTTAAACATTGTTTCTGCAGTATTGAGAATTGCTTGTCTGAAGCATTTTAAGATGGGTGCTTTAAAAATCATTGTTGAATAATTATAATATTTATGTCATCTCCGTATTGGTATCTGTTAAATACCTTTTCTCACTCAAGTTGTTATATTCCTAGTTCTTTGTATTATGAATACCTTTATATTGTATCCTTAAATCATTATATTGTGACTCTGGATCTTATTTCATTCTCCTGTCTTAACAAGCCTACTTTCACACCACTATAGTGGGGAGAAAACAGGGATAGGAGTTAAGTTCTCTCCTTCATGATCCATTAATAGTCAGTGTAGGATTGGGGATGCCATTATTACAAGGCAGGGGTGAAATTTAAGGCCTCTATTGACACTGCACTGATATTAGGAGGAAGGTCTCGACTACCATTATATACTGGAGAATTCATTGATGCCTGGCATGCATGAAAGTACTAGATCATCATTCTGTCTTTCTAAAACTACCCCAGAGAGATAAGTAAGGTAGTATGTAACTAATGCCAGATGAAGGGGAAAGTCTAGCCACCCCGCTTTGTTGATGAGAATTGGGGTTAAATTTCTACTATATTTCACTGGATAATTATTATCTAATAAAAATTTTCTTTATAGGTTGTTACTGTCCTGTCCCTTTGGCTGGAGAAAACTAGCTTTTTGGAAGGATGTTTGTTGTGTGTACGTGCTTGCATGGCTGAGTTGATGACTACTCTGTCACAAGGTTCAGCATGTATTACTAAAGCAGCAAACACATGGAAGTCACTTCCATGTTATTACTTAGGCCCTAAGCAACCAGAATACATTGTTCTTTCTACCTCGCAGAGATTTCAGAGAGATGAATATACTTATTTATGATACTTTGTGGTTTTAGCTGTTTTTAATAAGAGGAACAGGGAAAGGTGAATCTGCTCCATGTTTTATTGGAATCAGAATGTGTAAGTGGTTGCTTAAAGAAAACACTAATGGTGTGTTAGTTATAGGCTCTCTCACTGTGAAAAGAGTAGATAAAATCACTCTGACCCTCATTCCTAATCCCTGACAAGTCTATTTTGTTCCAACTAGCTTGAATGCTTAGATCTTTAGATATCTCACATAAGGGAGAAAAAAGGTGGTCTTTGTCTTTTTATGACATATACATTCTAAATATGTGCATACAAACACGTGTGTACGCACGCGCGTGCGCACACACACAAACACACACACACACATACAATTTTTAAGCATCATGAGTTTCTAATATTTTAAGCACCCCTGAATAGAACTCTCTTTATTTAAGAAACTCAACTCTCCTGACTTGACTTATGTTCTTTGGATATTTTTTATGAGATACGGTCTCACTCTATTGCCCAGGCTGGCCTAGACTCATGGCAGCCGTGTCTCAGCCTTCTGAGTGCTGGGATTACAGGCATTGGCCATCACATCTGGATCCTTTGATTTCTTAAAGTAGATCAGTGGCTGTCAACCTTCCTAAGGCTGCTACCCTTTAATACAGTTCCTCATGTTGCTGTGGTGACCCAACCATAAAATTATTTTCGTTGCTACTTCATAACTTATTTTGCTACTGCTATGGATCATAGGAGGCCCCTGCGGAATGGTCCTTTGATCCTCAAAGGGGTTATGACCTACAGGTTGAGAACCACTGCAGTAGATGAGCTATAATATAATCAGTTTTTTTTTAGTAAGGTCATAATATTGACTCTCATTTTTTATATAATCCTATAAGATCATGATAATCTGATACAAATTTAATATTTTTGTGTGCTTTTGTACTAAATTGACCCAATGTTTGTGCTAGGTCTCTCTGTGTTTGCATATGGGTGCATGTATGGAATTGGTGTGTGTACGCCTGAAGTCAATATTGGTTATCCTTCCTCAGTGGCTCTCTGAGAACCTTTATTTTTTCAGACAAGGTCTCTAACTGAATTTGAAGCTCACAGATGTCTGGCAAGTGAGATGTAGGAATCTGTCTCTGTTCCTCCCTAAGGCTGAGGTTATAGACAAATGCCACTTTGCTTGGCTTTTAACATGAGTTCTGAGTATCAAAACCAAGGTCTTCATGGTATGGGTTAGGCACTTTACCAACAGAGCCATTTCCCTAGACCTACACTTGGATTTTGATTTTTTGACTCTTGTTCCTTTTTGCTGTTTTCAGCCTACATTTGCAAAATTATTCCCCATCTCTTAACTAGATAGGCTCAACAATAAGCTCCTTCAGTGTCTGAAGGGGCTCTTGGGATAGTCTGGATTCATTGTCTCTGGGCCATTTTGTTTGGTTATCTGCGATCTTCACTTCATTATGAGAATTAGAAGTAAGTCACCAAGAACGTAAGCCCCCAGGCTCCTGAAACCAGTTTACCCTATTTTTTCTACTTTTTGCCTTCTATTACTACAGAGCTATCCATTTGGGGGTTGCCTGCTTGGGCTACTGAAAAGAGCAGATGGTGACAGGAAGCACTCTGAGGTAATTCTAGCCTGTATCACTTCCTTTCATCACAGAGAGAAATTCTAAAATGTGAAATAAGAAAAGGCCCACTCTATTTGAGACACTGAAAAGAGCACTTGGGGTATTGACAAAGAGTACAGAGTGAGGAACATTTTAAAATTGCATTAAAGAGGTCATGGTAGATGGCAAAGAATAGAAATGAGAATGGTCTTCAGGGCAGTTACTGTGGAATTCAGACTGCAAGGCTCCCTCTGGTACTCTGTGTACTGCATGGATAGTGCAGAAGCAGTTCAAAGTTCATGTGTGAAATTAACATGATGGTTGTTACATGACTAAAGAAACATCTAAAACTCATAAATGTGGAAAGCAAGCAAGGAAGTTATTAACTGCATTCCCTTTTATGCATCCATTTTCAGTATTTATGGTGTAATTATTTCAACATCTCAGACATGTTAAATTTTGAGTATTGCTGACCCCGACTCAACTGAAGTGCAAGGTATTTGTAGCAAACTCTGAAATCTAAGTTCAGCTTCCATTGGCCACAGCCAGGTACACATTTTATAATTTCTTCAACATTATGTAATGGAACACTTTCCTATTAGTTTTCTTATTAGATGTTCACTGCAGAACCAGGAAGTATTATCAACATTTTATGGAGCAGTCATCTCAAAATTTCTAAGAGTGGCCCAAGAGGACATGACTATAACAGGCAGACCAAAAAATAGAATCTAGCTCTTTGGCTTCCTAGGTCAACACTCTAATCAGTCTACTCGATTTTCTTTCTGTACTATTTAGGGAGCAAATTTGTTTAATAAATACGCTTTAGCACTTTAAAAATCTAAAGACTTTGTTTCCACAGGAATTGATTTATAAATTGGGTAGCTCTAAGCCACAAGAGGCTTCAGCTTCACAGACTGGTGTGAAAGGATGTAAGAAAAAGTCAATGTTTGACTGATTGCAATGGAATTAAAGCCCTGGGAGATTAGTGATAGTTTCTAGTTAGTAAATTCCCTTAGTGATTTGGTTAAAATTAAATTTCATTTTCCTGTTTATACTGTTGGAGCTTGGTTTGCTGAGGTATATGCATCTGTATATGTGGGTATATGTGTGTGTGAGAGTATACATATGTGTGTGCCCTTGTGTATGGAGACTAGAGGACAACCTTAGGGATCATCTTCAAACACATTGCCTGCCTCCTTTGAGACAGGGTCTGTCACTGACTGGGCACTCACTAACTAGGCGAAAAGAGGCTGGCCAGATCCCCAGGGATCTTCCTTTCTCTGCTTCCCCAGTGTTGGGATTACAAATTGAATTGCCACACATGGTAATTTTTCACATGTGTTTGAGGCATCAAGCTCAGGTCCTCTTGTTTTCAAGACCACGTGCTTGACTAATGGAGCCATCTCCTAACCCCTCCTACCAGCATTTTATTAAAGAACAAATTCAATATATTTCCTTGATAAAGACCAAGTGATGCTGTGATAGGAAAATATGCAATAAAGCCATGGTTTCACAGTCAAATTATGTCTACAAATATAGCTAGGGTTTTAGAATGATATAAATGGAAAGATCTCATAATTAAATTTATCAATAACATCTGAAGTTCCTAAGTACTTGCATTTAGATTTGATGTATATGTATACAGGAGGATAGAATAAATTTATTATGTTTTAATTTCTGAAATGGATAAAGAATAATGTTAATGTAATTTTTATGGAAGTAAATCTAATATAGAAACTTAGCATTTTGTTTTTTCTTATAAAGTTATATCTAAAAAGACTAAAGGATAATTTTTATATAAATGTATAGATTTTAATTTTTTCCTTTTATTGAAAATAGTTACTTTTCTCATATAATGCATCCTGATTATAGTTCCTCCTCCCTCTACTCCTTTCCACCTTCCCTCCCATCCTGATCCACTCCCTTTTTGTCGCTCCTTAGGAAAAGAACAGGCTTCTAAAAGATAACAGCAAAACATAACATAAAAACAAAAATCATCACATCAAAGTTGCACAAGGCAAATCAACAGAAAGACCTGGTACAGGCCCATGTTGCACACACACACACACACACACACACATGGGACCTGGTACAGGCCCATGTTGCCTATGATGGCCCTGTGCTTGCTGCTTAAGTCTCTGGGTGTCCATATGAACATTACTCAGTTGCTTCAGAGGGACTTGTTCTCTTGGTGTCCTCTATCCTCTCTGGCTCTTACACTCTTTATACCTCCTCTTTCATGAGGTTTCCTGATTTATGGTAGGAGGGATTTTATGGAGACATCCCACTTAGAACTGAGTGGTCCAAGGTCTGTCTGTCTGTCTGTCTGTCTGTCTCTCTTCTCTCTTTCTCTGTGCTTCTGTCTTTGGGTAATGTCTAGTTGTGGGTCTCTGTGTTTGTTTCCATAGGCTATGGGAGGAAACTTCTCTGATGATGGCTGAATAAGGCACTGATGAGTACAGCAGACTATCATTAGGAGTCATTGTACTGTTACTTTATTTCTTTTTAAGACAAGTAGTATTTAGTTTTACCCTAAGACTCTGATCTCTGTTTTTTTTTTTTTTTTTTTTTTGGTCATTTAAGTAGTGTCGGTATGCATTTCACCTTGTAGAGTGGGCCTAAAGCCAAATCAGACATTGATTGGTGACTCCTACAAGTTCTGTGTCTGCCCTAACATATTTTGTAGGCAGAACAAATTGTAGATGGAAGGGTTTGTGGCTGGGTTGTTATTTATGTTTCTCTTTCAATAGCCTAAAAAGTTCCTTCCCCTTCCAAAGACACTAGAAGATGAGTTCTGTGTACTCACCAGCTCGACCTCTATATTCAGTGAGTTGTGTGTGTGTTTCCTTCAGCAATGGGGCTGTCAGGGTGTGGTGCACAACCTATTGTCTTGGCCTGGATTGTTTGGGGATTTCCATGGGACCCCTTTGGCCAATGACTCAACTGTATGTAACCCAGTCCTGGTACTGGAAGCTTACTTTGGTGACAAGAGATGGATAGTTGAGACTCCATCTCTCCTGTTATTTTGAGACTTTATTAGAATTGCCTTCATATATATTTTAGGAAGTCCCCACTGCACTGAGTTTCCATACTACACTTCAAATGTTTCAGTATATATATATTTTTTAAAGCAATCTTGCTATGTAGCCAAGGCTTTCCTGGAACTTGCTTTGTAAACAAGGATATCCTTGAAATTATGATGTAACCCAGTTTATGCTTGAATTTGTGGTGATCTTGATTCAGTCTCTCAGGTGCTGGGACTCTAGGTATGTACCACACTAAGTACACAACTCTTAAATGTTTAGATCAATGAAATTTTATGTGTGTAAATACCACCAAAATCAAGATATAGTCATTTCCAGCCACTTAGGGAGTTCTATTTTTTCTTCCTAGTGAAGACCTTCTCCTGAGGTAGCAACTGTTTTGATTTCTATAATATATTCATTTTGCTTGATTTAACCTTTATTTACGTAGAATCCCCTTGTACTTACTCTTTTGTACCTGGTTTCTTTTGCTTAACATAATATCCATCATCTTGTTGTTTCACTGCTGTGCAATATTCTCTGTATGATAGATCACATTTTAAAATTCATTCCTCCATTGATGGATTTTTATTTATTCCTAAGTTTATGATATTGTAAATTACAGCTGTTGTAAACATTTTAAACTGCATTTTTTTTGTTGACACGAGCATTGACTTCTTGGAACTAAATCTAAAAGAAGAATTGTTGAAGTATATTTAATTCAGCATTCTTTTAGGAATGTCTGAAGGAACTTTTGTTTGGACGTCTTATAAGAAGACATACTTTTTGAAGAATCATAGTTAAAGATGAAACTTTCTTTGTTTTCTTTAGGAGTTTGAGATTCTCTTCCTGGCAGATTTTGAGAACATTTTTCTTTGGCCAGTGACCTGAATCTTTCATGCTTGTGGGTAGCTATTTCTTTTCCTGGTGTCTGGTACATCCTGTACACATTAGGGATAAGGAGACATTTACCTCCAAGCTCTATCTTTTTGGTATACGGTCAAATTGTCTTGGACAACATGGTTCATATAATAATAAAATAACAATTAAACCAAGTTTACTTTATAGAACTTTGCCTTGGGATCAGCTTGGAATGCATCTTTAATTTTGAAAGTGAAGGCACACTTTATGTAATACCCAAACTTGCCTTTGGCAACTTACTTTTACATTATTTCAATGGTTAAGAATTTTAAAACATCATATGTCTACTGGCAACATTTTCTAATGAAGTGTTACATTGAAAGGCTATGGGGAAAATTCCTGTGGTCTGGGAGAAGGTGGAGGTGGTTGTAAATGAGCATAAAACTGGGAAAGTGCTCAAAAAGAGGAAAACAGTTTCTGGAAAACACTCTACTTCTGAGGTGGTCTAACAATTAGCATGTTACCAGAGGGACCAGAGGGAGACCACCCTTAACCATTTTCATGACACAATCTTTAAAAACAAGAACACCACATGTCTTTGTCTCCCTGGCTTTGTTTTCTTAACAAACAGCATTTGATCAGTGGTGAATAGTAAAAAAAAAAAAAAAATGACGTGGGGATTTTTAAATGGATGATGACTTGATATACTACTTCTGTAATTTTTAAAATTTCTGTATATAGTTACAGAGGTATTAGAAATCCTTCAGAGGCTCCATGAAGCCTCAGTGAAGTCCAAAAATGCTTATTAAAGCTGCTGAGATCAGCATCTTCTTGTGCTGAGTGTTTTCATAGCCTCAACACTTGCCAGTCCCTGCATGATGTCACTATTAATGTTTCCCTCTCCCTCACCCTATCTTTCACCTCCTCCTGCCTCTCTCCATTTCTTCTTCATTCCCTTTGGCCTCAGAGCTGTCAGTGTTTGCTTGGTTCAAGTTTCTCTCTCTCTCTCTCTCTCTCTCTCTCTCTCTCTCTCTCTCTCTCTCTCTCTCTCTCTTTCTCTCTGTGTGTTGCATGTAAGATGTCCATGTTTTTGTTGCTGTGTTCAGGTGAGTGAATGCAGGTGGTGAGTATATACATGGGTGTGCATGCATATGGACACCGGAGGTTGGTTGGTGTTTGGTGTCTACCCCCAACCAATCTGCACTTTATTTTTTGAGGAGGGTCTCCCACTGAACCTGAACTCCTGCCTCTCTCCATTTCTTCTCCATTCCCTTTGGCCTCAGAGCTGTCAGTGTTTGCTTGGTTCAAGTTTCTCTCTCTCTCTCTCTCTCTCTCTCTCTCTCTCTCTCTCTCTCTCTCTCTCTCTCTCTCTCTGTTGCATGTAAGATGTCCATGTTTTTGTTGCTGTGTTCAGTTGGCTAAGATGGCTTGCCTATGCATTCCAGAGAACTAACTGTCTCCACTGCCCAGCACTGGAATTACATGAGCATGCCACTGCACCCAGATTTTATGTGTGTGCTGCACATCTGAACTCAGGATCTCAGGCTTGTGCAAGAAGCCCTTTACCAATGAGAAATCTCCCTCTGGCTCTGGTCCACACTTCTTTATCCTCTAGCATCTTTTCCTTGCTCAGTTTGCTGAACTCTCCTTTCTTTTACTGCCATCTTTCTTTTCAAAGATCCCTCTAAGCCCCAAACTGGCTTATACAAACTACATTTATGCATCCTTTGGCCCAGGTATATTTTTCATCATACTGTATGCAAATTAACTTTTTATTTCTCATACCCAGAGGTATGCTTTATTTCCAGGGTTTAGCCTAACACTTGGTAGGTGCTGATTAAAGGTTAACACTGATGTTTAGATGAATGTATCAACCAACTTATTTTTTTTTGACATAGGGTCTCATGCAGTTGAGAGTGACCTCAAGCTTGATATATAGGCAAGACTGATCAAATTCCTAATCCTTCAGATTCAATCTCCTAAATACTGGGATTACAGGCATTCACTACTATATCTGGCCTTTTAGACCCTTTTAGACCCTTAGTATTTGGTAAACATTTGATTAACTTTAGGTATGGTACTTGTAAAGCTTTATGACCAGAGCTACAGTACCAGCGATTTTACAGACTTAATTTTAACATAGAGATACATTTGATATATTTAATACACAAGATGTCCACAAATAGCAGTAATCTAAAATACAAAGGGCTTGGTGCCATAAAGGAGATATAAATAAAACGAATTTAAAAGAGAGAGCTTTCCCGGATTTCTTGTTGAGAAAATTAATGGGGAAAACTAGAAAG
The DNA here is from genome assembly GCF_004785775.1 of Grammomys surdaster. Classification (NCBI taxonomy): domain Eukaryota; kingdom Metazoa; phylum Chordata; class Mammalia; order Rodentia; family Muridae; genus Grammomys; species Grammomys surdaster. The sequence goes on from NW_021604621.1 coordinate 1,623,592, forward strand.
TAACATTTGAGACAAGAAATTAAGGGCAGATGAGACAGGGATAACTGAAGATGGGGATCTCTCATGTATCATGCAGTTTATCTGCGGCCAAAGAGAGCAGATGTTATGAAGTAGTAATGAGAAGTAGGAAGCAACTGGAACTGTGAGAAGTACCCCTGTTGGAGAAGCACTAAATACTAAGCTGATGCGTTTGTGTTTGTTTTCTCTTAGGTGGCATAGCCTTAGAAAACTGAGACATTTTGTTTTAAAGCTTAGTGACATTAGCAGAGATCCTTTAAAATTAACCTGTCACTGAACTATTTTAGGTATACTTAGGAAATCATTATAGGCAATTACTATAGAGAGTAGTATAGAAAACTCCATAGCCTCTTGCTCTTTGACTTTTCACATCATTCCTTTTTCAGTGAAAACTTGCATGAAGTAACAGACCACATGACCAATATAATTTAAGAAGTGAAAATTGAAATTGACAAGGGCAAGAGACGCTACCAAGATAGAAATGCCTTATAAAAATGCAGAAACATATAAAACGATGTTTGCTTAGGAACCATTTTCAAAACATTGCCTTTAGCTGTCTGGAAAATTCTAGATACAGTATATGAATTGTACTGCTGGTATTTATTACTTTTGGGGTAGCTTTTAGGTCATTTCCAGTTAAATATAACTATAGTCTTCTAACTCAGTGTGTCTACATCCCCTACAAGCAGTGAGTACTGCATTCCTGTTTGTTTTATGGCATCTGGTTTCCAGCCATGTAAAGTCAGGCCTTGAACATTATAGGCCTCAATTATTGGAACAACATTTTTATTTTTATTGGTCTCTGTGTACCTTGGTTATAGTTTATATCATACGAGCAGCAGAGCATAGTAAGAATACTGGTTGAAGAATAAGAAACTTGGTTTGAGTCCTGTTGACTAGCCTTTGGCAGTTGTATCACCTCCACTAAGACTATATTCTTTCCTCGCTAAGATGGAAATAGTGGTTCTTGCCCTGTCTTTCTAAAGGGTCCATGTCCAGGATTACATTCAAGTACTGTAAAAACTGCCAATGGCTTTACCAAGAGTTGAGCTGCACTGGCTAGCTTTACAGTTCATGATGCAATCCCATCTTACCTCTCTTATCTTACATTTCAATATTGTTCAAGATTGAACCTAGTCTTCAATCGTATACACGTAGTGTTCTACTCATCTTGAGTATTTTCTTCTTTCATCTCTGTTAAATTCAATCAAAAAAATAAACACCAGGTCAAAGTTAATCCCACTTGATTTCCCTTTTGTTGAATTTTGACAACACAGTCTTGTCAATTCTTGCCTTGTGAGTTGCCTTATCTCTCTCACATAGTCTCAAATTATTTTATGATACTTAACCAGTTCACTTGACACTTAGTGAATATTTGTGAGGCTTTTTTTCCTGTTTGCTCTGTGTTTCTGTGTACCAAGTTCAGAACTCATTAATTATTAGTTCATTTACTTCAAAATTTACATACAGACTATCTTAATAGAGACATATGACCTCATCTTTTTTCAGGACTTGAAGTACTCCTACTGTCAGTTCATTCTACCCCACTTCCTCCAGAACCACAGAAGAGCCCTTAGGATAGAACTGCTTATGATAACTTTTTGAGGTGATGGAACTATTTGATATCTATCTACCCCACACAGTAGTTATTAGGTATGGTTCTTGAGTGGCTGAAATTTAGCTTAGTGATAGGAACTGTTTTTTTTTATTTTTGAGATAAAGTCTCTTTATATGGCCCTGGTTGTCCTAGAACTAGCTCTATAGACCAGGCTGGCCTCTAACTCACAGAGATTTGCTTACTTCTGCCTCCTGATTTCTGGGGGTTAAAGCTGTGTACCCCCACGACCCAGCTGAAGAACTGACTTTTAATTTGGTGCTGAAGCTTGAACTCAGAGGCTCCTATCTGCTGGGCATGCACTTTATCATTTACTTAGCTACACTTCAAACCTCTTCATTTTTAAAATTGCTTTTAATTTTAAAAGGCACGTGTAGCTAGTGGCTACTATATTGGACAAGTGGCATTCTAATCGTTTTGGTCATCACATTATGACAAATACATTTTATATTACAATCTAGTTCATGTAAATATATGCAAGTTTTGTAAAATACTATAACCAGCATACTGTAAACCCCTCTGTGTTATTCTATATATTTCACTTCTTCAGGGATTTTTGGTGTTGTTGTGTGTGTTTGTGTGTGGGGGGCATATGTCTTATAGGCTTTTGTGTATATAGAAGTGAGGAGGATATTTGATTTTCTCTCTATTGCTGTCTGTCTTATTCTCTTGTCAGAAAAGTCAGGCAGGGAAAGGATGTGAGTAAAGAGGGGACATGGTCCGTGCAGAGGTCAGCAGAGACTGGGGGAGACCAGAGTAACCAATAAACCCAGGCAGAAGGAGATGAAGGCACATTCTAGGATGTGCTAGCCCTTTGGTGTTCTGGAGTTTTCTCCTGACTTTTAGGCTTTCGCAAACAACCTGACATCTGCTGCACTTCTTTTTAAAATTCCTTTGTAGGTGGGCTTCTCCTCTCTTCGACCCTGGCACCCATCCCTCTGAATCCAAGCTCTTGTGGCTATGCCAAGCCTATTACCCAGCAGCCCACTCCTGTATTTGTCAGTGTCTCATCACTCCCACTTGAAAACTCCAAGTTATTTTTGAGTCTGTGAATTTCGCCTACCCCACCCTGCATTCAGTTGCTTACCAAGTCCATTCAGTGTTTCCTCAACCAGGAAGTTCCTCCCTTCCACATTACAAGCTTCTATCTTATTGCCATTGTTCAGCGTGTGCTATATGAGAAACAGATGGGCATTTTTTAAAATATCTTTCTACCAAATCAGAATTTCTTGAACAACAACAAATTTATCAGTTATACTGATAGCCTGCTAGCTATAGTTTGCCAAGTGGCCCTGGTTTCATTACTAATTCTAAGTCTAATTACTAATATTAAATCTCAGATCACGGATCACATCAAGCAGTAATTCTGCCTTTATGTGCGAAGGTTATAGAATAGCTATAGAAGGGTTAAAAAGGCTGGAGCAGAGTTCAAGGGCTTCAAAACAGCCTCACTGGAGACAGGTAGAGGAGCAGAGCAGATGTAAAGAACAGTCATCCCCTCTGCAGTAAGGTAAGGTACCCAGACGAGAGCTGTTGAAGCTGAGCTGGAGGGCAGCAGGGTTGAGCTGCAGTGTTTGTAAGCCAGACTGAGTTGAACTACAGAGGCAAGGAGCAGGAGCAGGTCCAGACAGACTAACAGATGTATGGGAAACAATTTGAATAGCTGTAGGGAACAAGCTGATCTGAAGCCCTGGGGACAGTCACGAGTTCCTGTTAGTCCCTGAATAAACATGCTGAGTGGTCAGAGAGCAGGTCTCTGGGGGCTATTGTCATCGCGGATGAGGTGTCGTTCAGGGTCCATGTGCAGGTGGTGTACATATTCTGGTGAGTTTGGTAAGTTCTTGGGCCTATCTTTTCTTGATATGTATGTTCATATAGTTTTAGTATGTTCATATAGTCCAAGCTTACCAGTTTGTAAATATTATGTTTGTACTTTCAGGAAAAAAATATTAGTCTGTGCTTCATAGGTGGTGCTGGACAGGTACTGATGTCCATGTGCGTAATGGAATCTGGAGTTATCTTGACTGTGCATCTGTGCTCAAACTCAAACCATATGCTACTTGTAAAATGGAGTCAATCAGGACAAGGCAGACTGAAAATCACTGTTGTATACAATATGAAGTAACTTAGAGAAGGGCATAGCTTTATCTTGGCAGCCATATCAAGCTCTCTTGTCACCTTTCTTAAATTTGAAAAGGTCCATTCATCCCTAGTTGGGCCTGTGTTCTTCCTTTTTCCCACCTTCTACCGTACTCTCCTTTCTATGTTCTACATCCTGCTGTTATCTGATTCCAGAACCATCTTCCCTTGTAGATTAAAAAGCTCTGAAGGACCAATACTGTATCTTACTAATTTTTCCCTCATGTCTAGCACACAGTAGGTACCCTGTAAAGTTTATGGGATGAACTATGAATGGTTATTCAGGTGTGTGTGTGTGTATTTGTGTGTTTTTTCTCCAGTGAATGTATTGGGTTTGAAGATGTGACCTACCAGTACTATGTTAACTACGAATGTATTGCTCTGGACGCTGATTTGGAACCAGCAGTCCTTGCTTGGAGTTAGAAAGGGAACCCACAGGGAGCTAACCTCTATTACAAATTCCTCCTGGCCCTGAGATTCTGTGGCCTTTTAACTTTAACTTTACTTTAAAGATAAAGACCCTGTGGTATTTTTTTTTTAGCACAAAGTTCACAGTATCTTAAAGCCTTGTTTTGTAAATGTCTTTGTTAATCTTTCTCTCTCTCTCTCTCTCTCTCTCTCTCTCTCTCTCTCTTGTTTTTCAAGGCATTTTTTTTCATTTACTTGGAATTTTCTAAAATAACCCTGAGAAAATATAGTCAATCCTTGGGAAAAGTATGACGTCAGCAAAAATGGCAGAGCAAGGGCCTCTGAATATTTGCTCCTTAATGGCAATGAAAAACAAAAACAAAAGCAAAAGCAAAAAAACAACTGGCAGTGTGTGTCACACTCCACAAATTTCTTCACAACTCCATAAATAAAAAGGCTTGTACCAATACAGGGGCCTTGATCTAAGAAAACAAGCAACATGTTGGAAGAAGGGCTTTTTCTGTGTTTTAACTTGTCCCCCTCCCATCTTTGGACTACTACTTCGTAGCTATAATAGCCTTGAAAATCACCACTTCCAGACACAGGAAATCCAGTTGCCTAACAGCCGCTATGGCCCCTTTATAGTTTCAGTTGTAGAGACCTATGGCCAGGTCATCTGTCTAGTTGTTCCTTGGAAGACCCCACTTATAAGTCTTATGTATTTGATACTGACTGTGGGTTGCAGAAAGCCTTTTACCCAGGGTGTTGTTTTTAAAACCATTAGACACAACTTCTCAGTCGCCTGAAGCAATAGCTAACATTTCCAGCTAACTAACCAGAAAACATCCAAGGAAAAACAGACGGATTAAGATACCTTGAGGATTTCTAAAAAGCATTAGATAGTCCCGAGAATCTAGAAAACATGTATATACAGGAGGCTGTTGCATTTCCAAGGCTGTGTACGTGTTCAGGGCACATGATTCTCATTCTTGACCTTTACCAAGCAGACAATGGAAGATATCTCCTGGCTGGGTTGGAGGCAAAGACATGCCCCAACATGTATATAGAGATCCTTGGTTTAGGATGGGAGGCATTTTGGTTCTGGAAGTTAAAGGAAATCCTGGTTTAATCATTAAACTAACTCGGTAGAGACGTCAGTACAATAATTATTCTAACGTAATATGTAACAATGTGGAGTTTTTTTTTTCCTTAGGGCGAGTAGCCATTAATTCTGGACTACCAAACTGCAGGTTTGTATCTCTGCCTTTGAACAGCCTGCAAAAATAGGACTTTATAAGCTTGATATTTGATTTGTTAAATTTGAAAGGCTAGCCAAATGTAGTTTGCGAAGTGAGAAGAACTGAAGTGGTTTCTGTTAGTCCAGAGTAATTGTGTCAGAAATGAGAGGTTTTTTTTTTTTTGTCACCACCTCAACCACTTGTCAGGTAGCTTTGTCTTTTGTCTCAGTTCTTCTGGTGTTGGACCTAGTCTCTTCCTTTCTCAGGCCCACTTAGACATAGTGCCACTGCCACTCTCGTCTTCTGTGTGTTCTATATGTGCAGGCTTGTTTCAGGACTTACTGAGGATAGACACACTGCATTCTGGGAGTCTTCTAAGAGGAGAAAGGATACAAATAGAAGCTATAATGATCTTCTTGCATGCCTAGCACAGCTTGAGAATGGGTAAAGAGCCAGAGACAAATTCTTTGGCTACCATTTTATTCAGAGCCATCCTAAATGAAGCAGGACAGTTGTCACAGACTTTAAAGGGCTGTACCAAATTGACCAGATAGCTGGGCAATGACTCATGGTGGCAGGGTTGGCAGTAGAGGAATCATATCCTTCAGCCTTGTACTAAAAACAGACCCAAGGTTTCTATGCATACATGCTGTACATTTATCTAGTGTCACCTCTTTTCACCCTGACCAGGGTGCCTATGAGGCTATCACTTTCCCATGTTTCTCTCAAGCTACTTAAAAATTATGTCTTTTTTTTCTTTTTACTGTGGAAGAGCACTGAGTGTACATTTCCACTTGGTTTCTCCTGCCTGTGATGGGTCGAGGGTGAAGTAGAGAAGTACACCATGTGATTTGCTCTGCCTCTGTCACCCACCACCTCCTGGGAAGAGCTTGACCTGAATGGTCATTTTTAGCCTGGTATTTCCTGTGTGTGGGCCAGGGCCTGAGGCCAGAGGCAGAGAGGTTAAGAGGGCACAGGTTCTTTGGCAGAATGCTCTCTGGGGAATGAGATAGCCATCTCATGTCTAACTTCTTTAAGTTTGAAACACTACAGAGACATAATCTTAGTAATGAAAACAAACCAAAGGAGAAAGGCTACTTAAATTCCCAAAAGGCAAGAATTCTATAATATGTTTTAAGAAAATACACCAACTCAGCTGTGTTTCTAAAAGTCATTGCATGGATTATGACTTCAACCTCCAACAAAATCTTTTGAGTGGACACCTGCTTTCATGTTTGGCAAGGGCGCCTTTATACTTAGTAACATTTATTTCTATGAAGACAACATGGTTCTAATTTAGAAAACAAATCCCAAACAATCTGGCCTTTCAAGTGACTTAAACATATCCCCCAGTGCTGCTCGCACAGGAAAATACACCCATGGGATACTTAGGACTGCTTTAGGAGAGCCCTTGCAGCTACTGGCAGCTGAACAGAGGGCCCCTATTCTCTCTCAGCTTCTCTTTGGAAAGGGGCTAGGGAACTGCCAAAATTAAGAGATGAGGTATGTTGGGTGCTGTTGCTTTCAACTCACAATGTATTTTTTCATGTAAAAACATAAATTGGTGAAGTATAACTCTCAATTTCATTTTTCGGGTTACAGATTAAAACAGCTTTTGACATGCTAGCTTAGAAATTGATTTACTACCTATATTTTGTTATTATCTCAGAAGAAAATTACTTTGAAATAATTTGGAGGCAGGGCCCCTCCGTGGGTCTGTCTTCAGTCTTTTAGCAGACCTGTTCCTCCCTTCCACAAAAGTGAACATGAGTTTGAACACCTCTCAGATCACAGGGCTGTACGTTCTGAAAGTATAGCCTGAGAACTAATGGGGTTTCATTTGACTTCCCTTGAATTGAGAGATAACAACAGCTGAATGTAACAGGAAAACTGGCTCATGGTTCTCACATTCACCACACTCAGCATCTCTGAGAACATATGTGTCTGAAGGGTTCTCAATGAACCAGATCTTTAGCAAACACCAACAGTGCCTCTTATGATTTAATTTAAAGTGTCTGTCCACCTGAGGTTAGGGTCAGAGCTTAGAGGAAACTTTCAGTCTTGATGAAAGATTTGCCCACACTTGAGATGGCAGCTGTAAGTCCTAACTTGTGCTGTCCTCCTTTGACTAACTGGCTATAAAGTGTAGTCCCACTGCTGTCCCCCATTTTGCCTCACCTGTGGGTTCATCATTTGCAAGGCTTGCTCACAGAGCTTTGTGAAGTACTTACTAACATTTACTCATTAAAAAAAAAAAACATTGCAAAGAATGCAGATAAATAGCCAAACAAAAGATATGTATGGGAAGTGGGGGAGGGGAAGCTTCTGTTCCTTTTGTAGGTATTACTATGTGTTCAACAAATCCAGAACTCCACCAACTGTGGCATTCAGGGATGTTTTATAGACGCTTCATGGTGTAGGCATAAGCTATGTTTTATTCCATTTCTAACCTCTTCCCCTCCTGCAGAGTAGGGTTGGAATGATGTTTCCACACCTTTAATAGTTGCTTAGTTTTAAAGGTGACAAGCCACATCTCAATGCACATCAGGAGCAGCCTCATTAGAACAGAAGATACTCTTATCACCCAGGAAATTCCAAGGGATTTGGAGCTCCTAGTCTGGAACTAGGGTCAAAGGTCAAATAATAGACCAACAACAACAAAAAAAGATACGTCTGACATCCTGGTGCTCAGGAAATCACAAGGATTTTCAGAGCTGTGTGCCAGAAAATGAGGACAGAGAGCAAATATATAGTTCTTATTGTATCACAACATCACAATAGTCATTTGTGAATCTCAGGAACAAGTTCTATTTATGATCAGCCTCAAGAGCCTTCTTTGTATAAACCATTATACAAGTAAGATAGAAACTGAAAACACTGTAAAAATACCTAGTCTTCTAGCTACAATGTTGTCATCTTTACAATTACACATTCTGCAGCCTTGACACAGCCTCCTCCAAAGCTTGGACTTCTAGAAACCTCATGATATAAACCTTGAAATATTTCCATGTAAACAGACAAGAGTCAAGTATACCATCTTACCTTGGTCTACTTTTGTGGGGAGAAGCTACCTAAGGGGCTATTTATGAAGAGGGCCTGTGAAAGGGGAGTTTTAAAGTAAATCTGGGCATGTGGATTTTCAGATATCATTTTAAATGGGACCATGGGGGAAAAAAGTCAAAGGAAATATGAAGAGCTTGGAAGGTAGCTCAGTCAATAAAGTGCTGGCCGTGACCTGCTTATTTAAATATTTAAATACATATGATTAAATATTCAAATGTTCAATTATCCATATTTAAATATTCCTTTAGTGTCGACCTGATGAAATTTTTACTTTCAGGGCAAAGGCTGTAGTCAGCAAGTCACAGGAGTAAGCCATATCTCTGAAATTATGTTTACATGTCTTCATTTTCCTCCAGTTATGTCCAAGTATGAAAACCAGATTATTATTTTCACCGACTACCTAGAAGAATTTCCGGATACAGATGAGCTGGTATGGATCCTGGGGAAGCAGCATCTCCTTAAGACGGGTAAGCCTGGTGGCACTGGTCTGGGAGGACCCAGCTAACGTGGGTTTCTCATTTTCCTTCTTGGGTTGACAGAACGTTGTTTTGATAAGGGCTGATGGTACTGTGAGTCAGGTTACTAAACAGCAAAAGAAAGCTTGCTTGTTTCACAGTTCCTCCCAAGACCCTGAGAAACCTTACCAGGGCATTTACATGATACGAGTTTCTGTTTGTATATTTTGCAAAAAACAATATATCTTTATTCTTTTCTATAAAGAAGTCCCGTCCCCATTCCAGGAGACAGGATTCAAAAGCATGCAATCATTCATAGTATTACTAGTAGTATCTAGTCATTGAGCTATACAATTCTTATTCTTATCATGTCCTTGTGTTTCTGGACAAAACATCCAGGGACTTCCACAAATCTACTGCTGTCAGAAATAATATCAGACATAAGAAGTCATCTGGTTTAAGATCTTCTAATAATCGCAGTGTCCTAGTTGATTCTGGTTTTGTATAGAACTTCTAGCTATTTGCAGTTGACAGAAAGGAGGCTTGAGTTTTCCCACTTACCACAGCATTCTTAAACAGTAGCAAAGACCTGGTGCTCTGAAACCACAACTACCAAAAGCCTGTACTGGGATGTTACTTCTCATGAAGAGATCTTCAGAAACTCTTAGCATAGAGTAAGGGAAGGGAGGAAGCAGATCAAAGGGCAGGAGCAAGGCCCCAGCATTTTATTGGAGAATTGTGAATGGTGAGGAGATCTTGTTGAACTCTAACTTGGGAAAGGGGCTTTTTTCTTTCTAAACTAAACCTTCCCTTCCTTCTCTAGGACTTAAAGTGAAAGGGTCGATGAGAACCTTTTATAGTGCTACTTTCCAAAAACCAGGGAAATCAAAAGTGCCAATATGCCCTTATTCAGATATTAATTTGCAAATGTTTTCACTCCCTTCATTTTTTGAAAAAGGATGGTATTCTATACCTCAAGCTTACCTGGAATTCTAGAGCTCACTATGTAGACCAGATTGGCTGCAAATTCACAGCAATCCTCCTGCTTCAGCCTCCAAAATGCTGAGATTTATAGGCATTCAACACTGTTCTCAGCTGGAAAATGCCTTTCAAGCTATTTTTTCTTGTTGTTTTCATTCCTTCCTAGCATAGAGCCAAGTTAGAAGGTCTAGCGCCTGTAGAGGCAAAAGTGACCTGTGTGAACATTTAAAGGGACAAGCATATAATAACAGCAACATATGGCACAGACTTACTGCATGCTGGATATCAACTAAGTACTTTATAAATGTATATGTATGTATATATTGACTATATATGCATTATCTTGTTTAATACTATAGCTCCTCAATGAAGTAGGTATTGCTACTCCTCATTTTTGTTTGTTTGTTTATTTATTTATTTATTTTTGGTTTTTCTTTTCTTTTTTAAAATTTTTTCTCAAATCATAATTAATTCACACAGGGGTATAAACACAGAAAGGCAGGATGTGGGGAAGGGAGTGACACTGGAGTGTGGGTGTTCAGGGGGAATACAGATATCTTCAGAACCGGGTATCAGCTGGGTGAAGGTTCAAGGGACAAGTCATTATGACTCTGCCTATGACTCGCTTGTCCTTATCTAAGTTGGTATTGTCTGCCAAGGCTACCTATTTACAAGGTCTATGACTACTCAGGCTTATAAATTTCCACAAAAGCTGCCTGTTCACATTAGCTTATAGCCATCTGTTTCAATGTTTTGCCACTGAGACCCAAGACTTGGTGTTAGTATACATGTATGACAGGCCTATTGCTGATTTTAGGCCTATGGCTGATTTTAGGCCTACAGTGTGTAAGCGGGGCTGCCCCTGACATCTCCTCCCTTCTCTAAGTATAGAAGGGCTGTGGCAATTCTAAACTTGCGAAGGCGGGGATAGAGGCCTGACCTCCAGTATTTGAAGGGGACATTTTAATGGCTCCGGTCCCCCTGTCGTTGTCCAGTGAGGCATGGCTACTCCTCATTTTAATAACAAGAGAACAGAAGCTCAGAAAACTTGAGTAATACGTCTATGTCCACAGTAAGAATAGAATCTGAGTTCAAACTCAAATTAAGTCCCACACCACTATGGGCTGGCCTTGCTTTTATAATTCTCTTGTCTCGGGCTCTTAAGTAGTAGGATTGTAAGAATGTGCCACCACATTCTTGGATCGGGGCTGAGGCTCAATTTGTAGAGCACCTAGCATGCACCAAGTATCTCCAGTACCCCATAAACTGGGACTGGCGACCATTCCTGTTATCACTAGAAGGTAGAAGCAGAAGAATCAGAAATTCAGGGACATCCTCTGCAATTTTGAGGCCATCCTAGGATACGTGGTATCTCTCTGGACTTCCTGCCAGACAAGAGAAGAGAACCCTTGTTCCTTTTTTTTTTTGGTTATTTATTTAGTTTATGCATTTGCATGTTTTGCCTGTATTCAGGTCTGTGTATCAGGCAGCCAGAAGGTGGCATTAGATGCCCTGGAGCTAGAGCTATAGTAGGTTTTAAGCCACCATATGCACATTCTCTGGAGAAAAAACAGTTCTCGTAACCACTGAGCTATTTTTCCAGACCCAAGAGCTCTTACTCTTAAACATTATATATCTTCCCAAATGGGGGTTAGGTGCTAGGGACAACAAAATGAAACAAAATACCCACAGCTCTATTTTTTCCATTTGCTCAAAGAGATGGAATTAGAAACTATTGGTAAAGTTTGGATTTCCCTTTCACTTTCAAAAACATATTAACTATAGATTCCTTACTGAATACACATATGCATATAGTATTGAGAAGAGGGAGAGAGATGACTAGAGAACACAGAACCATATCCAAGTATGGGAGGAAATAAAGAAGCCATAATGGTAGTGATTGAGGGGACTTTGTATCAGAATACAAGAACTATGTTTGAAAAGATATGCAAGATATTTATGATATTACACATCCATTTACATGAAACGCATACACTGGACATTCGGTACTATGGATAAAGTTCTTATACAGTTAGCAGGAACATTTATTTCCTTCTTTTGTAACTATGGATAAAGTTCTACTACAGTTAGCAGGGGCATTTCATTTTTAGTTAAATGTATGTATTTGCACCTTTGCTCCTGAACACGACCTTCCTCCAAACATATAACCCCCCAGTTTTAGATAGTAGGTAGTGGGTGCCGACACTATTATCATTAAGGTTGGAGATGATTGCCTTAGTGGGTTATCTAAGATCATTGCTTTTGCTATTTCTTGTCACTTGGGCATGACTTCAGTGGTAATACCTGTCAGGATCCTGGAAACGATTGAGATTTGGGAAGGAGACAGAAAAGTACTATCATTAGAAGAACCTGTAGAGTAGCTCTGGTCAAAATGAAGGTAAAGGGAAGTATTGAAATTATTAGACTCAAATGTGATGAGGTTTCCTGTGAATGTCCATAGTCCTGTAACAATCAATTTGATTGACTGAAAATAAGGTTGCTGCTGGCATAGAAGTCAAATGTAGGCATTTTTAAAAAGATGGGATATGGTGATTTAATTTTAACTTTACATTTAATTACAGAAAAATCTAAGCTGTTGTCTGATATAAGTGCTCGTCTATGGTTTACATACAGAAGGAAATTTTCACCGATTGGTAGGTATATCATTTGTTGTGCTGTGCTTTTTTTCCTTGTAGATAGCTTGCCTGAGGTTATCAATGACATCACAGAAACCTCAGAATTAACAGCTCACTGTGGCAAAGAATTTGATTTAGGGGAGCAGGTAAGTTTAACATTTCATCCAAAAGTGTCATTGTGGAAGTAGCCCATTCCCTGTGACTCCATGCTGTTGTATTGTCACACCTCTAGTCATTTCAACCCACCATCAAGTGTTCATACAACAGATAATATTACTTTTTTAAAGAGAGAAAATCAAATTAGCTTTAATTGGGTAATATCTAGTTATTAAATTACCTTCCATCACTATATGGCACTGTGTGACTATTAAAGAGGCCTGGACCTTTAAGGAAAGAAAATAATTCCTTCTATTTTTTCTTTATCAGATGAGAGCATTTTGACATTCAGAGATAAATTAAGAAAGAGTTCCTTAGAATTTATTCTAGTCTGTTCCTAGCTGCCATCTGTGGGGGAAGGAAAGGAGAATTCAATAAGGTGAATGAATTTGCTCCATCTGAGAGATTTATAAAATGTTGTGAGCATTGTATCAAAGTATCATGGAACGAAGGAAGGTGTCCACAAGTGGTGGAAGTTACTCTCCTAAAAAGAAACTTGTCTGACCACTTTTGATATAGGATTGGACCTTGTTTTTTTTTTTTGTTTTTGTTTTTTGTTTTTAGGTTTTTTGAGGCAAGGTTTCTCTGTATAGCCCTGGCTGTCCTGGAACTCACTCTGTAGACCAGGCTGGCCTCGAACTCAGAAATCCACCTGCCTCTGCCTCCCAAGTGCTGGGATTAAAGGCGTGCGCTACCACCGTCCGGCAGGATTGGACCTTGTAATTGGAGTGAAATTTACCTTCCTGTGGTGGGCCAAACCTGAAGTTCACCCAAACATTTTCTTTGCTCTTCAAGCAGTAGTAATACAAAAAAACACTCTTTTCTAAACTGTTAATGTGCCCTGGAGGAAGAGGTCTTTACAGAGCTGAGCACTTTATCTGAGTCAACTCTCTCAGTGTCTTGGTACTAACTGATCTGACTGTATGTGGACCTTTTCATCCTACCTTTTCTGTACTTAGCTGACCCTTAATCCCTGCATTAGCAAGAGCCTGAATGTTCTCCTTCCAGCTCACGAATCTATTCACTTTCCTTAGTCTCGATATAACAATGCTCCTTCAGTCCCTATAACAAAGGGATCAGAATGAGGGAGAATAACTTGCCCCCCCTTTTTTTTACAAGAGTGATGACTTTTTGAAATTAGACATCTGAGACCCTACCTCTAGAATACCTTTCTGTTTCTAAGTTGGAAAAGAAAACCATTGCCTGATTATGTTGGTCCTTTTGAATAGGACTCTAGTAGAGCTCATTCTGACCACACGTGTGATTTTACATCAAATCTTCATAAAATGGAACCTATTTTATTATTATTAGCTGAATTTCTATATTTTAAAGATATAACGTATTTCTAATTTGTCAGTAGCATTTTATGTAAGACCAAGCTCATAATACCAAGTATCCTGTGTAGGTTACAGAACTGCTGGATATTTTCTCATTTAATTCTTAAAATGCCCACTGATAGCAAGAAGAGTCTGTGCTTAGATTGTGTAACTGCATATTAGTCTTCTGCCTAATCAGGCTTCTATCATCTATTTGTTGTTTTAAACTTCATTAAGTACATTTATGGGAGTCAAGAGCCTGTCATATGTCTTTGATCATTTTGACATCCACACTTGGTGGCAGTATTTGAGTGTTAGCCAAGGTACTTTGCTTGTTGATAGTCATACATAGTTATAGTCACTTACCAAAATAGAATGCATGCTCTGCAGTCTCCAAGCAAGAAACCTAAGGGGCATGTTCAGTTCATTTGTTTGCTGTAGAACCTGTCTCCACGGATTCAGTATTACCTTCACACATTCCATTCCTATATCCAAACCCTGTGTGAACTCTAAATACATTTATTATCTCTCTTTTCAGAGTTCATGTATATGTATGTGTGGCTTTGTAGTTTCAAATATGCTGATGACTGAGAAAAGATTAACTTAAGGAATATATTTTCATGCTCATCCATTTTGCCAACAGGGGGAACAGGCCCTTCATCTGATGCTGGCTGGGGATGTATGCTGCGCTGTGGGCAGATGATGCTGGCTCAAGCCCTCATCTGTAGACACTTGGGAAGGGGTGAGTTCCATTTGCTCTATAGATGGTTTCAGAGACATATGCTATATTACTTGTTGGTATTAGTTTAAGAACGTTCAGTAAGAAAACTGAAGATCCTGAATTGCTTTGTAACAGCTCAAGTAAGGGGCTGAGAAGCCAACCAAGCCCATCATGAGAGAGAAATAGCTGAAATTTCCTCATGGGAGAGTTATTTTCCTGGGACAGAATTAACTTGGGGAGATGAATTTAGAATTTCCATTTTTGTTATTCTTTAGAAGCGTCTTTTAAAATGTCAGATAAAAGCACTGTGGCCTTAACCTGGGCATAGTGGTACATAGCTTTAATCCCAGTACTCAGGAGGCAGAGGTAGGTAAATCTCTGTGAGTTTGAAGCCAGCCTGTTCAACTATAGAATTACATGTCAGCCAGGACTTCATAGAGAGACCCTGTCTCAAAATACAACACAAAACAAAAACCTGTGGCTATGGTGGCTTATACCCATAATCCCATCACTTAGAAGGCTAAGGCAAGAGAACTCCTGTGTGTTTGAGGCTAACCTGGCCTGCATACTAAGTTTCCAAACAGCCTGGGCTACAGAGTGAGACCTGTTTCAATAAACAAAACAAAACAAAACAAAATGAAAAGATAAAGAGAGCAGGAAGAAGGGTGTGGTGGGCAGTCTGTTTCTTGATTCTTTTTAAAATACCCATGAGGCTCAGGATGTGAGTGACCTAAAGGAAGTGTTTAATAAGGAAGCTAGTGCTATTTTGGTTTTGGTTGACTACGTCCATTTGATATTGAAGAAATCCTTAAATTAGTTTCCTTAGGAGGTGGCTTCATTAGTTAAGAACTTTCTGGTAATTCTTGTTTTTGTGTTCTCTGGGATATATGCATACTTCTTCATGGACCCCTGTGGGATGACCTTGGATGGACACACATTCAGACATTCAAGTATAAGTCCACTTTCCTATGCTATTAAGCAGCCGACCTTGCTAGCTGTTGGTTAATCTCACTGTGCACTCACAGGTCCTATGCAAGATTTTGGAGAGGATCTGGGATGAGCTGGGGAGCTTTACAGCTTATTGCCTTCCTGCCAGAATTTGGGATATTCTATGCTTGCTTTCCCTGTGTTCTGCCATCATTTCTAGCTCATAGATGAGAAAACTGAGGTTCATGGCAGTGAAGTGATTTATCCAGGGCGAAGCAGTATAGATGTAAGAATATATTGTTGATACTCTAACTCTATGTCCAGCAAGTACTATATATCTTCTTAATTTAGATTTATTATTGTTTTAAGGGATAAATCTATATCTTATTAACATATATTAATTGTACAAAGAAGTAAGTTTTATTGTGAAATGTCCATACATTGTATATATTTTGATCATATATGTAGCCTAGGTGGGCCCAGATCCTGTAATTCAAATTGGTACCAAATTAATTCTTGATCCTCATGCTTCTATCCCTGTCCCCAGAGTATTGATATTATAGGTCTACATCACCATGCCTGGCTGTTTGCATGTATGAAGGGGTGTGTGTATGTATATGCATGTGTAGGCCAGAGGTTAGCATATCTTCCTTAAATCTCTTTCCATTTTATTTTTGAGAGAAGGTCTCTACTGAACTTGGAACTTCCTGATTTTGTTAGACTGGCTGGCCACCAAACCCTAGGGACCCTTCTGTCTTTGTCTGTCTAGCACTAGATTATAGGTGTGTATTATAACCACACTTAGTATGCTGAGTATTTTACATTGGTTCTGGGTTCCCAAGCTATATTCCTCTTGTTACCAAGTACTTTACCAACTGAATTATTTCCCTTCTGTTTTGTTTTGTGGAAAGAAAGATCTTGCTGTATATAGCCTAGGCTAATTCTGAACTCAAAATATAGTCTAGGCTGGCCGTGAGCTTGAAATTTTCTTGTTTCAGCCTCCTCAATGCTGGAATTATAATACTTTTTCTTTCTTTTCCTAGTATACATCTTTTAAAAACCACTTCCTTTGCAATGAATTGTGTATATTATTTCCACATAAACTCTTGTATGTTGGAGTAACACTTCCCCTCATAAGACCCATTGGCAATGTTGCCAGAATATAAGAGCAAAAGCCATTACTGTTTGTGTAGAGGTGAGACACTATGGCATCTGAGTTATAAGCCTCTTAGTGTAGCTGCCGGGAAATACCTATGTAATATTATTGCTATGTAATCTTTATCCAGTTCCCACATTGGGGGCAAGTTAATTCTTTGCTCAACTTCATCTTTGGCTTTTAACGTTCCCACACATACCAGACAAGTGATCTCCCATGTAGCTACATCCCCCCCAGCCCTGGCTTTTACTTCATACCCACCGAACCCTTAGAAGTTGACAAGTCTGCAGCATCTGCTATCTTAAATGAAGGATACTTAGGAACACACCTACCTTACCATTCCTGCCTTCTGGATATAGCTCTCTTATTTTTCTTCTAATTTATTGCCTGGTAATAAGCAGTTGTGGTTTATTTATTTATCTTTTTTTATTCCTACCTCACAAAAGATTGGAACTGGGAGAGACAAAAAGAACAACCCAAAGAATACCAAAGGATACTACAGTGTTTCCTAGATAGAAAAGACTGTTGCTATTCAATCCATCAGATGGGTAAGATCATCAAATTTCTAGTTTCAAAGTAGTGCCTATGAACTTTTTCCTCCCCTTACTTATATATGGCTGCACTAAGTTGTCTGTCTACTTTTTTTCCTCAAAAAAAAAATAAATAAAATAAATAAAATCAGGACTCTGTGGCTCATGAAAGATATTTTGCTAACGTGTTAATTTTTCCACATAAAACAGCACAAATGGGTGTAGGAGAAGGGAAATCTATTGGCGAATGGTTTGGACCAAATACAGTTGCACAGGTGATAAAGTAAGTAAACGTCTGACATCTGCTTGTTCTACTTGCTCCGTATGTATCCATCCCCAGGCAGCTAGACCTCGCATTAGCTTAACTATGCTTGCAATCCTCCTCTTCCTGCTAAGCCATCAAACGTCTCTACCATTTTGTTCACATACTTCTTTGATGTGGATAAGCATAGACCACTGTCTTGATCCATCAGAGCTGCAGTCACTGGTATCTATCTATTTATCTGGCTATACTCCAGGACTCTGTTTCTGTTTGTCAACCTACAGATGGATGCTCATGTGCCAGGGAACCATCAGCCTGAGGGTCTTTTGAATTTAAAAGGTTCATACCAAGTGTCAGAGGCTTAAGTACCATAGACAAGAAATAGACTCTGATCCTGTATAGTATTAAAGACCTGATTAGTGGTCTAGCAAGATGGCTCAGTGGGTAAAGGTGCTTGCTGCCAATCCTGATGACCTGAGTTGGATCCATAGTGGAAGGAGAGAACCAACCCACACAAGTTGCCCTCTGACCTTTACACACAAAGCATAGCATTACTGTCCCTTAATTAAAATATGCTTTTTAAAACCTCACTAATTCATTTAGCATTTATTGGATGCCTTTATTATGTTAAGTACTGGGTATACAGAAATAACAGAGACACAGTCATTGTCTCAAGGAATTTGCAGCCTATTGGAGCATATAAATTCCAAAGGAGTCTTAGAATCAGTTTGTTATGTGTTAGTAGGTTTAAGATGATACTTTTTTTTTAACCTTTTACAATTTGTCTTCTAGCACAAGAGATGAGGTAGAGAGGTCAGGTTGTAAATGGGGTGAGTATGGTTAGTACCTACATCTTAAAGGCATCTTATCTCTTGTAGTTCTCTCCTTCCTGACAATCTGCCAGTGAAGGAAAACTCTGAAGGCAGAAACTGTATTTGTCTTGTCACAGTTGCCCATAAAACTACCTACTATGTATAAGCACCCAGTAAGTGCTCCATGAATAAATGGAATTGACAGCCAGAACCCAGGGCTGGAGGTAGGGATCAGAAAATGGAGACCAATAGGACTCCTTTGCTACAGCATATTTCAATTTCTTGGTATTATAACTCCATATAAAGTAGAAAAGGGGTTTTGTCTCAACGGTTAACCAGTCTTCAGTGAATAACGTGTGTGGAGATGTGCACATGAGGTTAGTAGTCTGGATTTCCCGGGATCCAGGGAAAATTTGTATCTTGGCTTTATTCCCTGCTACCAGTGCAGCTTCACTGGGACCACTTTCTTGCCTTAGTCAGAGTACCTTCTGGGCATCATTACCCCTGCTGATGAGGAACTAGGCAGATTCCAGAAATGCAGTAGGGAAAACTTTGTGGAAGAATGTATAAAACATTTGAGTGACTAAGCCAAGCCCCAAATATGGTTTCAAATAGAATTTTCTTCTTTCTTCTGCATTTTGAGGTTCTAACAATAAACAAATGGAAGGTCCTTCTTTTTTGTTTATTTAAATCAGCATATTATGTTAGATACCATTATGACATTTGTAATCCAAGTGTTCTTATGGGTTTCCTTCCCTCTGTCACCCAGTCCCTGGTTATTCTTGTCTTCCCCTGATAGCCTGGGCCTGGAGATTCTTTTCTTCTTGTATGCCTCAAGTGTCCTTTTACCTAACCCCATCCATCTTCATCTTCATAAGAATTTAAGTATATTCAGGTTTGTTATGGTTGCCTTTGATAATAAAAGCACATATGCTCTTTAACACAGTAAAAGACATATGACTTATACCCTGGTAGGCCCATCATAATGTGAAAATATTATAAATCATAATGTCTTTACTATATCTACACTATACTGAACATTGTAGCTTAACAAACGAGCAGTTTCCCCTGACGATCAGCTGGCTGACTGGAGCTGAAGCTCCCTGCAACTGCTCAGCATCACCAGTCTCTTACTATGTGTGACTAGTCCTGACGATGATTCCAATTCAAAATGCAAAATTTGGTTTCTACTGAGTACATGTCACTTTGCACCATCCTAAAGTAAAATATAATAATAACAGTAGTAAGTAAAACCAGTGAACATAAATTATGTCACTATTATTCTGAAAAAAGTAATGAATTAAAATTAGTAAATTAAAAGGGTAACAGGGCTAAGGAGATGGCTCAGTGGATAAGGTTCCTGTTGTACAAGCATGAGGACTTAAAATTGCATCACCAGAAACCATATAATTAATAAAAAGAGCAACAAACATATAACCCATAACTCCATCAGTGGAGGACAAACACACACACACACACACACACACATACACACACACACACACACACACATGGTGCTAGGGACCCAGGACGTCATACATAGTAGTCAGGTACTCTGCCACTGAACCACAAAAGTCCCCAAGATATACTTTAATCACATTACTTTTTTTCCTTTTTAAAAGGAAAAGCTATAATTTAGAGTGTCTTTTATTTCAGGAAACAAGATAAGTTGGACTTTTAAGGATAGGTACATAGATGGCATTTTTTTCTTCCAGTAGGAAATTCTGCCATTTGATGAGGTAGATCCTTTCATTTTTAAAGCAAGATCTTCTTTTAGAAGTTCAGATACAGTGGCTCTATGGTAATCTCCAAAGCCCTGGGCATGAACTGTACTAGCGTTCTGTCAAAGAAGCCAGAGCTAACCAAGCACATGCTTCTTTGTGGCTCAGCTCAGTGTGCTGTGACATGAGTAATCTGGGAATGCATGGTACCATTTCCAACTGATGTCCTCATCTTTTCCAACTGTGATTTCCTTATTTCACAGAAAACTCGCTTTATTTGATGAATGGAATTCCTTGGCTGTTTATGTTTCAATGGATAACACAGTGGTCATTGAAGATATCAGTGAGTCCCTGGGCTGTTAACCTTCTCATGGGTGGGTGTAGTCCTTTTGTAATTCAGAAATCTGGAACTCAGTAGATGCCGTGGCCCACTCCCCAAGGACAGGGAGCCTAGGAGAGTAGAGTGGCCCTCTTCCCTTCCTTTCCAGTCTTCTGAAAGGGAAAATCTTCATTGTAAAGAGTCTCTGGTGTCTATAATCTGTTGAATCACAAGTAGATGGATCATAGAGGCTGGCCATTGTCCTGGCCTGCTTTCTTTACTATTAAAGTTAGAAAAACCCAAATATACAGTCTCTGATTCCGAGTTCCTCAAAGACTAATTTAGAAATGAGATTCTTGGAATCAGTTCAGAATACCCTTTGGACACTAAGAAAATGCTCAGTGTCTAATATGAAGATCAAGGATCTGAATGAATAGCCAGGAATTCCCATGGGATGTACAACTGGCTGGTTCCTGGTAGTAAAGGAGAGAGGGCCTTCCAGGCAGGGAGAGCAGCATGCAAGGTTCCTGTGTTTTACTTTTGGAAAGGTCCTAGTGTTAGATAGTCCCGACTCATCCAGATCTCTTGCCTTCTGTTTCTAGAGAAAATGTGCTGTGTTCTCCCTGTGGGTGCTGCTGACATAGCTGGTGAGAGCCCTCCTGATTCTCTGACTGCTTGCAATCAGAGTAAAGGCACCTCTGCCCAGTGCCCAGCCTGGAAACCCCTGCTGCTCATTGTGCCCCTTCGCCTGGGCATAAACCAAATCAATCCTGTGTATATTGAAGCATTCAAAGTAAGTCTCCTTTTCTCTTGAACCCATTGCTGCCTGCTCATCACACTGCACATGTCAACACAGAGATCCGTGAGCAGCAGTCCACAAGTGAGTTGAGAATCTTGCATTCTCTTTCCCTTTAGGAGTGTTTTAAGATGCCACAGTCTTTAGGGGCTTTAGGAGGAAAGCCAAATAACGCCTATTATTTCATAGGATTCTTAGGTAAGAAAGAATGAATTGCAAGTAAGTTGTCATGGGCCAGGGAAGGGTGTGGGGCAAAAGTATTCCTGGGATATAGGTTCTGGTGAGTGGGCATTGCTTTAGCCTAGGGATACTGTGACCTCTAATCAACTCCTTCTGTCTCTAACCCGATCTATACAGAGCGATTCTTGTTTTCTTGTGCTTGCTGGACACTGGATCCCCATTAATGCATCTACTTCTGCCTCTTGGTGGGATAGTTTTGCTCTTTCCTACAGGGTCACAGGATTGCTCCAGAAGGGTTCTCTTTTGTATGTGGGTCCCAGGACACTGGGGATTCAGTATTTTGGCTTTGCTGATTTCCTTCTTATTGAAGCTCAGGCAACATCCTTAAAGCATCCACTGGTTTCCCAGGGCAGCAGAAATAGACTGCCTATCCCAATATTTAGTCATAAGCAGGTAGGAATTAGAAGATGCAGACAGAGTTGTACCTTTCCCAATAGTGTGACTAAGCCTTTAAAGTACGAACCTCTATAATTTGTTGTGGTAGAGCACTCCTTTAATCCCAACACAAGGGTAGGTAGGGGCAGGGGCAGGGGGCAGGGGCAGGGGCAGGGGCAGAGGAAGAGGAAGAGGCAGAGAGGCAGAGGCAGAGAGGCAAAGGCAGAAAAACAGAGGCAGGGGCAGAGGCAGGGGCAG
>NW_021604621.1:1660733-1702971 GCF_004785775.1 Grammomys surdaster
AGAGAGACATAGAGGCAGAGAGGCAGAGAGGCAGAGAAGCAGAGGTAGAGGCAGAGAGGCAGAGGCAGAGAGGCATAGGCAGAGAAGCAGAGGCAGAGGCAGAGAGGCAGAGGTAGAGAGGCAGAGTGAGGCAGAGGTAGAGGCAGAGGCAGAGTGAGGCAGAGGCAGAGGTAGAGGCAGAGGCAGAGAGGCAGAGGCATAGGGAGGCAGAGACAGATGCAGAGGCCGGGGCAGAGAGAAGCAGAGGCAGGAGCAGGCTTGGGGCAGAGGCAGAGGCAGATGCAGAGAGGCAGATGCAGAGAGGCAGAGGCAGAGCCAGAGAGGCAGAGGCAGAGGCAGAGGCAGAGGCAGAGAGGTAGAGGCAGATTCAGATTCAGAGAGAGGCAGAGGCAGAGGCAGGAGCAGGAGAGGGGCAGAGGCAGAATCATAGCAGAGGTACAGGGGCAGAAGCAGAAGAAGAGTCAGAGGCAGGGACAGATGCAGAGGCCGAGGCAGAGGGATAGAGGCAAGGGAAGTGGTAGGAATTCAGAGGCATGAGCAGGGGCCATTCTAGAGGCAGAGGCAGAGAGGCAGAGAGGCAGAGTCAGGCAGAGGCAGAGGCATAGAGGCAGAGCCAGAGGCAGAGGCAGAGAGGCAGAGGCCGAGAGGCAGAGGCAGAGAGTCAGAGGCAGAGCAGCAGAGTCAGAGAGGCAGAGGCAGAGACGAAGAGTTAGAGGCAGAGGAAGAGAAGCACAGGCATGGGCAGGGACATAGAGGTAGAGAAGGGTAGGGGCAGAGACAGAGGCAGATGCAGAGAGATACAGAGGCATAGAGAGAGAGGCAGAGACAGAGACACACAGAGGTAGAGAGACAAAGGGCAGAGACAGCAGACAGAGATGGAGAGGTAGAGTCATAGGGGCAGGGGCAGAGGCGAGTGGATCTCTGTGATTTCAAGCTCTGCCAGGTTTACATAGTGAAATCCAGGCTAGCCAGTACTATATATTGAGATCCTGTCTCAAAACCAAAACCAAAGTAAACCAAAATAAAACGAAACTCCCAAAAACAGCAACAAGGAAACCTCCTAATATGGGCTGTAGTGATTAATCCACCATTTCTGTAAATGGTGGAAATCTTTTCTCCTAACTCACTAGCTGTGACCAAAGACGTTTAAGGCCCTTAGCACATGGCACACTAGCTTTTCTATGCAGACTTCACTTGTTCACATATCCCTTTGTGGACCTATTGAGATACAGGGGCAGTAAGTCTAGGATAGGACCTGAGATTTGCTCTCCTAAGTGTTTTCAGTGCTGCTGGTCCATACTTTAAGAACCAGGCCACCTGATGAGTGCTGAAGAGTATGGGAAAAGGAGGGATATAACCAGTGAGACTTGCTAGCTAGTGCCCTGACTGCTGGAAACAAACAACCTGGGCTTGGGTTTCTGTCCTTTAAAATGCATGAATGCTTGACTCCCTGTTAGGTCATCTCATGGTAAACTATTTGGCAACAAGTTAGACATATAGCAAGTATTCAGTGAGAAATGGCTCTACCCAGTACCCCTGTCTGTCCTTAGTTCTTTGTTTCAGCTTTTCTTGTGGGGCTTGCCACCCAGGTGCCTGCCTGTTTCTGTAATGCTGCTGTCTATTGGTCCAGCCTTAAAACTACAACTTAATGGAAAATCTGGAGTTCATGGTACCTTTTATGTAGTTTTCTAAGTACAAACCACAGTATTTGGCAGCTATGTACATTCAGATGCTCTCTTTGTCTAAGCTTTGGTGTTCCTGTCCAACAAAGTGGTATAAAATGATGCAGCCACCACTATGACTTAGTATCTGTGGGTTTCCTGTGGCTAGCTCTGACTAACCATGGATCAGAAAGAAGTATTTGTGGGGAAAAGTCTGCACTGAACATTGCCATGCTTTCCCCATAGTCATTATCACGAGAGAGAGAGAGAGAGAGAGAGAGAGAGAGAGAGAGAGAGGCTATTTTTCATTTTACAGATAGTGAAATGAAGATTAAGAGATTATTTTCTCAATGTCGCTCAGCTAACAAGCAGTGAAGGCAGGATTTGATCCCAATTTGGTCATCTGGGTCTGCCCTCCCCAGCCCTGATCTTTTTCCTAAGGCCCTCCTGCCAAGTGGGCAGCTGGAGAAGAGGTAGTCGTGGGAGGCTCTGGCCATGTTGATCCTCTGTCTGTCAGGTTTTGCTTGCTCAGAAGGAAGGAACTGTTTGTTCTCTGCTCTTGGATCCAGGTAGCCATGTGGAGAGCTACAGCATTAGCTATGGTCTTTGCGGATGGTTGAGCAACCTGCCCCTTCTCCAGGAACCTCAGTCTCAACATCACATGTCTTCTGCTGTATCTCTTATAAACACTCTCAGAAAAGAGGCAGCCTGCAAAGCTGTCCCCTCCCTACACACGGGGAAAGGTCATGGCTGGAGTCCAACAAGCTATTATCATTCCCAACACTGTACCTTAAAGTACTGTGGTGGATGGTTGGCTTCTACCCCTCGTGGGATTTCTATTTTTGTGTCTCCAACTTCCCTTTCCAACTACCTTTACTGGAAGGTCTTAGGCAGGCTTCATGCTGTACATCTTGCATTGTTGTTCTTTAGTGTGATCTGAGGCTAGTGTGCTACTGTTGTTACCTGCCTTGGTCTAATGAGGAATTTATACTTTGTTTTTCATTAGTAAATCATATAAAGTGCTGATTTCCATGCTCCTTAGCTATATATTTGTGAGTAAATATGTCGGACTCAAAGTGAGGTAATTAAAATATCTTTATGTTGGGTATTGTATTGCATACATTTCAGGGAGGTGAACATTTCTGGTTCTTATGTACATGTAAGATACTAGAACAGGCCTCATGACAGCACTGGAAAACAGCAGTGTTTGAAAGAGGAAAGAGGTGAGCAGTTTGTCTTTGTCTATGAGACAGAACAGTTAAACTTTGCACCAAGCATCAGTAACATAGTCTTTGCCAGTAGAATCACATAAATGTGCCCCCCCTGCATGCAATTCCAAAGACTTAGGGGACATTTTCTTCTTGCCAGTAAATAATCTTTTATCACCTGACGTGGTTGAGGTCATAGAGATCCAGGTGGCCTTGGGGCTGGACAGAGAGATCAGATGCTTCTTGAGGCATTTGTCTATTTTGCAACAAAAGAACTGCCTTCCCTTTAATCATTAGATCAGGGTAGATACTTTATCATCCAAATCTCCTCCAGGGTTGTGTTGAGGTTGAGCTTTTGCAGTTTAGTGAAGCATGACTTTCCTCTTACATGTGAAACTCAATCATCTTAGACTTGAATTTTGGCCCAGTGGTAGAATGTTTACATAATATATACAAAGTCTTAAGTTTGATCCCCAGCAAAACACACACGCACACGCACAGGCACACGCACAGGCACACACACACACACACACACATTAGTCATTTCAAGTAGTTTTTGCCAGTGAGGTTCATCTATACTGAAGTTTACATGACAGAAGGGAACTGACAAGCTTTCTCACCATGACTAACCCACTAGCTAACTGCTAATCAGTGAACAGGTGTCAGCTCACTGGACTCTAATCCACAGAGGTTAGCATCCCTATTGTGTTCGGGTAGAATTTCCTTTGGAGGCCAAGGTCTTTTCCATTCTGAGAGGTGCTCTCTGAATATGGATCTGAGAACCAGTGGTATATCTCAAGATGCTTTCCAATGCTGAAAGATGTAGAATGCCCCCTAGTGATAGTGGAGTGCACAGCTTTGGGAATTCTTCTACCACCTCTTTGCAACTGCTGCTCACAGAGCCTGCCATGTCATCCTGTTCTGTCATTCCCACCTTTCCCAAACCTATCCCTTTTCATTTGGGGACCTGGATATAGAAGAGATGTTAGGTCAAGTCTCTCTTTGAATGATTAGATTTTGGCACATGTGGCTTTTCTCAAGCATGCTCACCCTGGCTTTGGGCTTCCTGTCATCCCATTCTCACTGTTGAAGAGATTAGAACTGGGGGTGGGTGGGGGAAAGCTCATCCTTAGGAAAGCAGTGGGAGCAGGGCCAGTGCTTCTTCAAAGAGTAACCGTGCCTTCATAAAACAGGTGATGAGCTCATTTTCTTGGACCCTCACACAACCCAGACCTTTGTTGACACTGAAGAGAATGGGCTCGTAGACGACCAGACTTTCCATTGCCTGCAGTCTCCACAGCGGATGAGTATCCTGAACTTGGATCCTTCTGTGGCCTTGGTGGGTATTTCAAGGAACTTTGACGATAACCTACTAAAAATAGGTCCCTTGGCAATTGCCCAGGCTGTTAAGTCGCATAGCAAGAGTGCACTTGCTCAGCACCCCCAAATGAGGCACGATGACATGGCAGGGAAAGCATGGACCCTGGAGCCAAACTTTTCACATTAGGCCCAAGCTCTGCTACTGAACTATGTAAGAAAAGTCACTTAACTTTTCTGAGCATCGATTTTCACACTACTAGAAGTAGGGACACACTACCTCTCTCTTTATTTGGTTATGTGAGCTGTAACATATATGAACAGTCAGTATAGGACCAGGCGCACTGTACACACCGTAAAAGGTCAGTAGCACTAGTATCTCTCATCCTTTTCCTTATCACCTTCAAATGTTTGCCATTTAAATTTAAGGTGGGAAAGCACTAGGAAGGGATACGTGAGTAAGAGTCCTTCAGAGGTCAGCATCTATTTCTTGATGCCCAAATCCAGGATGTCTCAGGTTTGCTCTGGAAAGTATGCTTGCTATCAACATACACTGAAAAGGCCCTCTCTACATCATTTCCTGTTTCATCCATCAGAGCACCAGTGACCAAAGTCTGAGCAGTACCCCCTTGTTTGGGACCATTCCTTGTACTGAGGGATGACTGTCAGGGCAGAAGGACACTGCTGCTTCTCACAATTCAATAGATAATTTTTTTTTGAAGAGTCAAATCTATCTTTTAAAGTAATGCTTCTAACTAAAAGTATTATTTGGGCTTTTGTTTCCTGCTGTAATATATATATATATATATATATATATATTCTCCAAGTTAAAATGTCCTGCAGTGTTCATGGGGGAGGGAGGAAGCAATAAAGAAGCTAGAGACCAGGAGGAAGAGGGAAAATGAGTAAGGAACGGAGGGAAGGAGGAGACAGGAGGGAGGAAGAGATAGAAAGGGAGGGAAGGAGGGGAGGAAGGAAGAAGAGAGGGAATTGCAAGGTGTGTGCATATTTTAGGCAATGATTTAGGGTAGAGGGAAGCCCAGCTAGCCAGTCTTTATATGCTGCCAGGAAGATGCATGGCAAGATGGTGGCCTGCCTCCTAATCCTGGGAAAAGAGCTCTATCTTGTAATGGGGAATTCTAAATACTGTTCTTCTTCCCCACCCAAGGGATTTTTCTGCAAGGAAGAGAAAGACTTTGATAATTGGTGTAGCCTTGTTCAGAAGGTAAGTACGTATGGATTTTTTTTTAAAAAAAACATAAGCATAAAAACTACTAAAGATGAATGTATTATTTTAAGACTACATTTACATAGCAACATGAAAACAGTCTGATATAATTTGGTTGCAAGAGGAGGAAATTAAGATGAAAATGAGCCTGTCAGGTGTGGAGAGCTCGACATAAGTTTGGGGAAAGTGAATAAAGACTTTTAAGTCTTTGTGTGTATCAGCTGAAAGACAGACTCAGCAATGAAAGTTAAGGCTGCAAGGTGCCTGAAACTCGCAGATAATATTAGGCTGATCAGCCTCCAACTGCCCACTTCATATTGTTCAGTCAGTATTTCTTCCTTACTATATGTTTGCAAAAGTGAGTAAAGAGACAAAAGTGCTTTCTAGGTATTTAGTGGTTCATTTACAACCCAGTAGATTTCATTATGGTTTAGAGGACTTTTCCTTCTGTTAACTGGCTTTTTTATATAAAGTATAAGCATATCACCACTGAAAGGGATCAGCATTTGTGTAAGTCCGTGATGAGTGATTATTTTCCCTTTTTGGTATATTGGGTAAAAGAGAATTCTTACATTGGTTCACCAATCTCTGTAGCCATTTCCCCATTGTCAGTCTCTAACACATACAAAATAGATGTCATATATTGATACACATTCACTGAATGAGTTAAGGGGGATCATAGGAGTAGTGTTTAAAGTATCTGGTGAGGTAACTGAGACATGAAGCTCTATCTCTAAAACCAAAGCATTCCAGGAACCCAGAGTTTTATATGCAAATGGAGGGAAGATTTTTCTTCATAATGAACGAATGATTGACACTGACACCCCAATAGAATCTGTAACCTCAGATAATAATTTAGTGAAACAATATAGAGTTTACAATTATTTGATTACTTATTTCACAGAAGTTGACCAGGCTGGCCTCAGGCTTGTGATACTTCTTCAACCTTCAGTGTACTAAGATTATAGATGCAAGCTGCTATGTCCAGTTCAAGAGAAATATTCTTGTTATTGCTATCACATGAGGATTGAATGCATGACCTTGCACATCCTTGAAAAGTGCTGTCAGTGAGCTATATCCCCAGCCCAAGAGAATTATTACTCCATTTTAGTGGAAAAAACCATGCATGGTCTTATTGTTGTAGCTGTGTAAATACTGATCACAAATAAGTCGCGAAATATGTTACACACATATTTCCTTTCTTTCTATCTATCTATCTATCTGTCTGTCTGTCTATCTATCTATCTATCTATCTATCTATCTACTATCTATCTATCTATCTATTTATCTATCTTCTATCTATCATAGGTAGATTCATAGATCATAGATAGATTGATAGATTATATTCTCTCCTGTTATCCTCTCTTATCCCCTCCCATCAAACCCTTTCTTCTCAACATGTCCCTCTTCCATTTTCATGTCTTTTTTGTTTGTTATTTATAGCCCGCTAATTTAATTCGGGTTATCTGCTTTTAACAATGGCAACTTACCAGTGGCTACCACTGCAGAATATGAACTCCTATACATATATAGCCAAGAGAATTACTTTTTAAAGATTCGTGTTTACCGTCATTACTTTTATGTGTCTGTGTGATCATGCCCTGCTTATTCGCATACCTATGGAGGCCTAGAAGAGAGCATTGGGTCCTCTGGAGCCTTAAGATACAGATTGCGACCTGCCTATTGTGGGTGCTAGGTACTAAATTTGGTCCTTCTGGAAGAACAGAAAGTGCTCCTAACCACTGAGCTCCAAGAGAGTTTTTTTAAAGGTGTTTCCATTTCAGAGTGTAGCAAAGCCATATTGATGTTTGAAGCCAGAATGACAATGTAATGATAGCTGTATCATTTAAATTAGGATAAATTTCTTTTTCTTTTAAAAATACTTTTCTTTTTTTAATTTTAAAATTTATTTTATAAATTTTGTAAATAAAATTGTTTATTTTATGTATATGAGTGTTCTATTTGCATGTACACCTGCGTGCCAGAAGAGGGCATCGGATCCTATTACAGATGGTTGTGAGCCATCATGTGGTTGCTGGGAATTAAACTCAGGACCTCTGGAAGAGCAGCCACTGCTCTTAACCACTGAGCTGTCTCTCCAGCCTCTAGGATATGTTTCTTAAATTCGGGCAGGAAGTGTAGGCATTTAAATGTGTACCAGAGTTCTCTTGTGGGCATATTTAATTTAATTAAATGACTTTTTAAGGAACACTTCACCCCTACACTGAGCTGACCCTGTATAACCAGTAAATTCCCTGAGCCCCATGACTGGATCGGTCCATACTAGGCTCCATTAGCTATCAGTTCCAATGTCCTTGCCTTGTCAAAAGGATCCAGAACTGAAGTCAGCCGGAGTCATCGATGATTCAAGTAGAGGTTGAATGTATTTACTAGGGGTTCTTTTCACACTTCTGCCAACTACCAGGCTATGCTCATGGTTTAGGTTCATGAATTGCCAACTAAACTGAAGAGTAGTGACTCCATGGTATTTACAGCTGTTCTTTGGTCTACCCAGGAAATTCTAAAGGAGAATCTGAGGATGTTTGAATTAGTTCAGAAACACCCATCACACTGGCCTCCCTTTGTACCTCCAGCCAAGCCAGAAGTGACAACCACGGGGGCAGGTAAGCTGTTTTTGTAAGCTCTTGGCCAGCAGACCCAACATGTTACAACTGTTTGCTGATATAAAAGCAACTGTGGCCCATCTCATTTATGAAAATTGAAATTTCTGCTCATCCAGTCCGAGCAAAGAATGGTGCTTCTAATTATTATAATTTTTAGAGAAGCTGATATTTGTTGGTTTTAAAGAATGATAACAAGAAGAACATTAACTCAGTGTAAAAGATTTATCATTGCAAAGTAAAGGTGACTAAAGTTTGTTTTAGAAAACCAGCAGAGGCCTGGGTAACTCAGAAAGTATCTTGATGTTTGAGTTGGTAGTTGTTTATCACTCAAAATGATAAGGCTAAAGGAGCCTGAGTTCCAGGCCGGTTTGAGCTATGTCCCAAGACCTCATCTCAAAAAATAAATAAACTGTCAGAAAGAGAAATAGATACTGTGATTAGGCCTATAGAAACAGGCCTGATTGTTTTGAGTTTTAAAGAAAAATTGTAATACTTTATAGTAGGTCTAATTGTATATTTCCTCCAGACAAACTTTGCTTTTAGCAAATTGATTCAAACATACAGAGTAGCAGTGGCTGGGGAGTCTCTTGATTGGGAGCATCAATCCAAGTGTAAAGTTTTTCTCCTTTCTATATTCCAACAGAATTCATAGACTCTACTGAACAACTGGAGGACTTTGACCTGGAGGAAGATTTTGAGATTCTCAGTGTGTAGGATAGTGAGAACTCAATGAGTTGGTCTTCTGCCTTCCATCTGACATCACAAGAACATGAACTGGTTACATAAAACTTTTCTGGTCAGCAAGTGCCTGATATGCCAATAGCATACAAACTTAATAGCAATTATGACTGAGCCAATTGTCCTTTTTTCAGAAATAAAACAAAACAGCAAGTCAATGACACCAAGTCATCCCTGAAAGATAGAGAAAAGTCATGGAGTCTAGGAGAAGATTCCGAATCCATTGCTTCCCAGCCTCGTCTTCCATGGCGACAGTAAGTCTTCAGCAACTGAAATGAGGGCATTTGGAAGACAGACAGCATCTCCCATCTTGCTGCAACTGTGAGCAGATGAGAGATGGTTATACTATATTTCTTCACCCTTTTAGGTGACCTCTTTGGGGCTAAATACTAAGAAGAAATCTGTTTTCTTACTCAAATAATAAAATA
The DNA here is from genome assembly GCF_004785775.1 of Grammomys surdaster. Lineage (NCBI taxonomy): Eukaryota > Metazoa > Chordata > Mammalia > Rodentia > Muridae > Grammomys > Grammomys surdaster. The sequence continues at coordinate 1,669,938 of NW_021604621.1, forward strand.
AATGAATCAGGGAAAATATTCTTGTTAAATTATCTGAATATGCAATTTACATAGTTATAATTTTTATCAAAATATTTGTCAAAATGATGTCAAATATACGCTTCTTAATTGTCTTCCTTTCTGGAGACACCTATTTGATAGGTCCCAGTCTCCATCCTTACTGATATTTTCATTAGATGTCTCCATATCCTTAAATCAAACCATGATCACTTGAAGCAGAGGTCAGCAAAGTTTTTCTGTAAAGATAATATTTTAGTCTATGTAGGCCAGGTGACTTTTGTCATAACTATTCTACTCTGTAAAAACAGCCCCAGACAATATGCATGTGACTAAGCATGGCTGTACTCTAATAAAACTTGATTTACAAAAGCAAGTGGAGGGCTGGCCTGGCCTTATCAAACGCTCACTTAAAGCATTGATTTTTGTTTGAAGGATTAAATAAAGTGTTTGAATTATACTGTTTTGGTTGAGAACTATATGTAGAAAGAACTGTTCATGTGGTGACATTCAATCTGTTCATTAAATACAAGTCCAAGACATTTTAGTACTATGAACTTTCGAAGTTTGGAAGCACATACTCATGAGGTTACCTGTGCTGAATATGTGGCAAGGAGGATGCTTAAGTCTCCACAGTACCTACCTAGTTTCCTTTTGTTGCACCTTTAAGTGTGTGTTTCACACGGGTCTGCATTTCATCTTCTTTCTATACAGAGATCCACAGGAGGCCAGTATCTGTAGTCTTGAAATAGCACCGACGAACTCACTTCTTTCCTTAGGTTCCATCATTTCCTTTTCATTTTCCTTCCCTCCTTCTCTCCTTCCCTCCTTCCCTTCCTCCCTCTTTTTCTTCCTCCCTCCCTTTTTCCCTCCCTCCCTCCTTCTCTCCCTCCTTCTCTCCCTCCCTCCCTTCCTCCCTCCCTCTCTCCCTCCCTTCTTCCCTCCCTTCTTCTTATTGCCTGTATGTTATACATTCCATAGGTTCAAATTCAAAAGATGAAAAATGGTATCCAGCATAATAACATTCTCTCCCATGGGTCAGTTTCCTTCCCTGAAAACTCCTGGGTTATTTTTGTTGTTTATCCTTTCACAGGATTGTTTTATTCATATGTAAACATATGTACATATTTAAGTTATTGCACATGACATATATGAATGTGTGCCCACATATAGTTTAGATTTTATTTTTAATATGTATTTGTGTACATGTGTGTGTACATGCACACATACTCACACAGGCACGACATCTCTGATCAGAAGTGGAGGCCGTGTGGCCCTCTTTGGTCATCAGGTGTCCTTTATCATTCTCTGTATAATCTTTTGAGAGAGGATCTCTCTGGGGTTCATGCTTTCCTGGTTAGGGTGGAATATGTAACACCCAGCCATCCTCCTGTCACCACTTCCCTTGAAGCTGGGGTTAAGACATACACAGAACTAGTGGCTTTTTTATGCACATATTGGGACCCAAACTCCAGGCCCCCTGATTGTGTAGCAAGCACTCTTAACTGCTGTGCCATCTCTCCAGTCAGAAAATTTCCTTTTACTGATTTTAATGTTTGCCAACTTTTAACTTACTGGTAAATGATCCCGAGGCCACTGAAGAATGAAATCTCCTTTCCTGAACTCTAGCGTGTGAAAGAGATAAAAGTACTTTGTGCTGATTATGAAACATGTTGTGGGTTTGTTGTCTAAGAGAAGACTCTTTCTGCCCATTGACTAAATTGTTTTCTAATTTCCCCGCCTCAATGTTTTGTTGCAAAGTGTAGTGAGAGTGGATATTAGAAAGTCTTTCAAAAAGTTTCAAAAAGTTGAATGTTCACATTTCATTACTTTTATTTGCTATGTACAAAGCTAACACCATTTGTTACTTATCTAGGAGGTGATGCCAACAGCTCAGAATATACTGGTTATGCTTTACCTGCGTTGGCACAGTTTACATAGTACTCAAGGAAGCAAATCACCTGGAAAGGGGTGCTTCATGTCAGTGTAACTGATTGTGTTCTATGCAACTGGTAATTAAAATGAATTGCTTCAAACAGAAAGCAATATACTTCATGGCCAACTCAGACTGTGCCTCAGGTCTGCTAACAATGGTGAGTGCTAGATTTTTATGAAATTAAAAAAAAAAGCCAACTGTAAAAGGCTACTTGTAGGAGAGTAGTTGGATGGCCATTTGATCAGAACATTTCTAATAGCCTCAGCATGCAGGGAGCCAACACAGTTTGTCACCTACACACATCTGGGTGGCATTTGGAATACCTAGGGATTTCTGAGGAATGGAGACATGAGATTTACCTTTTTGTTCCTGGACTCAGAAGCAGAACTGCTTTCTCTATATGTATTCATCCCTCTGCCCTAGGCCAAGAAGAAAGAAAGGATTCTCATTTCCTCCTGTGAGCTTACTCACATTTATTGTATTCTTCGTTCTGCTTTGGATTGGACCAACTTGTCTATCTCTCTGGATGTGGACCAGGGGTAGCGATTTGTCTATGACCAAATACTGGCCTTTCAGCCTTTCCTAGTTAAGATGGGGCATGGGCCTAACAAAATTCTGGAAGAAATCACAGCTCAGTTCTGGCTATAGGCTGGCTCCTCATTCCAATACTACTGCCTGTCTAAATATAATAAGCTGCCTGCAGTAGGGAGGGTTAGCCCTAGGCAGATTTAAGGTGTCTATAATGTTCAGCCAGAAACATATTTTTAGGGTGGAAATCCTGAGTTCTAGTTTGACTCAAATAATGTGTGGTAATGTCTTGTCATAAAAAAAAATAACTTAGCTGTTATAAAGAACTTCCTGGTTAAGGCAGTGAGGAGACCTTGAGCAGTCTTAGGAAATGGCAGTTTAGCACACCTTTCTGAGGTAGCCATGAGTAATCACACACATATCAAAATGGAACATTAGCACCAGATGGATGGGAACAGGAGAGCAAATCCTAGCACAGTGGGCTCATCCGTGGAGGCTGAGGGTTGGGATGACCAGTGTCCAGTAGTCCAGTCCAAATGAAACTTTGATGTACAACTTGACAGGCAAACGGGCTCAGGTCTTCCTTTCTCAGACTGTTCAGACTTGTTGAGGTGAGTGTTGTGAGGCGGGTAAGGAGATCAGAGGGTGGGTGACAGACAATACCCTACAGGCTTTTCATACACACCTGGCAGCGGCTCACCCTGGTGTGAAGCTGCCCGGTTTTCAGCGTCTCAGACACAGGCTCTTCCCGAAACTGCCGTCTCTCCTCCACCGTTGTCAGCCAGAAACTGTACTTGTTGGCAAAGTAGTGGCAGGTACCACGGGCACCGCTGCACTCGATGAAAGGAGTGGCCCGGAAGTCCTCAAGACAGGAGCCAGGGGAGACTAGGGACTGGCCTCCACCCTCAGCCCCAGCAGCAGTGTGCTGAAACAGAAGGGAGGGGGTTGTGTGGGCTCTGCCAGAACTCAACATGGAGGTGCTTCATGTCCTGTTTCTACAGGACTGCATATGTACCCCATTCTAGAACTCTGGACCCCAGTGGGGTTCAGATCACTCAGTTTCTAGCCAGCTTGATGAACCTGGGCTTCGGAGGCAAGCACTGGCCATCCTCCCTGAAGCAGCTGTGGGATGCTGCACCGTTACCCCCAGCTCCTTTGTACCCTGCATGGTCAGTGATCACATTTGCTCCAGTGTTTCCCTATCTGCGCTTATCTCACGGACTTCGAGGCTATGTGAGGTTTGCCTTCATCTCCCTGTTTCCATACACATGTATTTTACAGTTCTTTATTTTGTGTTGGGTTTGGTTAGGCTTAGTGGCAAGTGCCTTTGCCTAGGGGTCCATCTTGTTCCTCAGACATAGACCTCTGAGCAAGGTTTTGGAATTAACAGAGTTTTAAGCCCATCCATGTGCACTGTCCTCTAAGAAGGGAAAGAGTATAATAGTCCCCAATGCTCTTTCTAATAACAGCGTGTCCCCTATAGTTCTCATCCTGAAACGACCTCCACTAGAACTGCTTATGTTTTCAACCTGTGCCATAGCCTCTGGAGTGACACACAGTGTTTGTTACCTGACAACTCAAGGAAGGCTTGGGTGTATTGGACCTAAAATGTCTCAGGCCTTACTTCAGAGTTCCTTGGAGTTCAGTTAATAGGCCACTGGTGTCCTGGAAGTCTCTAGTCACTATACCTCCAGACCTCCTGTCTACACCCCAGCCATCTCCCTTCAGATTAGCTGGAAGCACAAGGAGGCCAAGAGGAGGCTTTATGTACATCTGCATCGGCAAGTGGCTAGCAGGCTGTCAGTTGCTTAACTTTCAGAGAGTAATACTTCGCTGATGATGACTCTGGCTTATGAAAACATGTCAGTTTTGGGTGGGCGCAATTACACCAGAGTCTTTAGCGATTCAGTGAGCTCTGCCCAACCAGGGGACTTCAGTGAGCTTTATGCTGTAGTTTTCCTGGGAGTTGCCTTAGTCTTACTCCTGATTTCATTTGAAGAAGCCTCCCCAGATAGTTACGGAACTGTCTCCTTGGGGTTACTGATGTTCTCTTTCCTAGCTAGACACACAGCATACCTTCACACCACAAAAATTGGAGAAGCAACAGAAGGTTCACAAGGCCATACAAATACAGCATGCCTTCATGCCAGTCTTTAAGAGGAGGTAACAAAAAGAGATAGCAGGAGCTAGAGAGATCTGGGAGGGTAGACGGCAAGGTGGTAAATGTTATTTTCAGCTTGATCAGTACAAATACGTGCTGGCCTCATTTGAGGACAGCATTTCCCTCTGTATCTGTTCAAATTACAGTTCTAGTTTTCCCTCGGTAGTGACACAACTGAAGGACACATAGAGTAGGGCCTTGACTTGTGACACCTACAGGTTCTCAGTCCAGAACATCAGGTTCAAATTGCTGTCTACCCCTTCCCCCAACCCCCAAAATTGTAATTCACACCTTCATCTCTCTTCCTGTTAAACTATTTTCTGACCTTTGTCCCCTTGAGCCTGGGATCAAAGGGAGGGTCCTTCCCTGAGCTCTTCACCCCTACTCTCTATCTCCGTTTCTACACTGAGGGACAAAATGGTTCAAGGCCTCACCATGAGGAAGGAGTATCCGATCCAGAGGCTGTGCCAACCCAGAGGGCACTGTGGAATGGTGATGTCCTGGCTGTGCACGGCAATGGCTTGTGAGGGTGCCTCACATACAGAGCAGCGGCTGATATACTGGGGAATCTGGGTCTGGCCCACAGGCATCATGGGAATGGGGGCAGTAGTGGAGAGCCAGTAGGATTTATCATTGCGTCTGGCATAGTGGCACACTTCATTGATGTTGCAGTAGATGAAGGGCATGGTGCTGAATCGGGGCAGGCAGGAGCCAGCAAATCCTGGGAAGAGAAGATGGGCAAGAGTCAGGTAAGTGCTGGCTAAAAAAGCAGACGCACAAGGCCTGGAATAGCTGAAGATGTGAATTTCTACCTAAATGCTTGCTCAGAGCAGTACAGATCTCTCCTGACAGTCCTGTGACTGTGGTAGGTGCTAGAATCTGAGGATCAAATTGTATCGTAAAGCTACCAGGGGAGTTGGATAATGATGAGACTCTTTTTGAGAAAGTGAATAATCACTCTCTAATTAATCTGCTTTGTAAAACCAATATTTAATAGATGGAATTTACGTCTAAGAGTTAACACACCTGCTGCTAATGCAATTAATCCTTGAGTCATCATCACTGCCCTGCAGGTCATGTTACTTTTGTTATCACTAATCACTAATAATGCAGGCTTAACTATATTTTTACATTGGGTGATTCATGAATTCCTTATACCACTCTATGTGACAGATAGTAGAAAGAGCTTAGTCCCATTAAGGGAGGATGAAAGCTTGGAGAAGTTGAATAATTTACCCAGGGCATGTGACTTTCAAGTAGTAGGAGCAGTATTTGAATCAAACTATTTTTTTTTTGACCACAGAGCTGATGCTTGTGGCCTATTTCACAACCATGGGTCAAAAGGGCTGTGAGAAGAAAAGCGGTCAGTTCTCATTCTTCATAGGAACAGGGAGCAAGGACTAGCTGTCAAAGCCAGTACTTACCCAGATCCTGGTTATGGGCTTTCTCCTGCCCCTCCACGAACAGCAAGCTGTAACCCACCCAGAGCCGGCTCATCCCAATGGGGCATAATGGCACCTGTTCTGACTGACTGTGTTTTACTAGTGTATAGCCCACTCTCACATTGTGCCCAGGTATCCCAGGCTGCCCAATGGGGCCCTGATTTCCCGGAGCTCCTGAGAAGAAAAGAACATAAAAGTAAGTATGATGCAGATGATAAACACTAGCCACTCAGTGATCCTAACCATTTGTAAGGCACATCATATGCATGTGTTCAACCACTTGATTCCAGTGTCCCCAGGAGCTGGCACTAATATCAGCCTACTCTACGGTTGAGGAAAATGAGATTCTGAGCTGCCACAGCTAGAAGCCAATGGAGTTACAACTCCAAGTCATGTGTGCCCAGCTTATATAGTTCTCAGACACAAGGATGTGGAGAAGTCTGTTGCCTTCTTGCATCATGCAGGACTTCCCTTCATAGGCTGGAGGCTGTGCAGTGTAAAGAGCAGAACAATGTGATGGTTTGAATAAGAATGACTGCCATAGGCTCATATAGCCAAATGCTTAATTTTATTGTTTTTTTTATATGTTCTGCCCAGGGAGTGGCATTATTAAAAGGTGTGGCCCTGTTGGAGTAGGCATGGCACTCTGGGTGTGGGTTATAAGACCCTCATCCTAGCTGCCTGGAAGTGAGTATTCTGCTAGCAGCCTTTAGATGATGTAGAATCCTCAGCTCTGCCTGCACTATGTCTGTCTGGATGCTGACATGCTCTTGTCTTGACAATAGTGGACTGGATCTCTGAACCTATAAGTCAGCCCCAATTAAACGTTGTCCTTATAAGAGTTGCCTTGGTCATAGTGCCTGTTTACAGAAGGAAAACCCTAACTAAGACACTTAGTCACCAGGAATGTCACTATTTGAGAAGGATTAGGAAGTATGGCCTTGTTGGAGGAAGTGTGTCACTGGGGATAGGCTTAGAGGTTTCAAAAGCCCACACCCAACTTAGGGTCTCTCTCTCTTCTCTCTTCTCTCCTCTCTTCTCTCTTCTCTCTTCTCTCTTCTCTCTTCTCTCTTCTCTCTCCTCTCCTCCTCTCTCCTCTCCCCTCTCCTCTCTCCCCTTTCCCCCCCTCCATCCCCCCATCCCTGTCTTCCTGTGGATCAGGATGTATCTCTCTCAGCTACTGCTCCAGTGCCTACCTGCCTGCTGCCATGTTCCATTCAGGATGATAATGGACTAAACCTCTGTAACTGCAAGAAATCCTCCAATTAAATTCTTTCAACAGACTTGCCTTTGTCGTGATATCTCTTCAAAGCGGTAGAACAGTGAGAAAGACATAAGATGGTACCAGAAGTGGGGTCTTACCCCGATGTCATTCTCTTTATTTCAATTAGCAGAAGGATTAAATTTTTTTATCTTCTTGAACACTAGAATTGGCTCCAACAAAACATTTCCTTGTACTCATTTTCTCCTCAAACTTTACATTTTGTGTTTTTTCTGGTGCTCCTTTTCAAGCTGTACATTTTATTTTTTTCCTTGCTCCCCCTGCTCTTTTTCACTGTGGATCTGTATAAGAGCTCTCAGACCCACACAGCACAGTCACAGGCTAGGCTAGCTTGAAATTTTCTCTATGAACCTCACTAATCCAAAACTCTTCAGTAGTCTCAGGCAGATTTTTATGGGAAGGACAAAAGGCAGCCACATTCTTTGCCAAATATCACAAGAATGGTATCTAGTCTACTTATTAATATTCTTTCCCCCTGAAACTACTTCAGCCAGGCCCCCAACGTTCAACTTTCCCTCAATACTATCTTTCATGCTCCTGTTATTATGGCTTATTACACCTTACATAATGTACCCAACCACTTTTCTAGTCCAAAGTCTTCAATATTCCTCCAACAAAGGCGTGGTCAGGCCTGTCACAGCAATACCCCAATCTGGTATGCTTTCTTTCATAACAGTGGTAATGGTCATGGTATCTTTTCATAATAATAGAACGTTAAAAGAGGCAAGAACTCAGGCTGTGAGCCACCTTACAGTGGCAAATTTACCACATGGTTGACTAGGTGTCCAAGTTTTGTTAACCTGACCTTCAAATCCTGGAGGTCCTTGTAGTCCAGGGAGACCAGGATCACCAAGGATTCCAGATGGGCCTGGAAGCCCACTGGGGCCATCCTTCCCAGGGATGCCAGGTAGGCCTTTGGAACCTGTAAGAGAGAAAATGAACAGGGTAGGGGAGCACTCAATATGGAAGGCACAGAGTCTCCTTTAGATTGATGTGAAGTCACGGGGAGAATAATAACTTAACTCCTTTTGGAGCAAAGCTAGGACTTGGAAGCCATATCTCCTGTCCCTAGCCTTTTGCTTTCTCCACTACCTTGTATTCTCCTTTGTCACTCACCATATCTCCTCTAGCTCCAAACAAAACTTTAGAAATGGCAAGCTGTCTAGGGGAGAGACTCACGTGTTTTCTGAAGACAAGTATAACCACTGCTGCCCCATTGGCTTTTTAGCTTTTTCCTTCCCTGGCAAAGAGTTTGGGAACCTTCGGTAGTAGCTAGGGAAATGTTTGGTGAAGGCACTTTCTCAGAACTGTGCCAAGCTAGTAACTTCAGCCTCTCAACCAAGGCCTTTCAGCTTCCCAGTGAGTCCCCTTTCTCTGGTGTCATTCTTACCTTGCAGACCCACAGAGCCTTGAGATCCAGGGTCTCCTGTGAGACCTGGGATGCCATCAATGCCTGGAAGACCCAGAGGTCCTGGAGGAACCTGCATAGCTTCAGCAATTGGTGTGTGTCCTGGAGCACCCTGGGGGCCGGAAAGGCCTGAAGGCGGGTGATGAAAGCATTGGTCAGGCTGGAGCAGAGGAGGAACCCAGGTAGCTTTCCCTCTGCCTGGCAACCACCAACTATCTTCTCTTTCATTTTGTGCTCACAATCCCCACTTGAGGCCTTCAATATAGAATACACATCCATTGATAGAATCTTCTTTCCCCATCTTCCTCTTGGTGGGTCCATGTGGGCAAGGCAAGGAGCAAGGCATACTTTTTGTGACACCCTATAGCCCAGTATAGAATTCACTAGGTGGAAGGCAGTTAGGAAATGTCTGCTACAAATATAGTAGACTGAGCTTTGGCTCAGGGATGAAGCAGATATTTAAGTACACACTGATCAGAATGCACTACCAAAGATACTGGAGAGATGTATCCAACTCCAGAGGTACAGTTGGCATCCCAGCCTAAGAGACCCATCCAAGTCGGCCACTTTACAAATAAAATAGCTTGTTTACTAATTCATTAATCAGGCAATTCGTGGGTTCTTACTATCTGCCAAGGTTCTGGGAGATGAAGAAAAGAGCAGTGATGGACCTTTATGGAGAGTATGGCTAGTGATGAAGATGAATGAAGCACGATTTGTCAAATACCATTAACCGCATTGTGCAAATCTTAAGAAGGATTGGGAAGGAAAGAAATGATGTAGTGACAATGGGGGGGGGGATCATAAGATGGTTTGAGTAGAGCTACCACTACCAGTGGCTTTTTATAACTAGTGACAGTTACACTGAAACTACCCAAACATCAGAAGCATTAGGGGAGCTAGACATTTTTTTTTTGCCGTTTTTTCTTTTTTTTTTTTTTTATTGGATGATTTATTTACATTTCCTATGTTGTCCCCTTACCCCATCCCCCACCACCCCCTCGGAACCCCCAATCCCCTCGCCCCTCCTCCTTCTTCTCTGTGGATGTAACCTCTATCTACACCCCCCCACTCCCACCTCCCCACCCTCAAAATTCCCACCCCCTGGGTCATCCAGCCTTCATGAGGTCAAGGTTCTCTTCTTCCACCTATGCCCAGCAGGGCCCTCCACTTTTACATATTCAGCTGAAGCCCTGGATCCCCCCCTAAGTGCTCCCAGGCTGGTGGTTTAGACCCTGGGAGCTGTGGTTGGTTGGTATTGTTGCTCTCCTCATGGTGCCACAAACCCTTTCAGCTCCTTCAGTCTTCACTCTAACTCCTCTATTGAGAACCCCATGATCAGTTCAATGGCTAGTTGTGAGCATCTGCCTCTGAATATGTCTGACTCTTGAAGGCCTCTGAGGAGATATCCATATCAGGCTCTTATCAGCATGCACTTCCTGTCTTCCACATCAGCATCAACCTTTGGTGATTGCACATGGGATAGATACTCAGGTGGGGTGGTCTTGAGACGGCCCCTCCTTCAGTTTCTGTCCCTCACTTTGTCTCCATATTTGCTCCCTTGAGTATTTTGTTGCTCCTTCTAAGAAGGACCGAATCACCCTCACTTGGTCTTCCTTCTTTATGGGCGGAGCTAGACATTTAAAGAATTGAAGGGCAAGAGAGTATTGAAACACAATATTGACAGGAAGGTAAACTAGTGCAGGCATCATGGAAATTAATATTGGGGCTCCTAAAACAATCCCTAAAACTAGAATTGCCATATGATCTAGCTGTACCATTCCCAGCAATATACTCACAGGACTCCAAGTCACCATACGACAGAGGTACCTACACATTTATGTTTATCCCTGTAGTATTCACAATAGCCGAGGTTTGAAAACAGCCTAAGTGTCCATTAACAAAATGGACAAAGAAAATAGGACAAATACACAGAGGAACTTTCTTCAGTCAGGATGAAAAGTGAAGCACATCACGTACAAGCAAATAGATACATTTGGAGAACATCATGTTATGTGAGGGTGCACACATGCATGACATAAAAACAGACGAGGGACTAATCATGGGAAAGGGAACTAGTAGGAAGGGGATAAGAAGGCAAAAGGGTAATTGGGACAATATTTGAGATGCCAATAGACAGTAAAAGAGACATGAGCTGGCATGGAACAAAGAAGGAGGTGTCACACATGATTTTGTGGGCCATGGTTCCTTTCTATGTCATGAATAGAATGGCTCGCTTTTTATTGGCAACTATATGTGAAAATTAATTGTCATTGGGGGAGGAAGGGTGCTACATGAGAAATGCTGATGGCGTAGACCTTAAGGGAGCAGCAGAATTGATGAAAAGTGAGCAGATGCTAGGGATACCAGGGGATGGAGCTCTCAGGGGCTGCTGATGCACTGAATAGTCAAAATTTGACTCAAAGATAGAGAGAATTTTGCTTCTTTTCCGAACGTAGAAAATGAAGTTAGTGGTCTAGGAGCAATGCAGAAGTAATACAGAGGGAGGGCAGGTGCCGATGGTAGCAAAGCAGTAAGGACCTTCAGTTCTGGGAGTAGATTGGCACAGAGCTGTCTCTACCTCCTGGAGAGAAACTACCTCCTGGGTTTGGGAGCATGATGCCCTAGTTGGTTTTGCGGTGTGGTAGATAACATGGCTCCTAAAAGAACCTCAACTTCATGCTGTACCACTTCCCTCCACAGCTCAAGCTTGACCCAGAGACTGCCCTGCACTCACCTCTTGGCCCTGCCTTCCCCTTCATCCCGGGAAATCCTGGGTCACCTGGTGGCCCAATCTTGCCAGGAGTCCCCATGAGGCCAGGCTCCCCTCTCATGCCTGGTAACAGCCAAAGGAAAACACGTCAGGTGTTGACATGATGGTGACAGAGGGAGACTGGTCAGGAAAAGCACCATTCGTGAGCCTCTTCAGGGCGACTGGACTGTGCAATGCTGATTTGATGGGTCTTGCAGCTGGTGGAACAGACTTACCTTTTAGCCCTAGATCTCCAGGGAGGCCAGAGAACCCTGGATGTCCTTGGTTTCCCTTGAGCCCCTGAAGGCCTGGAATTCCAGGGAAGCCAGAGTCTCCAGGATCGCCTTGATCTGAGGATGGCCCAGGGGGACCTGGAGGGCCTGGGAGGCCTGGGCGGCCTAGGAATAAGATTGGAGAAGTAATGAAGTACAAAGAGATAGGAATCTGCTGAGGGTCTAGGGAACTAGGTAGCCAAAGCCCATTCCTAGTACAGGGCCCTTTGTTGCCCCCATACCCAGACTTTCCAAAACACTTCAGCAAAATACAGCCAGTTCCAGTCCCTCAAATCTTGATGGGAGGGAATAAATTGAGGCCAAGCAGATCCATGCATATCCAGCAACAGGGAAAGGGCTGCATTATGTACAGCCTATCTGCCCACATCAGAGTAAGGTGGCCAGTTGTGTTTGGGGTTTCTTAATTTTACCTCGTTCTCCATCAAGGCCTGGCCGCCCAGGGTCGCCAGGCTGTCCTGGTATGACTGAGGGCAAGGAGATGCCTGGGGTTCCGGGGGTACCAGCAGGACCTTGAAGACCTGGGGAACCTGCAAAGAGTAAATAAAATGGGGCTCAGCGGGCTTACCATGTCCAGGAAATGGCCAAGTGCCTTCAGAAAACAGAAGCCATGAGATAGCTGCAAGACCAGAGGATACCAGTAGAGGGCTGTCTTCCACTCATTCTAACTTCCCAGCAAGCTGACAATAGTAAATAAGGCTCAGAGTCTTCCTTTCCAGCTGGAGCTTCATTTTATTGGGCCAGAGCTGTGGAAATTTCTAGCTCCTCAATTTCACTGGTGATGGAAATATTTTAGGCTGTTTTTCCTCCAGATCAGAAGTCAAAGAAAGCACGGCTGAGCAGCAGGAATTTAAGTTTTCAAAGTGTTGTTAGTAAATGCACTGGTTCATCAAACTTTCCTAACTGCCAGTTCTGTCTGATGCTGCCCCAAAGTTATGGATAGTGTGTGACTGAGGCCAGATCATCCTGAACGGAGGCAGCAAGAATATTATGGATCCTCCTGTGTGTCCAAGTTTCCCTGCTCTCTTCTGCCACATCTAGGCAAACTCCAACAGCAGCAACAACCAGTCTTTTGTAGATGACTTAGCTGAATTACTGCTTACTTGTCTGTTGAGCATATGTCATTGTACTAGATATCTGTCCCCCTTTGGCTAAAGTATATAGTTATGTTCTTTTCTCAGGCTTCCATATTATTTCTATATTCCATTTACATGTTTTTGATTTGTGGAACAATTTCTACTATATGTTAAAAACAAAAACTTTCATCAGATGACAAAATATTTATTTAATGTATGCTAAATACATATATGATAATCTTGAAGGGGAAACATTAAAACTATCTATACACATGTGAAAGTTCCTGCTGTAGGCTAAGCATGGAACAAATGTGTTACCTGGCATATTCCGATGGATAGTCAAACAAGAAAGTTCAGTGGAACCTGACTGATAAAAACCCATTGGTTGAGATCCCTTTTTCTGTGTGAGTGGAAAAATCCAAAAATACTGTTACCCAATCTTCCTTCATATATATCCATCTTTTAAAAGCTGCTTAACCAGGCTGGTGAGATGGCTTAGTAGTTAAGAGCACCGACTGTTCTTCCAGAGGTCCTGAGTTCAATTCCCAGCAACCACATGGTGGCTCACAACCATCTGTAATGGGATCTGATGCCCTCTTCTGGTGTCTGAAGACAGCCACAGTGTACCCTTATAAATAAAATAAATAAATAAATCTTAAAAAAAGAAAAGTTGGTAAATCGGTGTAAACGTGTCATGAGATGGTAGATTAACCAAAGCAGGTGTTTAAAAATAGCTCATTAATATGAATCACAGGGAAAACTAGAGATGAAAATGTTGATTTTGAGAGAACATTCTTGTTAACTTTAGGAAAAAATCACAACAGCACACACACAAAAAAAACTACATGTGTTGTCAGCTGTGTCATGATGACTCTCTGAAGGACTTTTCTTTTTCACTGAGGTAAGGAACTGAAAAAAAAAGAGATATATTTTGCATGCCTTTTCTCCGAAACAGAGGTTTATATATGTATATGTGCATATAGAAAACATATGTATTTATATCAGCCCAAATTATGCAAAACCAACAAGCAAAGTACAATATAGCCCCATGTAATGGAGTAAGTATGGACAGCTCACGGAATCATAGAGTCCTCCATGTCAATTTTTTAAAAGACTTACATGCTCTTTATCTGCTTCTTGACTTTATAAATAAATATACTAAACTAAAGTAGGGCCAAAAATCTCATGTTTTTAACAACTTATCAGGGTCATGTGTGTTTGGGTGTGTGTGTGTGCCACAGTGGAGTCCAGAGGGTCGCTCTGTGGAATTGGGTCTCTCCTTCACCCTTTACTTTGTTTGGTTCCAGTGGTGGAACTCAGGTTGTCAGGCTTAGAATTTAGGTATCGTTATCCACTGAGCCATCTTGTGAGCCCGTGTATGTTTTTTTTTATTAAAACTAAAATGTTCTAAAAAAGGAACTGCAAACGCTAAATAACCATTTTGCTAACTCATTCCAATGCCAAACCCTGAGAAGCTTTAAATACATAACTATAGGCTCTAAAGATTTAATGCAAGTATGAAAACAACAATATAATTGCAAATCATTTAGTGAAAGGTATTGCGAGCACAGGGAACGGAGTGTTCTCAGGTTCAGTCTGTTTTACTTCCACTACCAAATCACAGACTGTTTCCTCTAGTGGGCACAATACATGCTGTATTCTTTTTAAGCAAATTGCTTCAGTAAAGAATAATCTAGGTATGATGAACACATCTGTACTTCATTGTCCCGCTAAAGAAAAAGGAAGATGGCATTATCTTGGTAATTATGTGTGTAGTCTCCATAGATTCCACCCCCTCCTCTAAGATAACCATTCCCAAATTCTGTGTTCGCTTCCTTCCTTCTCATCGTCATTTCTTCATGAATATTTGCATCCCTAGACAGTTGGTTGTTTTGCTTATTTTGAACATCTAATGAGGGAACCACACCAAGAGTATTCCCTTGTGACATGCTGCCCCTCATAATTATGTTTCTATAATATATCCATCTTGATGTGTGCTGTTTACCGTAATTGTAATGATAATTTTATGTCAGCTAAAGTAAATGAATAATTGGATAACCAGAAATTCACAGTCAAGATTTACAAACAGAAGAAGAAATGCCATATGCTTCCATCTGGTTCCCTCTTCACTGTGTCCTGGGAAAGAAACCACAGTTGCTTTGCAGGCTCAGACCCTCCTTTGAGCCTTTCTCTGGAGAAGCTCCTGGAATCCCCAAAAGAACAAGTTTGCCCAGACCAAAGGAAGGATTAAACACAGAAACAACAGATGCCTCAATTCAAACTGCAGGAGGAGATGAATTCATGTATGACTGTGGTTCCTAGGAAACATGTGCTATGTAAACAGAAAGTGTTATGAGACCTCAGGCCTCAAATATACTGCAGTTACCACTTCCCAAGTGGCATGAAATAGCAGTGGTGCCCAGTGTTTCTAGGGTATCTGCTGGGCACTGAGATATGCTCTTTGACTCACATTACCTCACTGTTCAGAGAGTCCTCAGAAAAATCTGTGAGACAGTTCTGTTATATCCATTTTACAGAAAGAAAAAAAACTGAGTTCAATTGGCATTGAGAGACAGGTGTGTAACTCCACTGCTTAGGGTCATACAGATTAGTGAGAGGGGAAATTGGAATTTGAATGTAAAGGCCATGCTCTTAGCCACGACTAACTGCATTCATTTTCTGTTTTTGTATAGTGGGAGACAGGTGAGTCTCCAGAACACTGCCAAGGAAACTGAAGAATGATGTTATAATTTGAGAGAAATTCTAGAATGGGACACCCAGGGAGACTTCAAGCATTGTGGGAAGCTGAGTCCAGGGTGGAATTTGGTTAATGAAAACACAACCTATCCTGGTAGAGTACAGCCTGTGGGCGTGGTCTCAGGAGGACCATGTTGTCTCCATCTTGGGTTTCTTCTGCCAGTTGGATTCTATCATCCTCATGAAGCACTAAGAAAAGTGGAGCTAAGATCTCACTAAATGGACCAACCCTGCTCCTTAGAAGCATTTATCCTGGCTTTGGCCAAGTCTGAAAAAGAGGTCCAGAGCTGAATTGGAAAGAACCAAGGGAAACTGGAGGCTAGGGGCCACTTGGTAGAGTTCTCCCACTACTCTTTGCTGGGAAGCCATAGGAATATCCTTCATCCCTTTCTTTGCAGTCATTGTTAAGGGTTCTTAGACGCTTAAAGATGTAAAGACAAGCATAAGTCTACCCTATGAACCATTTGGCCCCAATCAAAACCCAAACCCTGATCCCCTGCCAAGGCCTCATTCAGTTTCTGCAAGTCCTGACTTGGGCTCACTTACCTTGGTCACCTTTTTGTCCCCTTAAGCCTTGTTTCCCTGGATCTCCATTGGCAATTCCTGGCACTCCCTTTTCCCCTTTGGGACCAGGCAGGCCAGCTGGCCCAGGGACACCAGTGATACTGGCTCCTAGAAAGAAATGGACAAAGAGGTGACAGAGCTCAGAGGGAGACAGCCCTTGGGCTTAGTTGACTTCCCTATGGTCTAGAAGAAAAACTCCTCCACATAGAAAGGCAAAACATCCTCTTTCCTTCTCCAACTGAAGACAGGTGAGGAGATCTAACTCTCAGGATGTGGGGTATGCTACAGTCAAGCACACATGGCCAACTCCTTCCAGTTCTGGTAGAGCTTTACTCCCTTAACCTTCAGGGCCTTTCTTACCCGGAGTGCCGTGGGTGCCCTTGGTTCCTGGAAGTCCATTCAGTCCATGTAAACCAGGAGGTCCAGGGAATCCTAAGGAGAGAAAAAAAAATCAGAAATGAATTTATCTTTATCGAGGCGTTACTTGATGCTCTCTAGAAGAATACCCAGTTTCTAACATATGCCATGCACCTTGGGTTCTCATGATTCTTATAAAAGCCACTGCAGCTTTTAGTGTAAGATGGCAGTTAGTTGGCTGATAAGGTTTGGATCTGAAACGTCTCCTAAAGACCCAAGTATTGAAGGGCTATTCTCTAGAGACTTTATGAAATTATTCAATTACAATGATCCTGACTTTAGAAATGTATTAATTCAATTTTGACTAAAAAAAATAGTGTGTTCTTGAGTGGTAGAACTTACAAAGTGGTGGGCAATTGGAGGATATAGTTAATTGGAGACGTGTCATGAAAGGGGGTATTTTTTTTTTTGGTACTTCCTCTTACTGCTTCCTGATCGCCATGAGGTGAGCAGGTCAGCTCTACAATACACTCCCTATCATGCTACCCTTCCTTACCATAGGTCCAGATATAATGAAGCCAAGTGATGACTGTGGACTATAACCTCTAAAATCGCAAGCCCAAATAAATATGTCCTCCTGATTTTCTTGGTTTTGTTTGCTTGAGATGAGTGAGTTAGGTTAGGTGAGTGTTCTTCTCATCTTCCTGTATCTACATCCAGAGTGCAGGGATCACAGGTGTATCATCACTCCTGCTTTATGCAGTGCTAGGAATTGAAAACGGGGCCTTGTATATGCAGAACAACCACTCTACCAATTGAACTACATCCTTGGCCCCCCACAGTAGGTATTTTTAATAGGATGTAGGAGTAGCAATGCCAAGCCCCTGAGTTGCCTTCTCCCAGAAATTGATTCTAGAAACTTGCTGCTCTATCATTAAAACTGGGAAAGACAACATATGCTAGGGCAATAACTTTCTGCTATGGCTTCATATTGTAGTTACATTTATCATTTCCATGATCAGATTCTTTATACAAGCAGCTTAAAAGGGAAATTCTTATTTTGTCTTACAGTAGGGGGTACCATCTATCATGTTGAGGAAAATGCGGCAGCAGGAATTTGAGGAGTCAAGGGGTTATATTGCATCCACAATCATGAAACAGATGGCATTGAATGATGGTTCTCACATCATTTTCTCCTATTTTATTCAGTCTATGACTCCAACCAATGGAATGGTACCTCCCATAGTTAAGGTGGGTCTGCCTGACTCAATTAATCCAATCTAGATAATTCCCCACAGGCATATCCAAAGGCTAAACTCATCCATATTGTCCTCTAAAAGGTATCCCCAAAGCTTGTCTCCTACATGATTCTAGATCTTATCAAGTTGACAATATTAACCATTACACTTGGATATGATTTTAATGTAGTCTCCAAAGCTCCCATTTTGATGATATTAGAAGGTGGTGGGATCTTTAACAGATGAGACTTAATGAAAGTTGCTTTGGTCAATGGGATTTTCCACAGAGGAGAAATAAGGTAGTTCTCTTGAACACTGAGTCCTGAAAATCATGAATTGCTACAGAAGAGTATGACTCTCTCCTCCCCCTCTCCATCCCCCTTTCCCTGTCCCTCTCCCTCACTCCCTCCCCCTCCCTTTCTCCCTTCCCCTCCTCCTCCCCCTCTCATAATCTGCCATTATGCCAGCACCATGAGATGACATAGATGGCATCCCCATGAGGTGACATTGTTAGGGGCTATTCCTCCCTAAAGCCAGCGCCATAGCTGTTTGGAATTACAGCCTCAAAAATTATAAGCTAAATATATTTTCTTTCTAAGTAACCAACCACAGGGATTTCATTTTAGTAATGGATAATGTCTTTCTTGTTAATTCTTTTTTCGTGAATCTGACATTCTTCTATTATTTATAATTATTTACCTTCCTTGCTCTCTGTTTTTTTCAATTAATTTTTATATTTATTTTTTATGTGTATGAGATTTTTTCAAGTATATTTGTGTACTACACAAGTGTCTGGTGCCTATGGAGGTTAGAAGAGGGAACTGGATAGAACTGGAGTTATAGACGGTTGTGAGCCACCATGTGGATGCTAGGAATCAAACTCAGATCCTCTGCCAAAAAAAGTGCTCTTAAACCCTGAGCCATCTCTTCTAGCCCATTCTACACCTGTCTTTCTAATTAATCTTCATATAACACATCATTCTACCTGGCTTAGGCCTAGCTGGTACATTCTAAGATGGAGGAGTTGCCATCTGTTATTGGGGGAAAGACACTTCCTCCAATTCCTTGCTACCAAACACACATACCTTTAGGTCCTATTAATCCAGAGGGTCCAGGGCGGCCAATTGATCCCAGATGGCCAGAGGAACCTGGGAGGCCTGGGTCTCCATTCATACCTGAAATCCCTTGAAGTCCTAATTGTGAAACCAAGGTGGACATTCAGTATAGGTATGGCTTGAAGCAAATCCTAACTTCTTCAAAATAAAGTTTTCAAGTAGCATGGTACCTGGGGAGCCAGGGAAGCCAGGATCTCCAGCAATACCAACTTTCCCACCATCACCTTTGTTTCCTGGGTAACCTCTATCACCAATTACTCCATCTTTTCCTTTGACACCTAGAAGAGCAAACAACTGATGAATGCTTAATCCATATTTCTGTAATTGCACTCCCATAGGAAAACACAAGTAGGAAGGCAAACACATTTTGAGATGTTGAGGGAACTTGATTCAGTGAAGAAACTTTGAAAAAGACTATGACAGTTGTTTTTGTATTTGGAAGGTGTTACCCATATGAGAAGCAAGAATGATGGGCTAAAATGTTTTTGCAACGAAGATTAAACGAAAATAGAAGTTTGAGGTAGTCGGTACACCATACTAAAGGTATTTATCAATGGTGCGATCAGTTTGCTTGGGAGAACTATAGTCATCCACTGGGATGGAAGTTGAAGAACTTGGGGCTGATCTTCAAAAGTTGCTCTAGTCCTCAATTCTGAAACATTTGTGAGATATAGACAAAAATGAGCCCTACCTTTAAAACCTAATTCTCCAGGCTGTCCCTTGGGTCCTGGGCTTCCAGAAATGCCAAGTGTTTGGCCTTGTTCTCCTGCAAGTATGAAAAATATTTGTTTCAAACGGTCAGAAGAAACAATTGTTCACTTTTTTCACTCAAACACTCTTTTCAATATATTTTCCCCCTCTATTCAGATTCAAAATGCTCAGAGGAGATTCTTGACAAAACCACCCACTGAGTAAAAGGACCTGGGATGCTACCAAGCTACTAGAATGAGATGTTTTATAAATAGCACCCCTCTACAGGAAACATCACTAGGTCAAGTACATGTAAGAAGATGGTAAATTGGCCCTGAAATACTGAAATAGTTATTCATTTAAACAAGGGAATTGCTCCTGCTTATGGGGCTGTGCTCGTCAGCAGAAGAGGCGCTCTGAGTTGAAGTTCTATGTTGCTGTTTTGATGTGTCGAAATACAAAGCAAAAGGAATATTTATTTGTTTGCTTGTTTGTTTATTTCCACAAAAGCCCTGGGAAGAGATTTTGGCAGGTGACGCTGTTGTTGCAATGTCTTTAAAGAACGAGGAATGCAGTGTGTTTGGTCAAATGGGAAATATCAACAAAATTAATATTTCCCCTTAACATAGCTCCCTCCACTCCTGAGTTGTCGATTGGTAGAACACCACCTTGGTCTAGGCAAACGCATCAAAAGACAAAATGTTCCTTACCTTTTAAACCTGGGATACCAGTTGCTCCCAGAGGGCCAGAAGTCCCAATGAGCCCCTGTGAACCCTTCAAAGCAATATGGAAATCATTATTTCTGCCTAGAGCTCAGAGATACTCATGCTCTTCCTCCTCTCCCCCAACCCCTAGCCATTGCCTGGGTGATGCTGATTACACGCTGTGTTAGGCAGGACAGGAGGTATATCCTAGACATGGGAAGGTACTGAGCCACATACATGCTTAGGGTTTTCAGGCGGAAATATTCCATCTTGGTGAATCAATGTATGGCTGCATTAATTATTAAGTCACAGGAAACATAGAACATGACCCCTGGGCAAGGCACTCAATCTGCAGGTACACTGGCCAAAGTTCTACAGTCATCTCACATAATCATTGCTTTAGCCAGGAGTGATGATGGCACATGCCGATAATCTCGGCAGTCAGGAAATAGAGGCAGAAACTTCATACTACGTATTGAGACCCTATCTCAAAACTGGGAAAACAAAACAATCAAAAACAGCAGTCTTGCTTTACTAAGCTGTGCCAGATCTCTGCAGCAGGCCCCACAAAGAACATGAGGTTGTCCTGTTACCAGGTAGCAGGCTGTAAAGAATGCAGGTGCTAGTCTGCATTTGGATGGATAGATCCTTATTTTCAGTAGAAGTCGCCTGCACTCATAAGCAGCTTTCTCTGCTCTGAATCTCTGGAGTGTTCATGGCAGCTGCTTTCAGGGTACTTAGTATGGGTTGAGGTATTTGGAGACGTACCTAGTAAAAATGTGCTCCAGCGAATGCTTTGCACAGGAGGCTGGGTCACTGTGCTCTTTGGCCCACTACCCAGGGTGCCCCCACTATTCTGCTTGTTTTCTGGCCTGACTTCATGTAGCACACTGCTGTCGATAGAGCTGTTCCTAATGTGAGTCTCTGCTTATGCTGGGACTCCAGCCTCCCCAAATGCACTCCCACTTTATTTCTATCCCTCCTCCTCTGTGAGGTGTCAGGACCGTAAATCTAGAATGATTTCTTTCAGCTAATGTTTCAGCCATGTAGGTCTATCCTCTCTACCAGATTGACTGATGCTTTCGAAAGACAAGAATTTGCCTGTAGGGACTACAGGTATTCTGGGTCCAATGGTCAGACTACAATTTATATAGAACATGCAGTGTGTCTGACCACAATGTTAAATTCTTTACATGTCTCATCTCACTTAACCTTCACTACTGTCTGAGAAAAGTTTGGATATTAGTCTACTTTTTTTTAATGGATGAAAAAAAATAAGGCTCAGTGATATTAATTAAGCAAGGGACACAAGATCACAAAGCAAATGAGTGATGGAGCTGTCTGACATTCAAATTCAAGCCCATCTGTGCCAAACCTACTCTAGTTTTCTCTGTCTTTTAAGGTTTATGGTTTAAACTTTTCATTTGCATGTATGTGATGAGGAAACTTCTGGTTTCTTTGGAAAGTCAGTTGTATCAAATGATAGTTTGCTGGGGCACACAGCTAAAGCAGACTCAGGTGAAATGATGTTTTACCAGAGCAGACATGTGAAAGGACGCATGATGTTTAGAAGGAATAACCCCACCGACAGTGGGAATTCAAGTGTTGGTTTGGTTTGCTCCACCTCACTGGTCTCCACTAAAGATATTCACGTATTGGCTTGCCGTACAATCCATCACTAAGTTCCACTTGTGGTGACATCATAGAGAGAAACTCCCCAAAGAACTTCCCGTGAGGTTCCTGAGGCTCCTTGCCTCTTCCGTGGTGAACTCAGGCTGGTTGCTGAGCCTTGCAGTTTCTTCTGGATTGAAATGCCCTTGCTGATTCTTGTGTGTATCTGCCGAGTGGACCGGGCTGCAGCTACTGATTTGTGAGTGGTGATTGCTGAATGGACTGGCCTGCCGCTGCTCATTCATGTTGGTGTTTGCTAGTGGACTGGACTGCTGATATACTGACAACGAAGATCGGACTCGTTCCCAAAGAACTATTTCTAAACAAGTCTACTTACCCATGTCCTGATAACTTTTCTTTTCCACTACCTTTGGTGGGTAGTGGGGTCATGGGGAGGTTGAACTCTTATTAAAGTAGGTTGAGAAAAATGTATGCCTCCATGTATGTGAGAAAGAGTAAGAGTGAGAGGGAGAGGCAGAAGAGGGAGGGAGGGAGGGATGGAGGGAGGGAGGGAGGGAGGGAGGTGGTAGTGGTGCAGGAGGAGGAAGAAGAAGAGGAAGGAGATAGATAGATAGATAGATAGATAGATAGATAGATAGATAGATAGAGAGAGAGAGAATCACATGTGCATGTTTTGGATCGCCTGAAACTTGTGAGTGCTAAGAACCAAACTCAAGTCTTCTGGTAGAGCAGTAAGCACTTTCAACCACTGAGCCATCTCTATAGCCCCTATCCTGCCCTTTAAAGACCCAGATAATGTAAACTTGATTCTTTTCTACTTGTCCCCTGTGGTACTTCAAGTACCTTCCTATTTAGCTATCAAGAAATCTCTGAATGCTAGGCTCAAAGATGTAGCTCAGTGATAGAATGAAGTGGAAACTTCTGGTTTCTTTGGAAAGGCAGTTATGTCAAATGATGTTTTGCTGGGGCACACAGCTGAAAGGGTGCATGATGTTTAGAAGGAATCTAAATATATCCCAACAGACAGTGGCCAACGCTGGATGATATTGGTACGCCTTACTATTGTTTATTGATCACCATTTTCCGTGACTCCATAGAGAGAAAAGGACCAAAAAACTTCTGGCGGTGTTCTGGCAGCTTCTTGCCGGTTCTTTGGACTCAGGACTGATTGACAGAGTGAAGTGGAAGTTTCTGGATATGTCAGCTAATAGACTCATGTGGAGTTTTGCTAAGACAGACTCACATGGGGTTTTGCTGAGGTAAGGCCCATGGAAGGCAAGACCCGTGGGAGGACATGTGACGTTTGGAGTATAAATAGGACTCAATGGACAGTGATGGTGGGCTTGCTTAGGTAACTTTGCAATGCTTTGTTGGTCTTTTGTCTTCTTCTTTGCTGATCTTCACTTCCTTGAGAGAGGTACTGCAGAGAACTTCTCTGGGAGTCCCTGCTGGTTCTGGTCATTCCTGCTGACTCCTGCTGATTCAGTGGTAGCCTGGCTATTTCTGCTACATTGTGCCAGTACTACCGATTCATGTTTACTATCCTGACACTACTGAACTGGACTGCTGGTATCCTGACAATTGGAGATTGAAATCACCCCAAGGAACTACTTCTAAACAGCATACACCAGAGTCTCTTGGCTTCTTCTGGATCGACCTGCTGTTTCAGAATTGTGACTGGTGTTTGAGAGTGGATCGAGCTGCCACTGTTGATTCGTGTGTGAACTGAACTGCTGACATCCTGACAATAAAGATTGGATTTGCTCCAAAGAATTATTTCAAAACATGTCAACTTCCCCTGTATCCTAATAACCTTTCTGTGTTTTTGTTTTGTTTTGTTTTGTTTTGTTTTTCAAGACAGGGTTTCTCCGTGTAGCCCTGGCTGTCCTGGAACTCACTCTGTAGACCAGGCTAGCTTTGAACTCAGAAATCCACCTGCCTCTGCCTCCCAAGTGCTGGGATTAAAGGTGTGCGCCACCACTGCCTGGCCCCTAATAACCTTTCTTTTCCACAACCTCTGGTGGGTGGTAGGCTAGAAGGCAGGTTAAACCATTTAAGAACTCTTATTAAAAGTAGGTTTTAAAAACTCTAAGCCTACAATAGAGTACTTGCCTAGAACGTTTGAGGTTATATATTTAATCCCGAGTAAAAAAACCAAAATCCTACACTTATTTTTTATTGGGTGTGATGGTGCATACGTATAATCCTGGCACTTGCAAAGGTGAGGCAGGGGTATTATGAGGTCAAGATCTCCTTGGCAACATAATAAGACCTTGCCTTAACAACCATCTGCACAATCTGTAAAGTTTTACAATTTGTCCAGCTTAATGCAGGCTGTGGGTTGCTGGCCATAAGGTGTGAATCAAAAGACTTATAAGGCTATTTTTAAGTCCCAGAAATCTCACTGAAGAAGTGAGATTCTCTGAAGAACCAACTAGGAGCAGGTTGATATGAGCAATGAAAAGTGGCTTGCCAACCTAGCAGGATGTCAAGCAACTCATGATAAGATGGTGCCTTTAAGAGCAGGCAGAG
Organism: Grammomys surdaster; assembly: GCF_004785775.1. Classification (NCBI taxonomy): domain Eukaryota; kingdom Metazoa; phylum Chordata; class Mammalia; order Rodentia; family Muridae; genus Grammomys; species Grammomys surdaster. Next base: position 1,694,399 of record NW_021604621.1, read on the forward strand.
GTGTGCTGGAGACTGTGAAGCAGGCAGGAAGCTTTGCCACATGGGGCCAATAAAGGGAACAAAGACATAAAGGAGGGAATACTGAGGGAAAAGATAGGAAGATGTGTCATATACACATGGAGAGCAAGGGCTTTGAGGTTATCTTGAGGACAGGGGTTGGGAAGTAGCCTGGAATCAGAAAGCTGGGAATGTGGGACATGTGCCCATGCTGTAAAGGTTCAGTTTTGGTGAAGAGATAAGAATCTGGATAAACTTACACTTTTCCCTGGCATTCCTGGGAAACCTGCAATCCCCAGAGACCCCTTCAGGCCAGGTAATCCCCTTCTTCCCATAGATCCAGGGGAACCTGGCCTCCCACTGAGTCCTTTGATGATATTGGACTGTCCAAGAGCTCCAGGTGGGCCTGGTAACCCTGGGATGCCAGGCTCTCCTTTGTCACCTGGGAAAGAAGCAAGACTTATTAGAAAAAGACTAGGCAAGAAAAGGTCTATTTGTCTGGGTACAGGTGCTCAAAATCATATTCCAAGTGTGTTCTCAGGTAAGGCAGAAGCTAGCTTGGGGGCAGTGGTGATGGAAGGTGGTGCCATTGGTGTCATCCCAGCTCTAGTGTTGGCAAGCTCAGTATCTATGCCTTGCTATCTACCAGGCTATTTCAGGGGTACCAGACTGTGGACCAAAACCTTCAAGTCTACAGTGGCAATGGTATGAGTCAGTCTCAAAGAGCAAGGAACCATGAGGAAGAAGAGAGACAGCCTCTGTAATCCTCCTTGTTTCTACCCTGCTGTTCCTGGGGCTGAGCTTTGCTTTTTGGGGGGAAGGAAACCAGCGATGGTTTTAAGTTCTTTCATGAGAATTGCTCCCAAATGTTCTCTGCCTCAGCACCTCTGGGCCCAGGAAATCCATCCGATCCAGCAGAACCTTGAGAGCCTTTTTCTCCTTTGAACCAAAGGTTTAACATTGGAGGTCTTGGACTAGATATGCCAACTGGTCCTGGATCCCCTCTGTCTCCTGAAAGAAGGCAGATCAGGCAGTCATCAGGAGAGTGACAGTTTACACACAAAGTCAAAGTTTACACACAAAGCTACACACAAAAATGACCTTTCATATTGCTTCTTCCCCCCCACACACACCTCACCTAATTTCGAGACCTTTCTGTCCTCTTCTACATCCCCATCCTCTAACTTTGCATTTTTGTGTACGCGCTCTCTTTCTCCAGACCAAAAGTCACCAATAACTTTTAGGCCCTACTCTAAATTCTCTTTCAAGGATGGTCTGGGAGTGTATTGTGGAGGGCTCCATTTTGATTTGAGTAAGTGTTCCTCAAAGATCTCAGTGGTAAAGGCTTGATTCTCAGGCACTAATTTCATAGGGAGGTGAGGGGCCTTTTATGTGTGGAGCCGTGTGGGAGAAAGTCAGCCTATTGAGTGTATCTTCTTGAGGGGGACTGGGACACTCTCGCTCCTATCTCCTCAGTTCTGTTTTCCAGCTTCCAACAAAGTCAACTGACCACCAATGGGGTGCTCTGAAACCAAGAACTAAGATAAACCTTTTCCAGCTTAAAAACTATTTATGCTAGGATCTTCTTTTCGGTTGTCAAAGACTGACTAACATAGTCCATAACATGTACTGTTAAATCTAAAGTGAGTAGCCTTTTGGTTTCAAAGAACTTAATTCGGAAGTCCAAACTTTTGCCTAATATGAAGTTGGCATTCATCAGATGAATGACAATGTTGACAAGCAAAATATATGTTGAAAAACAAAGTGGTTATTTTTGAAATCTCTCTCTGTGTGTGCCTCTCTCTCTGTTTCTCTTTCTGCCTCTGTCTCACCTTTTTCTCCAGGAGTACCAGCCTGACCAGGTTGTCCCACCTTTCCAAATAACCCGGAAAATCCCTTTAATCCATCAGCTCCAGGAAGACCGGGAAGACCAGGTAACCCAGGAAACCCTACTGGTCCAGAGGACCCCTTTTCACCTGTTGAAAATGAAAACTATCTTTTATTATCATTTCTGTTGCACATACAAGGAAACAAAGGGGGCACAGAAAGGTTGAATTACTTGGACAATGTTACAGAGCTAAGAAGCTGCAGAGGAAGAGTTTGAGTACAGGTTTCTCTAACTCCAAAGTCTCAGTCTTTACTAAGCATGTTAGTTATTACCCATTCTAGGGTTCCTCCGAACAGGCACATAGCACTGAACACCAGAAAAAAATGAAGACTTGGCCCTTCTGCTTGAATTCATCAAGTTCAGAGCACATGTAGGGGCACAGAAAAAAAAAACCCACTTAGTTCCGCGTAGAGAAGAGATGAGTGTAATCTTGCCCCTTTGTACTAACCAGCTGTGTGCGCTGCTCTGAGACTAGCCAATTTTCAACTATTTAAATCAGAGAAGCCGTACACCTAACGCTAACCACTGCTGTTAGTCACAGGAAGTGAGAGTTGTCAGGCGCCTTGGTATGTGTTGTACTGAGTGATCTATATGTAGCTGGCCTTTTCTGTTGATCGGCCCACTGTTCCACACAGCAAGCAGGTTGAGTGACTCATGTTAGGTGACAGTCTTCTATTAATACCAGCCTGGTCTAAATAAATATCTTGCTCCAAAAAAGCCCTGCCTGCGTTCTGTCCCTGGGCAGAGAAGAGGGGAGGAGGCAAGTTGGGCAGCTTGGCATGCTTCTTTTGGGTAATCCCTGACCACTTTACTCGTCTTCCCAATTACTTCACTTACCTTTTTGACCTGGGATGCCTGGCAACCCAGTGACTCCTGACAAACCTGGGCTCCCCTGGAAGCCAGCTGACCCTTGAGGACCAGGAAGGCCTTTTATTCCAGGTAGACCTCGTTTTCCAGTTGACCCAGGGTGACCTATGTCTCCTCTTTGACCCTTTTTTCCAGGATGCCCTGAATGGTTGGTTATAGGAGAGAGAACACAGGTCAGCTAGTGAGGCTCTGGTCAGATTTCGGTCACTGTTTATTCCCATATTCTCATTGGCTGGCTAGTAGGGGTTTGTCCATGGCCCTTTAACAATAACCAAGGAGAGATGCCAAGAAGCCCAGTGCTGAGTTGGTCAGAGCATTGGTACCTACCACCTGGAGAACCACCCTAAATGCCCATCACTTCCAGCATGGCACAGTGGTGGGCAGGAAAAGCAACCACCTTTTAACTATAATTTCTTCCTTTATGAATGTGGTTTACACAGGAACCTCTAAATGGAGCTCTGGGAAGCTAGGGTGGCAATTGGGCTCCCGTTTTCCTGGTACTTCCACCCTGAATCAAGTTACAATGCTCCTTTCCTGAGCCAATTCAGTGTAGTAGAGGTTAAATCTGAACTGTTGTTCTGGCTTCCCAGGGAGTCTTGCATACAGGGTTGCCCTTTTAATCCCCTAAACAAGCAGTTAAATCAGCCAGTTCCTTGGCATTAGGTTTGAAAGACCTCCTAGTGCCAAGTATTGTAGAAACCCAAAAGACCCATTTGATCTCCTAGGTATTCTGAGTCTTCTTTCACCAGGGCTTGAAGTTGGTCAATGGGATTAAACCCCTGAGCTGCTGCTGAAGTTGAATGTCCAGGTACAAAGCGAGGAAATTAAAAAACCAAAAGGATTAAATCAATGACTACAGAAGTATTTGGGCTCCCAAGGACCTCAATGAATGGCTGACTTAGCTTTCCATGAAATGAAAAGCATCTAACTGTGAGCCCCAGGACTCCAATGGGGAAGCTATGAGAATAACTCTGCAACAAGAGAGGGAAAGACAATGGGAACGAACCTTATAGCAGGGGTTCAGGGATCCCTGGCCTTGTAAGCAAGGCCATGTTATAGTAGATAATCACATAATTCCCCAGCGGGGAGTCTTAGTCAGTGAGCTTGTGGGTCGTTTTATTTTAACCTTTACTTCAGCAATTTGTATGACGACCCCAGAAACAGAAGGATAAAGAAAATAAAGGGGATATTAATGGCTCTGCAAATAACCCAGTTTCAGTCACTTGCTCAGTGATAAGTCTAGGCAGCAGAGTAAGGATGATGATATAAACAAACAAACAAACAAACAAACAAACAAACAAAAAGGTGAACTGCAAATGTTAGGCTGGAACCCGTGGGTGTCAGTCCTTGTTACTGAGTGAGAGCCACTATTTGCCCGTGGACCCTCAGAGGCATGTTCTCCTGACAGGCAGGCCACAGTTAGGGGAGGGAAGAGGTCACACTCAGTTCCAGCTTCTTTGTACCTCAAAGCAGGCTTAACATAGCTCCAGCGAGGGTTTAACACAATTCAACACAGGGTGGTTTCTTTAATAGAAAAAGGCCAGAGGCAGGCCAAAGCATCAAAAGGGGATAGGAGGCCCTGGAAGAGGAAAGTTGACAGAGCTTTGTTGTCATGGTTCAGAAGCTAATGTGTTCTGGTCTGACCCAGCCAGGATGATCTGGGATTTGAAACTAGAGAGGTTAGGAAAGTCAAACATCCTAGATGCTAAGCTTGTGATACTGCCACCGTTAGTCCTCAGGATGCCTTAGCCTAAGTAAGGCTTAGGTAAGTCTGTCAAGTTGCGATTCTTCCTTCAATGGATTTACCTGAAATGCCTGGAAGGCCTGGTGCTCCTGGGAGTCCAGATGTGCCCTTGATGCCAAATGGATTAGTAGACCCTGAGGGTCCTGGCTGTCCTGGTGGTCCTGATGTTCCAGGGTTGCCCCGCTCACCCTTTGGGCCTAGCATGCCAGATTTCCCATTCAAACCTAATAAAAAAGAAGAGGGGGGGAGATGTTTTTAGCCTGGTTAACAGGGAGGTGCTGGGTCACCAAACCATCTTCCAGTGGAAGGGCTTCACCCAAGAATCATCTCAGATGACACTGTCTTCTCTCAGCAGCATTGCAAGAAATGTGACTATTGGTTACAGCTATTCTTGGAATTACTACGAAAGGAAAACGAACTGCAACCACATAAGGAAAATTTCCCCCCCAAAAGACACAGAATCAAATGTCATTTTAGGTCCCTAATTAACAATGCCAGATTCAGCCATGCAATTTATGCATGTATTCATGCAAAGACAGCGGTTACTAGAAAGCTTTCTGTATATTGCTAAGTAAGGGGTCAAGAAGAGTCACCCTTGGGTCCTGGAAGGCCAGCGTCTCCAGGAAATCCTTTGTCCCCTGACAATCCCTGTAGGCCTTGCTCCCCTGAAGCACCATTTTCAGCACCAAAGACGTCACCAGCAACTCCCTTGGAACCTGGTAACCCTGGACTGCCAGCTTTCCCAGGGTAGCCATCTTTTCCAGGGAGCCCAGGAAACCCAGGCAATCCCTTCTCCCCACGAGCGCCAGGAAATCCTAAATGTAAAGAGGCAAAAATAAAAAGAACATGGATGGTTAGAACCAATCTGTCTGGTTACAGATCTGAGATGGAGTTTCTCTAATACAAAAGCCCATATGATCCGCTATCTCTACTCTGTGGAGGACTCGTACAGAGGTAGGGACTATACCACATGAGTGGAAGGTTTGGTGAGGCTGGTAGTAGGCACATCTCAGCAGCCTTTTTCTGTTCCTGTGGCTCAATGGTTGCTAAGAACACAAGTCACACCAAGGTCTTCTGGCCAAGGCTCAGTCTCTCCTACAGTTTTAAACCCTTTGGCTGTCATGGCATCCCTCTTCTTGAGTGGACAAAGAATAGTAGAAAGAAATGAAGCAATGACATACACTAGAGCAGGTGGCCCAGGATAAGACTCAAATGCTACTAGAACAACGGTGGTTCAGAACTTATAGTAACACACAGAGTACTGGCTCTATCCTAAAGTTTCTGCTCATTGACTATTGTGAACAGGCTGAGAATTTGTATGACTTATCAAGTTCCCAGGTGACGTAGGTGCTGAGCCAGGAAATGCAGTGGAGAACCAGTGGTACACTACAGTCCTGTGGAACCTAGGTTGGAATATCTCTGGAAAGGAGAAGAAATGGGTAGCTTCTGTTTGGACTGATGTGACCTTCCTTCTTTGACCTCTAAGAAGTTCATCTAGGATAGTGCCACAGGACCGGTAAACAGACAACTGCAGCATCCTGGCTTTGTCACTACTGGCTTTGTGAAGTATCAGTGTCCTTATCTGAGAGTTAAAGGATTGACTCCATTGGCTTTTTGTGGCCCGTATTGCCATGTTCTGCTCTTGCTCTATGGCATTTTTGCCTGGAAGTAAATTCAAACCATCTCAGCCAATCCAGGGTGCAGACCTAGCTCACTGTCCTCAATGGAGGGATGGAGGATGAAGACAGTCCAAACATGACAGCCAAACAGGGGGGAATTGATAACACCCTTCCTTACCTGGCAATCCTGGGAGATGTATTAACCCTGGACTTCCAGGCCCTCCTTTGCTTCCATGAATGCCAGGCTTGCCTGGTATTCCAGGGAGGCCCCGAGCTCCCTTAGAGCCTAAAAACCCAAATGTATGTAGTGAGTAGAAAGGAACACTAGCATGGGTAGGCTAGATTTATAATGTCTACTCAAGTATTCTACTCTCTTGCTGGTTTCTCCAAGTCTCATTTCCTCATAAGACGTTCTCCAAAAGCCATTACCTCAGTTGCTGAGGAATCCCTCAGCAGAACCCTCATGTGCTATTGGCATCCTTGTGTCCTTGGATTGTGCTTACTTTTTCTGGCCTCATTCCATACCTGGGAATCCAGGAGCTCCAGGAAATCCTGATGGACCATATGACCCAGGAATGATACAAGGCAAGGTGACTCCTGTAAATGATAACATGTGGAACTGTGAGCTCACCAAGTCAGAGAAGAGTTTCTCTTACAGGCTCCTTTTTTTTCTCTTCTATTTAGTGGACAGTTGTTCTCTCCCCATCCAGCAGCTAGGAGGACACACAGAAAGCTTGACCGGAGAAGCTCTTGGGAGAGAATACCAGTACAAATGCTTATCTTTGTTCTTAGTGTTCAGGGTGCCAGAATATTACTTAATTGAACCACTGGTGCCTGACAGGGAAGCAGTCACCTAGGCAGGGGGTGTTACCTAGCAAGTATTCTTAGAGGTTGCCTGTTCAGGAACAGCAGTGAGCAGCAATTGTCTTTCACCACTCCCTTAGATAAACTCTCTCACTGGCGTGGGTATTTGGGTTTTAGCACTAAGGGTTTATGATGCTGTATTATTAGAGTGGATAATTTGAAGCCATGACAATTAGAGTTCACATCTGAACTTTTTTATTTTTAAAATTGCATGCATATGAATGTTTTGCCTCCATGTGTGTCTGTGTACCACATGTGTGGCTGGTGCCCAAGGAAGCCATAAGAGGGTTTTGAATCTCCTGGACCTGGAGTTATAGATGATTGTGAGCCTCCATGTAGGTGCTGGGAATAGAGGCCCTCTAGAAGAGTAGCCAATGTTCTAAACCACCATGTCAACTCTAATCCTAACATTTTTCTTGCAAGGAGGGTTTCCCCAAACCATAGGTCTTTCAAAAAGCAGTTCATTTTGAGTCTACCAAAATTTATTGGCCATCCATGTTCAGATATGTGTATATCTAAACTAGGGAAACACATAAGACCCCTAGTCATGTCAAAGTGTGACTCCTCAGCTCCTTATTGGAAACTACAAACTCTGCTACTTAGGGAACAGAGATAGTCAATTTCAGTATTTGAAGTGTTGAAATTAGCATGCACAGTCTTTTCTGTAGAAAATTCTTCTTTGCTCATTCATACTGCAAATAAAGAGCCTATAAGATCACAGAAGGGAGGTTTAATAAACTACCAGTGACAGACTGTATACATACAGACTTTCTCAAGTGCTATGCTAACTAAAATTAGCCTGTCCTATTAAAACAATCCACCAAGGTCTGTTTTAAACCACAGAGCCAACAATTCCAATAAAACTCTGTAGCATTTGTTTGTATTTAAAAAAAAAACTCAAAACCCAAACACATGACTCTAAAAGCTACCTGTACAGCCTCAGATTATTTTTGAAAACTATGCATAAGGCTTATGATTCAGACTGGTTACTCAAATAGCTGGCATTCCTCCTTCCACTCACCCCTGCTTTCCTATATGAAGTCTTGCTTTTAAAAAAAAATCCCTTGTTTTAGTTGTAAATCAATATTGAGACTTGAACAGTGTAATGTACTGGTTATACTGGGCCCAGGAGCCAGACAGAACTTACTTCTGTTATCAGACACCTGTGTGGGAAAAAAAGATCTCTGAGCCTTGTGTATCCAATGGCATCTTTGAGGAGTGCATGAAACAGAGATAGAAATACTTGATGTTGTGCCTGGCATCCTGACACGTGCTCAGTGAATGGCAGTTCTTATCTTCCTTAAGGTGAGTTCGTCAGAGGAGCTCCTATAAGTCCATCCCCTCCTTTCTGCCTTCGAGACATTATGCTCCTGTGGCCATATTCCCACAGGTATGAAGATGGCCAGAAGCATGAATCTTCTTGCATGTGTTGTCATACCCACCTCTGTTATGTCAGACAGTGAGGTGGCAGAACTAGTTCTGAGAGTTATTTGCCCATTGTAGAAATGTATGGCATTGAAAGGCACCTTTTAATGAGGTGCTTCACTGAGAGAGAGAGAGAGAGAGAGAGAGAGAGAGAGAGAGAGAGAGAGAG
>NW_021604621.1:1702981-1704508 GCF_004785775.1 Grammomys surdaster
GAGAGAGAGAGAGAGAGAGAGAGAGAGAGAGAGAGAGAGAGAGAGAGGAGAGGAGAGGTCAATTCTTTACTCTCCTGGGGCCCAGAGTTTTTGAATGAAAAGAAAAAAACTAAGTTTTAAGGAGAAATGATGTGATTCAAATAAATGAAAATGAATTTACTAAGAAAAAAAAAAGAAAAAACTATCCCCCTTATAATTGTAACTCAGACATAGACTATACTGTATTGTATTTCCCAAGGAGAGGTTTAAAATGGTGGGAACTTTAAAGATTTTACATTGTACCATATCTGGCCTTTACCATTCATTGCCATGTTTTGGGATTCCCATATCTCAATTCAGACTACTCTTAATAAAGCAGAAGTCAGCTCTAGCCATGATATGCTTAAGAAATGCAACAGATGATCACATTATTCAGAATTTTCACCATGAATGTCAAAACTCATCTTTAGAATATAAAGCACCTCTAGTATTCAAGAGTCTATCTTTTCTATTTGTTCTGAGGCCAAATAATAGAGATCAGAACTGTTTGGCTCCTTGCACATGCATCTTGCAAGGCAAATTACACTCAATAAGTTCAGTGAATACGATTAGTTAGAGATTGGTCAATCCATCAACATGTGATGTAAAGGAAGTCAGCTTCTCTCAGGGACTGCATATCCACTTCTACGGTTCCCAGGAAGTATGTGCTAAGGAACCCTTAAAGCAGTATCAGTTGCCAATGGCAACTTCTACATCCCAGCCTCACAATTACCCTGCCTCCAAAAAGAGTGCAATGTAAGACACTCTGAGGGTCAGAGACAAAGATGAATAGATGAATTTCCCTCTGCTGCAGCAATAATCACCCAGATCAATCAAGGACAGAAGAAAATAAAAACAAGACACGTTTGTTGAATCCTAATGGAGGTCTTGTGTACAGACTAGATATACCTGCCAAGCACATTCATTGTGAGGATTAACTAGAGTGTTGGCACTCACACATGATCAAGTATACAGAAGCCACTTGCAGTAATAACCTGAATGATAGATTACATTGAGAATCTAGAGCCATACCTTCTAATGGGGACCATAAGCTGTCAGTGTACCCAGAGTTTGTAATAATTCACACCAGTGGGATTTTGATAACTATATGCCCTTCCCTGCCAATGGAGATGTCTAATCCTGGGCTACCACTGGTAGGAGTGGGCAACAGTTAGGAACGTCTTACTTTTTGTGGCAATGGAAATGGCTATAACACATGAACTAGAAGCCTCAAAAGTTGTGTTTAAATGATTGGAAAGAACACTACTTTTAGTGAGTTATATTTAGCTTGTATAGAATAAAAAGAGGTAACATTCTAAATGAAGTATTTTCTGCATGTGGTGGTATACACCTTTAATCACAGTACTCAGGAGGTGGAGGCAGGCCGATCTCACGGTCAGCCTGGTCTATAATAATGAGTTCTAGGACATTCAGGGCCATGTAGAAAGACCCTGTCTCAAAGAACCAACCAACCAACCAACCAACCAACCAACCAACCAACCAACCAAC
>NW_021604621.1:1704518-1710185 GCF_004785775.1 Grammomys surdaster
AACCAACCAACCAACCAACCAACCAACCAACCAACCAACCAACCAACCATATAACACCCCCAACATGAAAACTAAATAAAATATTTGTTTGAAAATCAAGTTCTTCAAAAAGTAGATTTTTCTATATAAGGTGCCTTCCAGGATAGGTTTACTAGCACTGTCTTCCTGAGAACTTTCTGTGTCCAAGAACTAGTAATGTTTAGGATAGAAATTATTCCACAGGTTTCTTCCTGTTGGTGGAGCCTCATCTCAAACAAAGAAATAGATTGTTGATAATATCCAAAAGACTTGAAGACACACACGTTTATAGGCACCATGCATTGCAACTAAATTTAAAATCTGGTTCCCTTCAAAATGGGCTGACCTAGAATGATCCATCAACAGTTGACGAGCAATAGAATGTCCCAGACTAATATCCCTGGGGAATACAGTAGAAGTAAATCTATTGTTGAAATCAGAATTTATCAAAGAAAACCAATATTGTTTGATAAGGTATGGTCTAGGGAAGTAGAATGCTTTCCAAACTTGTTTCAGGCCCTTGGTTTCAAGAATCTTGAATGCAGTATTAGCCTGTGTCATCATGATTATTACATCAATTAAGATAGATTTTAAAATATGAACATATCAGACATGATATTTTTTATTTCTTAATCATTCAAGGTTATTAGGAAGGGCTTTTCTTCTGCAAGTAAATATTAGTCTCTTAAGGAACACTCTGCTCTGCTAGGCAGGTTGTGAGGGTAAGCTGTATCATCTTCTTTAGTAGCTAGAGACTTTATAATATTGTTAAAAGGAAAACCATTAGTAGAAGTGGGCATAATTTAAATAATAACTAAATGTCAAGGAAAGGCTAAATGGCAAAAGGTATTTAAATTGTCTACAATGTACATAGATATAATTTAATGGGAGGAAAGTCAGCAAGGAATAGAAGAGAAACTATTTAGGAAATATCTTTTGCTCATCCATCCATCCATCCATCCATCCATCCATCCATCCACCCATCCATCCATTCCTCTTTTCAAAAAGCATATAGGTATTTGATAAACTAGGTATGGGATCATGAGAACTTACTAACAAGAAGATAAAGGAAATTATGGGAGGCATTTCCAAGTGAGAATAGATAACTTTAAATTTTTAAACTTTGATGACAATTAGAAGTGTGATGTCACTAATAGTAAGAAGTGTAGTGTCACTAATGGAAATATAGAAGTCACCGTACACAAGAACTGTGATGAAGAGGTGTTCTGACTGCACAAAAGTCAAGTTATGGTATGGGATCTTCATAATATACAAGCAAGAATGTTGCCTATTATAATTCTCAAAATGCAAGTGGTAAAATAACTTATCTAAAGGTGAGGAAGTTGGGTAGCATATAAAGACTAGGTTAGAATATCTGACCAATCTGAAATTCTATCAGTTGGGAAAGCATTTTTGTCTGCTGATCATACAACTTAGAGAACTATTTATCAAACTGTCCACAAACTACTTTGATTTGAAACATAGTCATCCATCCTCTCCTTGAATTTTTCTATAGACTATGAGCTCATAAACTGTCTAGTTCTGTGACATTTTCAGACTGCTCAAGTAGCAGGGTCCTTATTAAGCAGAGCTGAGATACACATTGTTCTACCTTCTGAACTTACCACAATACACTTATGATTCATTTCCTATTTTAAAACCCTTGAGGATTGGCTGTAGTGATTATAGCTAGCCAGATCACCTCTTATGACGCATTTCATGCTTATGAGTCAGAGTCATTCTACAAAAGGTTGATTTTCCAAGTCCAAAACTGTCTGATTGTATGACTCACCTTGAGCTCCTCGGAAGCCTTGTTGCCCTGGTAACCCATCCACTCCTTTATCTCCAGGAAGTCCACGGGGCCCAGGAAGTCCTGGCAGCCCAATTCCTGGTGGTCCAGTTGGACCATCATGGCCCTTTTCACCGGGAAGTCCTGGTAACCCCCTCTCACCTGGGAAGCCAGACCCACCATCTCCCTAGAGAACAAAGAAAAAGAAAACAAAAGATCATTTTAAGACTTATCTGGCCGGGCAGTGGTGGTGTATGCCTTTAATCCCAGCACTTGGGAGGCAGAGGCAGGCGGATTTCTGAGTTGGAGGCCAGCCTGGTCTACAGAGTGAGTTCCAGGACAGCCAGGGCTACACAGAGAAACCCTGTCTCAGAACTCCCCCCGCCCAAAAAAAAAAGACTTACCTGAAAAGGCTTCTAACCACAGGAAAGAGGTAGTCAGTGAACAATGTTTTGTGAAAATTCTCTATCATTTTAGTTGTTTATTGATCAACCTCTGAGTTTTAGAGAAAATGGGTCTTATCAACTCTGGATAACTCTTTATACAGTTCTAGATGGGGCTAAGGCAGTGGTTCTTAATCTGTGGGTTGTGACCCCCATAGGATTTATAGATCAGATATTTAGACTACAATTCATAATAGCAGCAAATTACAGTTATAAAGTAGCAACAGAAATAATTTTATGGTTGGGTGCCACCACAACATGAGGAATTGTATTAAAGGGCTTAAGTGTTAGGAAAGTTGAGAACCACTGGTCTAGGGCAAGAAACATTGAGTCATCATATCAGGGGACGCAGGCTCCCTGGTTTACCTTATTCCATAAGGTAATGACCAACAGATCATCCCTAAGTCCAGTAGGGTGATTGATATGACTAATCATGCAGGAATGATCTACTTACCTGAATGCCTGGGAGGCCTGGTAAACCTGGTATTCCATCCTTGCCTGGAACTCCTGCCAGACCTGGAGCCCCCTGAGGACCGGGGTCACCTTTGTCTCCCGACATTTTTGATCCTCTACTGACAGTTGGTTCTCCTTTCTTTCCTTTGAGGCCGGTCTGACCTCTAGGTCCAAATAGCCCCTGACAATGAAACAAAAGACAATAATCAGGAGATGCAGCCTTCATAGAACTCTAGTGCTTAGCAAAGATATGACCTAAAGCGGGTGCTTTGAGGATATTTTTGATACTGTTTTGGGCACGTGATTATGTTGCCGTCTTGGGTAATTACTTCACATTTTCTGTATCTTTTCTAAATGTTGAAATCTCTGAGGATTGAACTTTACCTTAATCCCTAAGCAGAATCACCCAGTCAGGCAACTAAGTTAACATGAGGAAGGGAGGGAGAGAGACAAAGAGACTTTTAGAGACCATCTGGCCAGATTTCTTCTTGGGACAAATCAAAAGCTCATAATTTTGTTTTGGTTTTGTTCATTTTCTAAGTTGCTCTCAGTTTGCTCTGTGTGGAAAAATTTCTCCATTTTATCCATCAACACAATTTCCAATTATAGCTTAGACTTAAAAATGAGTACTTGTAGCTTTTCCATTGTTGAGGGAGTTTCTTGTGTACCTGATTAACACTGCAATTTGTTACTTGCCAATGGTAAACAAGAATTGATTTGGCTAACTGCATGAAGTTAAGCAAAACCTCCTGAGATTGTTGTCACCGATTTGTTTTATTCCTCTTTCCTTCATGTGTCTTAGGAAAGTGATTGATAGGGAGTGAAGAACATTTGAAATCTTTAATTCCTCTCCATGTGCCGAAGACCTTAAATAAGACTTACTGGAGTCCCTGCAGGGCCAGATGTACCCCTAGAGCCTGGATCTCCTCTAGTCCCTTTAATACCCTGTAGACCAATGGGACCTTGAATCCCAGGCAGGCCTGGTTCCCCATGTGGTCCAATGTTGGGGACACCACCTTCACAAGCACAAAAACCAGAGTCTCCTGAAGGAAAAACAGACAACATCAAATAAACTGGAAAAAGAGTGACTTTGTTAGCCTCCCTTGGATGGAAATCAAATAGCCTTCAGGAACTCAGACTAAGCTCACTGTTCATCAGAAGACATCTGTGCTACTAAGTCTGTTTTTACTAGTCTGAGATGAGGTCCACCTATCAGTGAGTCACATGCTGAGAACCACCCATTGCCACTTAAATAACTGCAAGTCTAGAATCTAATTCTATATATATACTTATGTGACTGATGGTAGGAGTTTCAGTGAAGTGCATTTAAAACAAACAAACAAACAAACAAACAGGTCTCCTGTGTGCAGGTTGGCCTCAAACTCATGTAGGTGAGGATGACCTTCAATTTCTGATCCTTCTGCTTCTACCAGGAGTGATTGCAAACATGTGCCGTCCAGATCAGTTTCAGCAAAGCACTTTTGAAGACATGCAAAGGAGTCATAAGTACACAACTTAACAATCTACAGAGATTCCATGAGCAGCGTCTCCCAGAGTGAGAAGTGACAAATGTGGTGGCTGCATTCCTCTATGATCCCAAAGGATCTCTATTTACTCTTAGAAAACTGGGATCTTGGAAATACTGAGAGAGTGGTCTGTTCTTCAGATTACTATAGTAAAGACTGAGCATAAGTCTTTATGCAATCCTAACTCTTGCTGCAATCCTAAGCAAGGGAGAGTTTGGATTTTTTTCATATTACGAATGTTTATGTGGCAAAGTCTATGTAAATATTTCAAAATCCAAAGGCTGCTAATTTCTGATCCCGAGTATTTTGAATAGGCATAGTCAATTTGTATTTCTCAAGGGTGATCTTAGATAACCTCCTCTGGATGAACCACTTGTGATATTGGTGTATAAGGCATCTTGCTGGGACCCAATTCACTTTACTGAAGCCAGGTAGCTTTTTCTATGCTTCAGGTCTCGACCTACACAGAGTCCTCATGCTAATGGTATTGGGAAGCAGTGTTTAGACAAAGTCTTGCAAACTGGGATTAGAGGTGCTGGTCAGCACCCTGAGATGCTGACAATAGCTTCAGTAGGCTTGAGGGGTGGAAAGAGTGGCCCATAAGCCTCTTTTTGTCCTGGGTGACTTCAATTTCCAGCTTCATTCTGAGAGCCCTAATTAGAGCACTTCCAACAGTCCTATACCCTAACCTCTCAAGAGCTTACATTCAGGTCCCCAAAGCTATTTGTTTTGATCAATCCCTTTAAAGCTTCTCTAGGGATTTTTTTTTGGGGGGAGGGGAGGCAGAGATAAACAAAATGACCTTTTACTCCTTTGAGGCCTTGATGTCCTTTTGGACCTTGTTCTCCTTGGAGACCAGGGAACCCAGGCTCTATGCTAGGCAGGAGTCCAATCTCAAATGTGCGACCTGCAGAGTTTAAAAGAACCCAAAAGGTTAGCGACTGGTGTAAGCCTAAGGTCTCACCTCAATTCACCTCAATCTTGAAGACTTGGGTCCTTGAGGCTCAACACACAGAGTAGAGTAGGAGAAAAAAAATCCCAGCCTAAGATCCCTGCCAAGTCTGCTGGGAAGAGACAACAGAACTCTCATTTGGCACCATACACTCCACTAGCAGAATGATGACTGTTATGTTCCACACACTGCACTAGATTCTGGGCACTCAGAGATGAACAAAGCAACTCAATAACTCAGCAGTGCCAGTCTCTATCCCAGAAAGTTTCCTCTGGGCAAAAGAGGAAGCAGGTGCCAGCAGTAGTTGACAGAGCAATAGACTGCAAAGAAACAGGCTGGACAATACTTCAAGCCTTTCTCTCACAATCCAGAATCCCATCTAAGAAGAACAAGCTCTGCATGGATATGCAATTTTTATCTATCTATCTGTCTGTCCGTCTATCTATCTATCTATCTATCTATCTATCTATCTATCTATCTATCTAT
>NW_021604621.1:1710195-1712971 GCF_004785775.1 Grammomys surdaster
TATCTATCTATCTATCTATCTATCTATCTATCTATCTATCTATCTATAACTTGTTGCCTTGCACAAGCCAAGAAAACCCTATCAATCTGGGCTACACATCTAGCCTCATAAAGGGTTTTAGCAGACACCTTGAGGATGTAGGCATGGCTCCTCCTTCCTCAAATTCTCAGGCCACCTAACTGGAACTCTGCTGAGTATGGCAAACTCAGAAAATCCAGTTCTGCTTCCCTAGAATCTTGTAAGCTGAAGTCCTGGTGGTGAGAGAGTATGTAACGGGACTGGAGATAGAGAGTGGGGCAGGGGTTGCTGTGGTCACTAAGCTGTGTAGGATAGAAAGATGATAAATACAGAAGCTAGTGTTTTTGATCATCAGGGTGCTAGCTTGTTCATTTCATAACCAAATGCACACTCCAATGTTGCTGCTGTCAGTAATGGTAGAACTGACACATGAACTGACAGATGGGGTTGGGCTTTTCATTGCTGCCTGTGGTGGTTTGAATAAGCTTTGCCCATGGGAAATAGAGCTTTATTAGGAGGTGTGGCCTTGTTGGAAGAAGTATGTCACTGTGTAGGTGGCTTTGAGATTCTATGCTCAGGCTCCAACCAGTGCACAAAAAAGACCCTCTTACTAAGCTGTCCACTAGACAGTCTGGCTGCAGTTGGATCAAGTTGCAAAACTCTGCGCTACTTCTCCAGCACCATGTCTGCAGGGATGCTGCTATTTTTCTTCCCATGATGATAATGGACTAAACTTCTAATTAATACATTGCCTCACTGCTGTTAGCTATCCTGACTGGACTGTTTCCCCTATGAGGGGCCCCCTCAAAATCATAGCAGTTCTAGATCATACCAGTCTCAAATTAATTTTTTAAAGGAACGAATAACTTACCAGGTGGGCCTGATGGGCCTGGCAGGCCTGGTAAACCTGGCAAACCAACTCTGCCAGGTAAGCCAGCTTCCCCAAAGGTGGTAGGTCCTGAGTTTCCTTGGTCTCCTTTCAGGCCTGGAAGTCCCTGAGGCCCTAGGGCACCTGGAAGACCTGGAAGGAGAAGCCCACACAAAATCCTCATTGTAGCATCCTACTGCTTGGGTATATTTCAATCAGCAGCGTGTATACAAAACAATGCAAGGGAAGAATTTGGGAAATCATTTGCTCTTCACTTTCATGACAGTTAGGAAAGTTTTTTTTTGGGATCAGTTAGCCTAATGGTTAGGGAAACTGTGGTTAACATGTGAGGGAAAACTAAGCTTCCAGTCTCACTGTTCATTGGTTCTACTTCAGTGCTGGGTCCAACTGTGCCCTCCTATGAATGGCTGCCTTAGAAACACAAATATCCTTACAGGGCCCCTGTCCAAGGAATTTAGAAACTAGTGACATTAATAAACCCACACCTGAGGGTTTATATGAGGGACAGCTCTGTCTTCTAGATTTTGGCATGCTCTTTCTCTGCCATATAGAATGGCACACAGCTCCTGCATTGCTTTGTTCAAGGGTATCATCCATAGGATGCTGTGGGCATTCTGTGCTACAGGAGGGTCTGGGTACAGATTCATCTTATCTCAACTTATCTATCCATCTATCTAGTATATCACCTGTATCTCTATATTCTATTATCTCATGTTGAGAATAGAGCCCATTGCTTTCCGCATGCCAAGGAATTATCTTCAACTGAGCTTCGACTTTAGCCACCCACCATGAAGGCTTTCAGTAGCCACCTTGAGGATTCAGGCATGGCCAGCTTCTAGTTTGTTAAAAACTCTTGGCAGGTATAAGTTTGGATGACACATCCAATGACAAGTGAGTGAGTGAGAGAGAAAGAGCTTCAAACACCCCACCCAGCTCTCTAGTTACTTCCAGTCTCAATGGCCATCTGGAATTGTCTTTCCATCTGTGATACTCATTTATCTCAACAGAAAGCTGCTTACCTAGGCCCTCTCTACACATACATTAGCTTTGAGCTAGTTATGGGAGAATTTAATGACCAGTCTATTTTTCCTTTGACCTTGGCTAGGCATGTTATTGGATTCCAAGTTACAGAGAAAGATGCTGGAAATTAGAGTACAGAGAGGACTGTTCAATGCAGAGAGTAGATTAGTCTGTTTCACCTGTTAACGATGGGAGGCCAGGGGTGCCAGAAGGGCCACGCTGGCCTTGAATGCCTTCATCTCCTCTAAGGCCCGGGAGGCCTGGCATACCAGGGTCTCCAGGATAACCTGATATTACAGTGAAAAATAAAAGGAATAAATAAACACAATGGCTCACACTGGCTGCAAAATGCTAGGCAAGAGATTTGGGGGAACTGTAATAGGCCTTGCAGCTCTTTGTTGTTATTCCCAGGTCTCCTACATGCTAATGGTCTTAACTGACAATGAGTCTACCAGAGGTTAGGCTCTGATACTATTTTACTTTTTAACTGGGTCTCGTATAATTCAGGGTGGCCTTGAATTTACTTTCCTCCTGTTTCAGACTTCCAAGGTCTGGAATCACAAGCACATACCATCATAGCAAGTTACTATTAATACTTAAAAACAAGCTGACAGACCCAAGTAAGGATGCCTCAGTCCCACTTGGGAGGGAGAAGAAAGCAATCATAAGAGGGGAGGGAGGGGCCTAGGTGGGAAGGGGGATAGGACAGGGGTAGAGAAGAGGGGGAACTTGATCTGGTATTGGATCCGGGAAAAGGACTGAAGCACTGAGGGCCAGCAGAAAGAATTGAAACAGGCAACTTTAGGTGGTAGGTGGTAGGTGGTAGGTGGTAGGTGGTAGGTGGTAGGT
>NW_021604621.1:1712981-1760282 GCF_004785775.1 Grammomys surdaster
GGTGGTAGGTGGTAGGTGGTAGGTGGTAGGTGGTAGGTGGTAGGTGGGGGAACCCTCCAGAATGCACTAGAGACCTGGGAGGTGAGAGACTCTCAGGACTCAAAAGGAGGGACTTTAGATGAAATGTCCTACAGTGAGGAGAGGGAACTTGTAGAGCGCACCTCCAGCAGAAAGACAGGGCATCAAGTGAGGGAGGGGGTTGCCATCCCACAGTCAAAACTGACCCATAATTGTTCCTGTCTGAAAGAACTGCAGGGACAGAAATGGAGAGGAGCCTGAGGAAAAGGAGGTCCAGTGACAGGCCCAAAGTGAGATCCAGCTCAAGCGGAGGCCCCAAGGCCTGACACTATTACTGAGGCTATGGAGTGCTCACAAAAAGGGACCTATCATGACTGCACTCTGGAAGACCCAACAAGCAGCTAAAGAGTCAGATACAGATATTTGTACCCAATCGATGGACAGAAGCTGCTGACACCTGTGGTTGAATTAGGGAAAGGCTGGGAGGAAGACCAGCAGTCTCAATTAACCTGGACCCCTGAAATCTCTCAAACACTGGACCACCAACCAGGCAGCATATACCAGTTAATATGAGGCCCACAACACATATACAGCAGAGGACTGCCGGGTCTGGCCTCAGTGAAAGATGATGCACCTAACCCTTAAGAGACTGGAGGCCTCAAGGAGTTTAGAGGTTTTGGGGGTGGGGCTGGGGGATGGGAACATCCTCGTGGAGACAGAGGGGAGGGGAGGAGGTATGGGATGGGGAACAGTCAGAGGGTGAACCAGGAGAAGAATAAAATCTGGAGTGTAAAAAAAAAAGATTAAAAAGAAAAAAAACCCTGGTCTTGTTTGAGCCTTACTTTTCTGAAAAGACCTAGAAAATACTAGGAAGGTTCTTCTACTGCTGTTACCTTAAATGTTGAGGTTAAGACAGTTAACAACGCTTTTTACAGTATTGTCATAGGTTTCCTGGGAGTAGAACTCAGAAAAATGCTATCAACATGGAGCATTTAGATATTTGGCAAAGGCAAAAAGGAAGAGTAGACCACACCCAGTGACGAGGAATAGGATAGAAGAGGACAAACTTTCTAAGTATCATACTGCTCAAGTCTCTTAGCAGCTAGATCAGCGGCGTGCTTGGGACCATCTACATGAGGTCCTGCATATTCTATAGTCTTAGGTTAAAGGCAGCCCAGCTGAGGAGGATATCAATCCTTTTTTAAGCATTACCAGGAGAACCTTTCTGTCAACTAAATTCAGGCGTAGGAAAGCCCAAATTCTTGTCTTGATGGATCAAAACACACACACACACACACACACACACACACAGAGGGAGGCTAGACTTGGCATATCTGTTTAAGAGATTAGAATTTCATTCCTTCAGTAAGTTTAGGACCGGTGAGTGACCCTTGATACTGTCAGGAATCCAGTGGCTGACAATGTATCTTTTCAACAATTGCAGGAGATCTAGAATTTAACACTTTCTTTTTGCTTCTCCAATCAAATCAACAAAGAATTGCACCTGAGATCTCAGCGCCATCTGCATCAGTGTAACTGTCTGGGCCTCGGACACCAATGGCTCCCTTTTCACCCTGAAAAGATTAAATAGATTAAACACAAAAGATGCCTTGACGTCATCGCTTAAGATCTATGTGCCTTCAAAGCAAACCAGGAAAAGTAGAAAGTCCTTTCCTCCTTGACTCCTGATTTCCAGGGTCATCTAGTTCAGACGTTAATTTCTAAGGACAATCAATTGAAGATGAAGTCGACACAAGGTAGTTGGATCTGCAAATTTGATCTGCGAATTTGTCAAGAACTAGGGCTCTCAGTTTTGTTTTGCAACACCACTGTAAGACAGCAGTTTCTGGACCTGGGAAATGTATCACAACACAGATAACACAACGAAGGAGAAAACTGAATTTTAATCTTTTTCTTCTGTTCTCAATAGGCCTAAGATTCTAAAGGCTACTACCCTTGTTTCAATAGTGGCAAAGGAAGTCTAAAGAGTCCTAATCTCTTCAAATATAGACTCAGCGACTAAAATCTTATTCCGAGAAATACCCAGAGTGGGTGTTAGGGTAAGCAGTAAGAGCATGCATTGTCAGTAGAGGAATTTAAAAGATAAATGTTGGTAACATCTGAGGAATGGTTATCAGCTTTATGTACAGTATGGGGTACATGCATTTCTTAAGAAAATAATATGACATCTAGAACATCAAAATATTAAAAAAAAATACTGTATTTCATAGGTAGGCCTTTATAGGAATCCCTCACTTTTTCACTTTTCAAATCTGGGAGTTGTACTTTCCAGTGATATTACCTTAATTCCTGGGAACCCATTCGTCCCAGGAAAACCTGAAGTCCCCTTCTTTCCCTGTGATAGAAACATAGTTATCACTAAGTCCACGTAAAGTACACAAAGTGGGCTGGCCTGTGGATTAGGCCAGGGCAAATTGTACAGGGATTTTGCAGTCATACAGAGTGTGTACAGCTTTGTAAACTTCTTCAGATGACAATATGGCATCGGGTTGTCAACTTGCATATTAAAGTGCACAAGAGGCACAAGAGTGTGTAGACAAACAGGCTAGCCTTGCTAACCCTTGATAACATGGCACCATACATTACTGCACAACAGCAAGGCAAAACACAAAATGTAACGTAACAGTGGTTATCCATCCTTTTGGGTGAAAACAACAAAACAACAACAAAGAAGGAGAGTCCCTAGGATTATAAAATTATGTTATTAAAGAGAGTGGATGATTTGTATTATAAGCAATATTTCCATTTGACCATGTTAAAGAAAGGCACAATTATCTTTTGATTAGGATTTTGTATATTAAGGCTTTATAGATATTATTCAAAATACCTGTATCCCTGGATGTCCTTGTATTCCTTCTGAACCCGTGGGACCCTGTAAATCGAAGAACCATTCTTTAGAAAGATGAATATATCACACTAGGGAAAAAATCCTGCTAGACTCACATAACAAAGTTATGCATAGTACTAAACCCAGGTAAGAAAATCGTCCTAGACTTGGCTTAATGACTTCCCTCTAAGCATTAAACCCACTAGGATGAATAGCTTCATGGAACATTTTTAAAGTGTTAAGTAAAGAAACATTAGAAGGCTCTTAGTAGAAGGGTTGGATGGTATTATACTGCATTGGTTCCAAGTCAGAGGATTCTAAATAAACTATCAGATGACCTCTTGTCTGCTACCACAAACATATTTTTTATTGGTGGTTATTAGTTTTTCAAGACAAAGGATAAGGGATAACAGATAAGGAAATGACAGAGCAATGAGATATTGATAAATACTCAAAGAGACTTAACATCCTCATGAACAAATTAAAAGCACAATTTTCTAAAGCATAAAAGTTGACCAATTTCTTATAACCCATGGTATTAGTTCCTGAAAGCAAAAAATCCAAAGGAATGATTATTATGTCTCTACTCAAAATAAGTTATTTTTAGAAAGTGCTGACTCCAAACATTATTCACTGTGTTCTAGACATTTTCAGACTTGTTTATGTCCTATAAAGATTACACTTGGCTCTCTTCTATTCCTGTTCTAATTCTTGTCTACATTCCCTTAGAGCATAATAAAATAAAAGCAAGAAAACATATGCACCATTATTTAACTCAGAAGAAAATTGTATATGAATTTAAGAAAATTATATATGAATTTAATTGCAAGTAGACTTTGCAGACACCTAGGTGTATTGGTTACATCATTCTTTATCCAAGGAAACCATTTAGTCAAGAGAATGGGGACAAGTGGAGAGGCAAGCCTACCAGAAAGTTGAGAAGAGAAATAAAAGAAGCTTAGCTAGCCATCAAGTTTCATAAGTAAAGGACTAAACAAGAAATATATGAAGACAAGAAAGAGCTACATCTCTTTCAATTAAAGAAAAAGCAAAAGAAAAGAAAATAGATCAGGGGACTTGACAAACACAGGCAAATGACACTTCAGGTTCGTACCCTAGGTCCTGGCAAACCAAGGATCCCCCTTTCTCCTTTTTCTCCAATAGATCCAAGTTCCTGAAGGAAAAGAGAAGCCACAAATTATATCACTCATTTTCTCATCGGGATGATGTGGTGGCACATACCTGTAATTCCAGCTCTTTGGAGGCAAATGCAAAAAGATTGTGAAATGGCAGAAGAAGATACATAGTGAATGTCAGGTCAGCCAAAGCTACTTAGCAAGACTATATTTCAATCAAACAACAAGAAAATCAATTAGTCAATCAATCAATCAATCAATCAACCAGTCAATCAATCAATCAATCATTTCCTCACTGGTTGCCTGTCTCCATTCAAAGGAAGGAGGCAATTTCAAATTACCTCTACTGATTCCTTAGGGAACCCTCTATGTTTCTTAAGACTATTGATTGTTACCACGTGCCTCTAGAAGTAATGCCTTTACCCCTAAAACACTTTTGCATGCCCTTGTAGCATCATAAGCCAACAGCATGTGAACACTAAAGTGCCTAAACTCCCACACTGATATTACAGACCAGAGAAGTAACTTCCAGGAAAGATAAGAATCATTGAGAAAGCTGTGTCCTCTATGACTCCAGAGCCCTTTCTATGAGAAGCAGCTGCATTCAGCCATCTAGGAACTTGACTCTGACAAAACAACGGAAGATTGTATAAATGCTTAGGAATCTCTACTAGAAGAAAGACATTAACATACAAGAACTACAACATCCCTTTCCATGGGAAAGATATAATTCAGTCGACAGCTCCTTACTGGTAGTGTTATGGATCTTGTCACATCCTAGGAGTACACCAAAGGGGTTTGTTAGGTGGCAATTAGTTCCTTTTGCATTGCCCACAAGAACTTGTGGGCTTCCTAGAGACAAGCAGAAAATTTAAGAAGCAGACTGAGAGAGAACCTTGTCAAGTCTGGGTCCAGAGCCAACATTCAGACTCCTAAGTTATAGAAA
The DNA here is from genome assembly GCF_004785775.1 of Grammomys surdaster. NCBI lineage: Eukaryota > Metazoa > Chordata > Mammalia > Rodentia > Muridae > Grammomys > Grammomys surdaster. Next base: position 1,717,930 of record NW_021604621.1, read on the forward strand.
TAGTCATTACCAAAGTGAATAATGTCTTTCACGGTAAACTTAAGTCATTTGTAAGCTGTTTAAAATTATACATATTGGAGCATAGATTTTTATCAAGCAGCATTTATTCCCATTGTAAGATTAAAAAAGGAAATGTAGCTTTCTCAAATATAAGCTTGTCAAAAGATGCTAACTGTTGATGTGGCATGTCTCTCATTGTTCCCTTGGTGTCACCTGACTCAGCTGGTATGAGGACACTGTCTTGATCCATCTGTTCCCTTTTTCTACTTTTTAAATAATCTGTGTATTGCCACAAGTACTGCAACCTGGATGAATATCCCTGTGTCTCCTTGTAGACTCAAGAGTTAAAATAATCAACTGTGGGTCTTCTATTGCTTTTTTTACTGAGGGAGGGTATCTTTGAAGGTTACAGTTCAAATAGGGCTTTGGTTACTACTTCTCTTTTTCCTTCTCTGCCTTAACAGAGTTCAGCCCTTGAGATTGTTTGTATATGCTTGGCCCAGGGAGTGGCACTATTAGGAGGTGTGACCTTGTTAGAGTATATGTGTCACTGTGGGCATGGGCTTTAAGACCCTCATCCTAGCTGCCTGAAAGCCAGTATTCTGCTAGCAGCCTTCAGATGAAGATGTAGAACTCTCAGCATCTCCTGCGCCATGCCTGCCTGAATGCTGCCATGCTCCCACCTTGATGATAATGGACCGAACCTCTGAACCTGTAAACCAGCTCCAATTAAATGTTGTCGTTTATAAGAGTTACCTTGGTCATGGTGTCTGTTCACAGCAGTAAAACCCTAACTAAGACAGCCCTCATGCAGTGTCCAATTTAAAAGAACTATGGTCACCCAACAGGGTCTGGACTCCCCAACTCCACTTTTTTTTAAAAGAGAGAGAACATGAAGTTGGGTGAGAAGGTGAGAGTGCAGCTGAGAAGAGTTGGGGAAAGGGAATAAATGTAACCAAATATATTCTATGAAATTCTCAAATGTTAAATAAAAATATAATTTTAAAATCAAATGGAATGCAAACTTCTTTGAAATCTTAGCCTCCTTCACCCCCATATTTCAAATCGGAAACCAAGCCAGATATGGTGGTGCTCGACCTTAATCCCAGCACTCAGGAGGCAGATGCAGGCAGATGTGATTTCGAGGCCAGTCTGGTATACAGAACTAGTTCTAGGACAGCCAAGGCTACACAAAGAAACCTTGCCTTGAAAAACCTAAAAACAAAACAAAACAACAACAACCTCCCCCGCCCCAAACCAAACAATCAAATTGGAAACAAAGGTGTGCTGCCACCTGGTAGAATAATATATCTCATGATCTCTAAGGTTGAATAATTTAAGTAACCTTCCCTGACCTGTCCAAAAATGTTCTAGTGCTGCCTCAAACTCTTTAGTCACCCAGACTAAATGTAAGAGAGTCTTTGTAGAAAACTTTCCTTATGGTCTTTCCTGTCTCCCTCTGAAGCGTGCTATTGCCAACTGCACATGTGTAAAGTGGTCCAGTAAATACTTGCTGAATCAAGTGCAATAGTGACACGGAGAATAAAATGGCAAATGGTAAACAACAATAACAATAACAACAACAACAACAACATACTTAGGAACTGTAACATGCCCTGTCTTTCCCAGGAATATAAAAAGAAGGGGGTGTTTTACATCTTCAAAAAGTGAGGGAACCTGTACTTTTTCACCTTTTTGAGGTCCAGAGTTTGTGAAAACTATAAAGAAAAATAAATGTGAAAAATTAAAACAAGGAAATCTCCCTCCTCCTCTCTCCTTCCCTTCCCTTCTCTTTTGTTTTCTTTGCTTTCTTGCCTTCCTCTCTCTCCACTTTCTCTCTATATTAAGCCAATGAAAGATAAATGGCTTGGCAAGCTCCCAGGCCATGGTCTCAGCTTGTCTCCCAGCACAGGGAGGCACTGTCTAGAGACCCTGCTGAACAAGCTGTTCTAGATGGATATCCTGGGACCTGACCCTTTACTGTTGGCCTTGACTCAAACAGGCCTGCCATGGCTGCCCCCACCCTCCTACTCCTCCATAGCCCAGAAGACTTCTTAGTGCACACTAGCTTAGCTTTCCAGGTTCCCCCAGCCCCCCAGGGCACCCCTCTCCTGCCAGTTCCTAGTGCTGCTTTTTGTTTCTGAGGAGACTCAGTCAGAAAGCTCCACCTACTCAGGAATTCCCTCAGATCTACTGACTACTTAACCCTCAGGATTTTCCAGTGTCATCTCTGTTCTCTCCCTGAACATTGCCATTTTAGCTTCTCCTGTGTGTCTATAGTTCTTGACTAAAGGGCATGTATGCACACAATTCTGACAACCTCCATGGAAGGACCTGTGGCCTACAAGTGTGAGCATGCTGCTGGGGACAAGCGAGGTGAACTGAGTGAAGCTGGGACAAAGCCAGAAAATTGGAGATCTTTTTTCTCTCTTTACTGCCGAGGGTGCAGAGAAAGAACGCAAGGCATACATCTGTCAGATTGGGCAATTTATCTCCTGCAAAGATTCGGGCTACAGTGAGAAGAAAGAGGAATACTTTGGATTCCCTAGAGATTTCTGTCCTCCACAGGGCCTTGTTTTTCAGTAAGCATTGGGTTCTGAAAGCCGGCGTGATGGGGGCTTTAGGTTTGAAAACCTCATGACAGTTCACATATGCTATCAGCTTTCCCCCTGATAACTTTCCTGTCAGGCATATTAAGGTATTCATGAGCATTCATAATAAGCTGGTAGATAGAATAAGAGGGAAGGTGGTTTATGATTGAGCTACTGCCACCCACTGAATCCACGTAGTGGTGAGCTAAGAACCGCTTCCTTTATTTCTGTTCTATGCAATACGGTGTGATATGTAAAACGAAGCATTTCCCAGCTTCGATGCTTTTTTTTTTTCCAGCTAGGGTTTCTGTTTTTCAACCAGAACTGTGAAACATTGAAAATACTGAGCTGGGAACAGTACTGCGATTTACCACCATGTATTGTTGTCAGGCATAAAGGGAATGCATCCATACTGCGATGGAGGAAATCCTCCCCCAGGTCTAAGTACAGAAAGGGGGAGGGAGGGAGGGAGTGAGCATGAGTCAGTGAATTCCAAATCCCAGAGCAGCAGAGATCATTAAATCTTGGCGATTTAGAGCCAAAGCATCTCCTCTGGATGACTAGCGTGAACTGGACTGCAGGGGGCAGTATGGTATGAGCAAACAGATTCGACGATGCTGAATGGAAACAAGGCCTGTACTTCTGCACCAGGTCCTCTGTGTGTATATTATGGCTTCAGTTTAGCAGTTTTATATTTACGGAATTCCTGAGTTTGTGAATGAGTAGATCTGTCTTGGGACTTGTCATGAGCTCTTTCTCTTCTGTTTGTACAATTCCAGTGTTCTTTTTTGTTTTATTTTATTTTATTACATTTTATTATTATCTCTTAGATGTCTGCTTGTTTTCTAATGGGAGACAAAAAAGGAATAGAAATGGATGGTAAGGGATGTGGGGAGGAACAGTGAGGAGTAGAGGGAAGGAAAACGGTAAACGGTAAACAGGATGAGAAAAAGTCCATTTCAATAAAAGGAATGAAAAGAATTGGCTAAAAATGATTAAACAGCACTTATTCATTCTGAGAAATAAAAACAACTAAGAAACAACAACAACAAAATTCAATACTGACTGGCAGTCTCAGCTCTCTGAGTAAGTAGCTATGTGTCTCTGGAGAAGGCTCTACCTGCTCAGGGCATGGTGCCTTCCACAGGACAAGAGGGACCAACCTGGACTCAGTCACTCACCTCCCAGGGATGATGCTAGACTATATGACTAGAGTCTCTACAAAATGCTCTACAGTGAATGTGCAATCTGTATCCCCAAACCTCCTTGCAAAATGCCATCCGTTGCAAATATACTTGTAATTTTCCAGTAGCTGTACTTTAAAAATGAAATAAAGATTGTAATGGTTATCCAAATCCATAGTAAATAGAACCTGTCTCAAATTACTCTTTCCATACTGGTGTTTTTGACATCCAGTGTGTATTTGCTTACTGTACATTTTGGATTAGCCACCTTTCAAGAGCTCGGTAGCCATATATAGCTACAGATAATGTCATTACACAACGAAACTTTGTAAAAAAAATCATCAAGACAGTGCAATTTCGGCCTCAGAAAGAAGACCAGCTATAATCACTGCCTTTTTGCACATGTACAGAAAAGATTTCAGCAGTTTTCCAAAGTTCCAGAGCTGGAGTGGAGTCTAAGGTGGGGGTGTTCTACCTCCAACACTATGACTCACTTCCTTTTTCATTCACTAGCTGCAAAACTGATTAAAATCAGGGGCATATAACAAATGATTCTCTGTGCCCCTGCATTTCTGTGGAGTAACAGGAACCCTGCTGGAAGCACTCTGTGCCACCGGCTCTTCTGGCTTTGTTTCCAGACCACTTGGTGAGACACCAAGTATTTCAAAATACTACCCGGAAGGACTAGAGTCCACAGTTATTCCCACTGTGCAGACAAATGGGGACAGGCCTTCTTATCTTGGATTCCTCCAGTTTCTTCTGCTCTCTAACCCAAATCCATGAAAATTTTGTCAGCTTCTTCCGATCACATTTTGTGATGTAAGAGACCAACCAAATGTAATGCTGTGGCCTTGTTTGGGTTCTCATGTAAATGAGGCACCTGAAAACTATGTTTATGATCACAGGTCTCTGCCTGCCTAGCTAATATTACATAAACGAACTGTCAAGGTTTCAAAAAGTCCTTATTTTTGAGAAATGCAGAAGTATTTATGATGAAATATGCTTCAGATAGACTATGTGCTGCTGCTACTTATGGAAGCAAGGTAATGAGTATCCCAAAAGAGCATGATACTATTGCCTTTGAACGTGTTTGAAATGTTATCTTTCCCTCTTGCCTCCATTTCCATTCCTATCACCATGGCCTGAGCTATCAACATCATCTTTTGTCTGGACTGCTGTACGAACGTATGCTTACTGCTCCAGATCCTCCAATCTCTCTCCCTTACCCAGCCAGAATGATCTTAGTAACACAACCCAGGGATGAGGAGATGGGATAAAATGCTTGCCATGCAAGTGTGAAGAGCAGAGTACAGATTCCCAGAACCCACTTAACAGATGGGAAGGCATGGTAACATCCTGTAATCTCAGCACTCAGAAGACAAAGGAAGGCATCCCTGGGACAGCCATGGTTCTGCAAGAGACCCTGCCTCCATAAACAAAGTGAAGAGCAGTCTAGGAAGATATCATATTCGGGTTTCCACACACATGTGTACATGCATGAATGTGAACGTACACACAAAGGTACACACACACACACACACACACACACACACACACACACACACACACACATAGCTTCTCATGACACTCCAAATAAAAGCTACAATTGGCTTCTGAAGCTGGTTGTGACCTGACTCTGTCTCTGCTTGTTTGTTGGCATCTCTCAGTTTGTCCTTTCCTTTCCACTTGGGTGTTTTATTTTAATTTTTTTTGAGATAGGGTCTTGCAGTGTAGCACATGGTTTCTGAGAACTCATGGTGGTGATTCTTCTGCCTCAGCCTCCTAACTGACCGGACTCTAGTTATGTACTGGACCCTGACCACTCACTCAACCTTGCTGTGCCTCTGTAGTGCTGAGCAACTCAAACTCAGGTGTTGGTATTTATGGTACCCTCAGCCCACAAATACATTTTATAATATTTATATGATACCATATTATACAGTTCTCAGCTTATATAGGGCTTCCTCCCGAGAGGCTCTTGTTGACCACCCTCTCTCAAGTGTTTTCTCATCTAGATTCTATCACTCCATCCCTCTTCCACCTTTTATATATCACCATTGTATGGGCTGGGTTTTTTTTCCTTAGTTTTCTTTGTGCCAGTGGGAATAGAACCCAGGGCCTTGGGCATGCAAAGCAAACAGTGTATCAATGAGCCACGTCATGAGCCCCTGCACTTGCTATGGATTCATCTCTTGTTTTCTACATTCTTTATCAGTTTTCTATTGGAATGTAATCTCAAGTACAGAGAGGAACTTTTATTTAGTTGCTTTTATAGCCTCTGAGTTTAGTAGAAAACCTGACACATAGAAGCCTTCTGAAAACATCTGCTGAGTGTAAGCAGCTAAGCTAGAAAGGCAGATAGGAAAGTAAAGATAGGATTACTCAGAAAAGATATTGTTTACTGAACATTTGATAAGTGTCAGCTATGGAAACATTTCCTCTAGTGTGTAATCCCATTTAATCTTCAGATATAGCCCATTGCTGTCCTCTTTTTGTAGGCTAGGAAAATAAAGAATCAGAAAGAGTAAGAGATTTTTTTTGACCCAGAAGTCAAGCCTAGGTCTGTTCTAACTCTAAAGTTTGAGTTGATGGCATCTAAAATAGCTTCATGCTTCATGAAGAGTTGTGCTAAATATTCCCTGAGGTCAGGAAACAAGACTATTTCTTTCAAGGCCTTCTGCAAAGATGGTAACATTCACAGCAATAACCATGGGAGGAGATCTTCCTGTTAGTCATAGAGTGCTTTATACTTAATCAGACCCCCAATATATATTTACAAAGTAAGAAGACTTACCGGGACTCCTGGAGAGCCACTCATGCCTGGGAAACCTGGAGGTCCTGGTTCACCCTGAAAAATTAACCAAAGGCTAATGAGTAGTGACAAAAAGCAATGAACATGAAGGATAGATGCTCATTCAAAGTACTTGGACTGCTCAATAGGGAGCCAGGCAGTGTGACTATCACTATGGGACAGTGTTGTAGATCTATGTGCTTGCTGAGATGCCTTAGTTTAGAGAGTTCCTTGGCCTATGGAAACTCAATGACTAACATAATCTCAAACACTCCGGTGAATTGGGTAATAGAAGAATCGTTAGCTGTTGCATTTCTGGTGGAAGAAGTAGTTTTGAAACTATAGGCTACAAAGAAGAGAATGGCGTTAAGCAAATATTAAGGATCAAAATTTGGAGAGACACATAAAATTTTAATGTTCCTCTCTCTGAAGTGCTAATTTATCTTACACAGGCCATGAAAAAGCTCCCTATGGTTTAGGAATGGATTGGAGGGGATAAAAAATTCTCCTACATACTCTTAGACTGGTCCCAAATCAAGAATTTTCCCAATGTAAACCTAGAGGGAACTGGGGTTGTCCACAAAGACAAAATTAAAAATGTGAGACTTGATTATGTTTCCATCTGGGTCCCTTCACCATAGAAATAGAATCACAAAAATTAAAGGAACCCAAGGAAGGAAGGGAATGCAGGTTCCTGAAAGATATCTGTGCACTTCAGCAGAATAGAACCATTGAAACACAAACACGGACACAGTTTTATCCTAATGGACAGATTATGAAATATAACCTTAAGCCTTGGTGGTTCTGGTAAGGCAAATTAGATCTGCTGCTGCTTATTAACAATTTTCCTGGTATTTAAAGTCAACTGTTTTCCTCCAGTGCTGCAACACAACCATGGCCTTGTGCAAGTTCTCTACCGTTGATTTATATCTCAGCCCTTAGACTAAATCGTTGATGGCAAATAACTTCTTCAAAGTGAGAACTCAAAAGGGAACATTTATACTTCATGTATTTAGTAGACAATTTAAATACTGAGAAGTTTGGAGTTTGTAGGAAAAAAATCAAGCATGTTATCCCTGTTTCAAGTTATTTGGCAGATTAAAAATTGAATACAGTTTTTTGCCTCAAGTCTGAGGCAAAAAATAATAATTCTTACACGAATCGTCAGCTACAGGTACACTAACACCTATCTACACACCAGGAAAAAAAAAACCCTCAGGTTTTTCAGAATTCTTTCCATAAAGGACAAAACAAAGACAGCTTTGCTTTCTGTTCCAAAGAAAAACCCGTTACTCCTCTTTTGGAATTGGCTCAGGTTAGTCTTAATATTAGACTTGAATTAGAGTATTAGCAGGAAAGGGTTTATTAATTTTTCCTATAATAAACATTTACTACCTTCGAACCTTTCTTCCCTTTGGGGAATCCCATGAATTCTAGTTCCCCAGTAGATGGAGGTGGTCCTGCAGGGCCAGGGAGGCCAACGTCCCCCTGTAGAATCAAAGAGACCATTGAAAAGGAAAATAATGCAGATAATATTCACATGATGTCAGCCTGTCTTCTCGATGCAATCCACAAATAAACTGCCCACTTTATCCTTGTGCCAAGGGGAAAGAAACCACAAAATTTCATTGATAAGGGATTAAGAAGAATGTTAAGCTCAAGGGTGAGTTGTGTAATATCACTGTGAAGGGACAAGGCAAATGGATGAGGAAAAACAACCCAAAACAGATTCACAGCTGCCTGATCATATACAAAGAGGAAATGAGAAGGGACTCATGTGAGATTTGGGGAAGGGCAATGGTTGCCTCCTGCCAACAGTGATAAGACTCTACTGTGTTTGTGTAACTCGTATTCATTCCATAGGCTGCATATGGCTGTGTGTCACCAAAGGTAGCTATGGATGTGTCCCAACACAAAATTGTAAACTTGCTTAAAATGTTATGAAATCTGCCCCCCCACCCCGATATCTTCTTTTAGTAAAATTTTATCACAGTGTCAAAAGGTTGGACATGTTTGATTGGTCCGAAGGTGGGAAGGAAGGAAAGAGAATATTAAAACAGAGATTGAAAGTTTGGAGAGATGGCTTAGTTGTTAAGAGCACAGACTGCTCTTGCCAAGGACCTATGTTCACATCGCAGTACCTATGTCAAGCAGCTTACAACTGCCTGTAGCCCAGAGATCTGACATCCTCTTTTTTGTCCTGTAGGCACCTTCACTCATATGTCAGACACAAACAGATAAGGAAAGTTTAAAAGAAAGAGAGGGGTGATTAAGAAAAGCGACAGAGAAGAAGTAGCAAAATATGTGTATGCATGTTTGTGTGTATGCAAGTTTGAGTGTATGCGTGTTTTTAGAGGGAGGAGGGGAGAGGGAAGAGGGGGAAGAAAGTTAGAAGGAAGACAGGAAGCAGAAAAGATAGCAGGCAATAGCATATGAAAACAAGCAGAGAAGTACCTAGGTAGAAGAAAAGGAAAGAATATATTTTAAGAGAGCATATTTAAGAGAGGCAATATAGACTTAGACATGGGAAGCAGGGAAACAAAAATTTTTGAAAGAAAAAAATTCCAAAAGCTCGTATGTGTGGAATGTGCACATGTAGCTCTCAATGGAACCCATAGGGGACGTATGTTAGATGGGAAAGGTCATATTCTAAGGTAGAAAACAAATCCATTTGCACAAGTATGCATACATGCGTAACTACAGACATTCAATGAAGCCTGTGGAATGTGGATTGTGTTTTCAGAATCTATTTACCTTGACTCCTTTTTCTCCTTGGAAACCTAACCCCATATTTCCCTGGGGCACAACGGTACAGGGAAGAAAAAAAATCAATTAGTAATAAGCTCCAACAAGTTAAATTGGAATATATTAGTTTTACTTTTTAACTAGAAAATAGATGTAAACCAGTATCTTTATGGAAAAATACAGAGAACTTAATGGCAGGATATACATGCTCCCAAAGCATACTTACATCAGGACCCAGAAGTCCAGGGGGTCCTGGGGGACCCTAAATTAACAAAATAGAAAGAAATGTGAATTTCTTAATTATAGAAAAAATCCCAACCAACCAACCAACCAAAAACAAACAAAAAACCATGACCATGTTGGATGATAGAGAGCAGAGATATACTGGCTCCCTGCTCAATGCAGTGATGCAGATTGGCTCTGTTATAGTGGATTTTTTAGCTCCATCTCTCATGGTTTTTTTGAAAAGATTTTTATTTTTAACTATTTATACATGTGTGTACCAGAGTGTGGATTTGTGCACATGAATGCACTATCTGCCCATCATGACTAGGAGATCGTGTTGGATTCCATGGAGCTCCTGGAGTTTACAGGTAGTTGGTGGTTGTTGTCAGCTACCCCATGTGGGTATCAGGAATGAAACTTGGCTCCTCTGTAAGAGCGATATGTGCTCTTAACCCTTGGGCCATCTTTCCAGTCGCTCTCACTGTTTATTTTATTCTCCTTTGACATCTTTTAAATTAGCTTCGTAGTCACACCCCTGTGACAGTTGTAAAAATATAATATGTCATTCCTTATAACATACTAGGGATGTTTCAAGTTAACTTGGTGAAGTTCTGACACGGTAGAAAGTAAGTAACAGGATTTAGGTATTGGTGAAAATGATCTGGGGACAGGGCCTTGCCAGAACCAGAGATGGCTAGCTATGTTCTTCCTTTACCAGTGATACGTAGTTTTAGTGTCAGAAAAACAGGTAGGTACAGTTGTCCAAATGCAGGGTTGAGAAAAATTGGGAATTATCCTTAGAGGTGTGATGATAATGGTTGGTATGATTAATTAATTAATTAGCAATGTCTGACATAATGAGAGAGCAAAAGGGACCAATAGATGTGTCAAGTATCTGTCTTTTCTTGGCTATACCTCATGGTGAGCTATACCAGTAAACGTCTGGGGCACAAAATAGATGGCTAGGGAAAAACAAGATCAACAACAACAACAAGAAGAACAACAGCAGCAGCAACAACAAGAACAATAGCAACAAGAACAACAGCAACAACAACAGCAAGAACAACAGCAGCAGCAGCAACAACAACAAGAAAAACAGCAACAACAGCAGCAGCAGCAACAACAGCAGCAGCAACAACAATAGCAACAACAACAACGACAGAAAACAAGGATAACAAATAGCTCTTAGCAAGAGCATGTTTCAAGCCTGGATTGGCAACATGCTTTTAATCCCAGCACTCAGGAGGTGGAAGCAGGTGAATCTTTGTAATGTCAAGCACAACCTGGTCTTGAAACATTTAAAACTGAGTGCCCAGATAGCTAAGGCTATATAGTGAGGATCTGTCTCTAAAAGAGAGAGGAGGGAGGGAGGGATAAAAAGAGCAAGCCTGTTTCAGTGTAATCTTCTAGAAATGGCTTTTGTCCTTCTGTAAAAGAACCTAAATTACATCTAACCCACAGCCTGGTAAAGAAAGTGCAACTATGGACTAGTTTTAAGTTGATCTTACTTGTAAGCCTGGTGGTCCTATGGGTCCTGCATTTCCGGGAGATCCGGGGGATCCTAATGGACCCTGGAAAAAAAAATTTATTAAGGTCAAAAGGCAAGATAGCTTTTCAAAAAGAAAAAAATGCCCACAAGAATTGTATAAGAGTTGGTATAGCATTTTTATCCATAATAGAAAAAGTTAGAACTCTACCAAGTCGTCACTGATCCAGGATAGAACACTATGGATGAGTCTGAAAAGCACTGTGGCAAGAGAAGTTAGACCCAAAAGACTGTATATGATACTAGTCCCTACACATCTCTCCTCAGGGCAAGTGAAAGCTGATCTATACTGAAGAGTAAACACAGTGGGATTTGCCTTCAGGGTGGGGTAGGGACAGGGAACTGGCTTCAAAGAGGCAGGATCCTCTTTCTGGGGTAATGGTAATGTTCTGTGGCTTAGTAGAATTTTAGATTACCTAGGAGTATGCATCTGTCAAAATTCAAAAATATACATTTAGTAGTAAATATACATTTAGTATTTTTTAAACAAAAAGAAAAATCAAATCAAATGCTGAAGTTTAACTAATAATAGGCATGCTATTGTGTTTAGGAATACTTCTGCAGTGTATTTTGAACTTCATTAAAATCAGTGAGCTGATGGATAGACAGTGGTAGATAGATGGATAGAAGAGAGATAGAGATTCTAGTAAAATATTGCTATGAGTGATTATTATAACATTCATTATACTTGGCTCTGCATTTGAATTTTTACTATTAAAATTTTTAAAGGAAAATAAAACCTAGTTATTTAGTATTAGATATACCAGACTTCAATATATTAACGAGATATAGACAGGAGGCGTTTCATAATGATAAATGGGTCAGTTCTAGAAGACATCATAGTATTACATGTACCTACATCTAACAGTAGATTCAACATATATAAAGCAAAAAAAAAAATAGAACTTCAAGCAAAATAAATAAAACATGTTGTAGCTTTTAAAAAGTTCAGTATCTTTGCCTCAGTAATTTGTAGAACTTAAAATAACAACAGCAGAAAATAAAACAAAAAACAAAGCAAAACCAAACAAAAAACCCCAGGTCACTGGCTATTGAAACACCATCAACTCCCTTAATAGATATTGCTTAAATAATTATACCACCAACTTCTGGATATGTGTTCTCTGTAAGTTTTGGTCATAAACCAAACTCCAGTAAATTTAATGAGATATAACATAAGAGTGTATCTTCTTAATTTTGATAGACTCAAACTAGAAATTAGTGATGGAAAGGTAGCTAGAAAGCAGTCAGATACTAGGGAATGAGAAAACAACACTTCTAAATATTCTATTGGCCGAAGGGAAAAAGAAAAATTCACGTGGAAAATTAGAAAATGTATAGAATTGAGTAACAATACTTAAAAGTAAGACTGAAATTAGGAGAAAGCTGCTCTGGGGAAATGTAAGACTCCATTCCAGTGGGGTAGCAGGACACAGGTGTTAATGTGCCCAAGAAAGGGAGGGAAAGTCTAAGAGAGGTCAAGGTTTAGACAACAGGAAGAGAAATCAGAATTGGAAGATTCTCTAGAAATGAAGATGCTATGAACTACTAATTTAAACAGAAGAATAATCACAACGTTGAGATAAGGACAGATTGACTGTGAATAGGTAGGAGGGAATTTTCTGGAGTGATGCTAATCTCCTGTGACTTAAGAGAATTTTGGACTGACAACCAGAAACAACTTGTGGTCTCCTTATTGATCATAAACCTGTTGTTTATCTAACAGACATCCTGTTCTAAAAGCTAAGTATGTATTGCATCATGACTGTATTGACAGGCAGGCACTATAATGTCTTTTGGCAGGAGGCTGAAGCCTTAAGAGAAATTGTGAAGCAAACAGAGTGAATGTTATACAAATTTAATAAACATGTTTAAAGCCAATTTGTTTAACTATGGGGAATTCTATACATTGGTCCTTAGTCATCTTTGTTTTCTGTGTGGGCTCTGATACTTCACATCATTTCTATAAGCATCCATCCACAGCCAGCACGTCTAAACTCCACCCATGCATTTTAGAAGCTACATTCTCTTTCATAGCTACATATCTCCTACCAGAATTTTAGATACATAGTATTCTTCCCTAGGGGGTTCTAGAATTCTTCTGAGACATTCCTACCCTTACATTTTCACATCCATTGTGGGAGGGACAATGTCTACATTGTCTGAGGTATCACTCATAGCACTTTGCTTATACTGGATACTCCACATGTATTGAAAACTATCAAGACAAAGGAAAAAAAGAAAAAAACAAATACAAGAAACCAGGGACAGTTCTTATACTTTGTCAAAGGAAAGCAATGGAAATATGGAATTGAAAGGAAATAGAAATCTCTTATCAGTACAACTTGAGGGCTTTCATGTACTACAGTGCCCTAAAGGAAACTTCTGTGTGGGATACCTTTAAAAGAAGTGTGTGCATAACCCTGGACACACAGAGAAGACATTAAGTTCATGGTTGTTGAATGAAAGACATGGCACCTTCCTGATACATGCAAGAGAATAGAGTGGATCTCCTCATCCATTGTTTTCCTTTCTATATTTGTAGCTACCCTGCCAACCCCAGTTCAAGAACAGCGAACAGAAAAAGTATGGAAGTGTTTATGTTCAAGTAACCTTTACATAGTTACCTAATGCTATGTCTCAAAGCCTGTATTATTTACCTCACTTTATAACACTACAGAGGACTTATATTGTTTCACATCTTCACAAGAGAAATGCCAAGTACAACACACTAAGTTATTTTGAGAAGAGATTCATAACTTTCATTATTTTGTCTTATTATAGAATGTTATAGTTTATTAGCAGTTGTTGCTAATATCTTCCCTGCTTAACTTATAATTTAACTCTATTATAACTCTATATACATAGGAAGAGAATGGTCCATATAGGGCTTAGTATTATCTATGGTTTCAGGCATCCATCAGGGAGTGGGAGGGGGGCATCAGACATAGATCTGACCTAAAGTCTGAAGATTGCCTGTCTTAACAACTTGAGTTGGGCAATTCATCTTCTTAGGACTTTCTATCTGAAAAAAAAAATGTGGATAGTATGACTGTTCTATCACAATAATCCAGAATTTCTTTGAGTAAGCCTACAAAGACCTTTGAATTCCACCAAGAAGAGTGAAAAGTTATCATTGACATCTTGACAAAACATTGAGAGGTCAACACAAGAAACAAGACTTACAGGGATTCCATCCAGTCCAGGCAGCCCAGGATCCCCCTGAGAAGTAGAAATAGGCAAAGAACACACAGAAGAGATTAATAAATTAAGCGCACAGGGTTTCAGACAACCAACCTGAGATTCATGGGGATAGAGACAAATTGCTGCAACTCAGGCCTCTGTCAAGGTCTTGTGTTTTAAATAATGCATAAACTGGCTGTATCTACCCATTTATTTTTTCCCTGTGAACATTCTGGACTCTAGAGAACAAATATTATAGCCTTGGCTGAACAAGATTTCCTATTTTACCTAGCTTAATTAATTTTCACATTTGCTAGGAACTTATCAATTAGAAAATGCTTCTGCAGGCTGGTGATTTTCTGCTCCTTTTGGAGGAAAGCAAAGCTACCTTCCCATGTGCCTTCATCCCCAGAGAATCTGTGCTTATATGTATACAATGCAAATCAGACATTTCAAGGGAAAATCAACAGAGCATACAGACTCTGATTACGTTTTAATTACTTTGCGGCATCTTAAGCCACTGTGTGAATCTGTAATATAACCACCTTGTGGAAATTGCTGTGTTCCACTGGATCCAAGGTTTCTTTGATTTCTAGAAAAAAACCATTTAATCAATGTTTGCTAAGACAATGGCTGTACTTTGACATCTGCTAGTCTTACACCACTTGGCTTACAGTAAAAACCTCTAAGCTCCCTGTAGCATGGAAAGAACACTGCCTGAGGTTTAGTTCTTTAGAGAACTGGCCATCTGGCTCTGAGTAAGTCATATAGCCTTAGATTTTCAATCTGTCTAATGAGTGACATGGATCCAAAAACTATGAGGCCTTTGTCAATTTTAATGTTCTATCTTCTGCTATGGCACCCACAGTCAAGAACCCAAATTTCCTTGCTTCTTCTCTAGTTATCCAGATGTTCCATCCTCACCACTGTTTCTAAGGTTCCTGGCCCTGTGCAGTGATGGGAGAGTGGTGTCAATTATCTCAGTAAGCTTGGTGTATTCTCCCCTCCAAATGCAGGCACATAAATTCCTATTTGCTATTAAGGCAGTGATACATTCTTTCCCAGTCTGCAGAAGAGTGGGGTCAATCATTTGGAACCAGGGTTTATTGAGGACACAGCTACCAGTTAGCAAATAGAGAGAGTAAGGCTCAATAAAACAATTTTATTGACAAGAGATCAGATTCCAATCTGTTGAGAGCTGACAGGCAAGTTTTGGTAGACTTTCAAGAGTCTAGAGAAGGGAGGGACCCAGATGCTGGGGTGGTAGTCATACTAAGCTGTATTAAGGATACATACAGATCCAAACCAAGGTGCATAGACATTAAGGCTTTAGATGAAACAAAAAAGGGATCTGCTTCTAGAACATGTTTTGACTTGTCAAAGAAAATAACCATACAAACTCGTTGCCAACTTCTCTCTTATTTTTGGTGTAGATCCTGGAAAATAAATTTCTAGACAGCATAGCTGCAACACTTCAGCTAATATTTCTACCACCAAAAAACCTTGGCATCCTTTTAAAATCAGCTGGGGCTGCTCCTTAAGCAGGGGTACAGGTTTATTAGTTTTGGAAATGGCTTGGTGTGAGGTGGGGCCCGGCTTTGGGAAACCTTGCTTCCCACCCACTCAGTTGCTTGCTTTAGATGCTCTTACCCTCATTCCTGTGATGCTGCCTTGAAAAGGAGCAGGTTCTCCTTTTGCACCTTTGTGACCAGGCAGCCCCTGGATAAAATATGAAAATCCTATGAGAAAAACTGTGTGTGCGCGTACACACACACACACACACACACACACACACACACACACACACACATCAAAACCAAAACAAACACAAAATCCCCCACTCACTCACACAGAGTTTTGCTAGAGGATTGGACAATGGGAACCTGAAATTATGTGTCTTATGCTGTGGAAAACTTGACTATCTTAAAGGTCATAGCCCAACCTCTGAAGAGGTCATCTCAAAGCTGGGTGCCATTCTTCTGTCTCTGTCAGGGTTCTGTAAAAGGATGAGGGTTAGAAAGCAGCAGACTTTCTATCTATGCAGAGCCCTGGTTTAGGTAAAGCTCCACCCCTTACAGTTATACACCACTAACAGGGTCTTTGTCTAGGTCAAAGTCAACAAAAGTTTCTATGACTCTGGATCATTTAAGTTTTTGTGACTCAAAACTGGGATCTATCGCACATTTTTCTTGTTATTTATTTTTAAGATGTAAAAGCAGGCTAGAGGACAGGTGTTTTTGTGGGCCAACACATAGGCCATAGGTCTAAAGCAACTATGACACCAACTTCATCCCGTGTTTCTAGCACAGAAACTCAGCTTCGAATCTTTGAAGAAGCTGGTATGTCTCGTTATTATCATGGAAACCAGTTCAATATACCTGATTCCAGTCTTTCAATTAGATTTTTTTTTTGCTGTCTTAGTAGCAAATGATGGCATCTAAGGAGAAGTCAGGATTAGTATTAGGTAGTATTAGGGGTACATTTTGGGGAATAAACTGTTGATTGCTGATGGAGTCCTCATGTTCAGGGACTATTGTACTTCTAGTAAAACAACAAGGGTCTAAACATACAAATCAGTTTCTGGACGTTGTCTGCTTAAGGTTCAACTTAGTAAAACACATGCCCAAGTTTCTTTTTCAGCTTAAGGTAAAGCTCCAGGCTGGGTTTAGGTTTCCACTTTGAGGTTTTATGTTTCAGAGGATGTCTATTACCTCAAGATCTTTATTCCATTTGTTGGGGTGGAACTGCTTCTTTGCTGGACTTCACTGTCTATTATCTTCCACTCTTCTGTTGCCATGGCAGCATTCAGGAGCCTTTATGTCTTGTGTAGTTTATTTAGAACTACACCTTTCCTTATTATTTCTCTGCTGTATATTAGTTTGGACGTTTGATGGCAGGGTCCTTTAGGGCAGTTTGGGGCTTGTATTCTCCCTGTCTTCTATGTCAATTTTTCACACATATTCTCATACTCCACAACTTCGTCATTGAAGGCTACTCATAGAACTATGAGATCTGTCTAATTGATGGCATGGTTTCTAGTTTCAAAAAGCCTCACATAACAACTCTTAAATATTTAGATTTTTCCAAGTTAGGTTAATGATGAGCTTGAAGTGTTTTATTTTTCCCTTTTCAACCACTCATCAATTACTTCGTGTGAGGGCATGATACCTACTATTTACATGATATCTGTAAAGGGCATGGTATCTGAGTACCTCAGCTCTAGCTGAATGAATGAAATTAAGCAAAAGTAGAAACATGAGACCAAAAATAGCAGATCAGCCCTATAACCAAGGGTGATGATGTGGGGTAGGAGAAGGGAACAAACTAATTACAATGTTTCTTAACTTCAGCATGACTGACACTGGGCAAATTGATTCTTTGATGTTATAGAGTGTATTCTATCCTGTACCAGGGAAGATACCGAGATGATGGCATCTAAGGGAAAGTCAGGATTAGCATTAGCGGTACACTTTGGGGAATAAATTGTTGACTGATGATTTATTTCTCAAGTTCATGGAATTACTGGTATAAATCAAGCTTGCCATGCCTTTAGGTTAATATGCATATGATCACATGAAGGTCTTCCAAGAATATCCTCCCCCCCTTTTTAAAGATTTTATGTATTTTACATATGTGAGTACACCATCACTGTCTTCAGACATACCAGAAGAGGGCATCAGATCCCATCACAGATGGTTGTTGAACACCATGTGGTTTCTGGGAATTAAACTCAGGACCTCTGAAAGAGCAGTCAGTGCTCTTAAGTGCCGAGCCATCTCTTCAGCCCCAGAATATCCCAATGTTACCTGATACGGCAAAGTGTCAAATAGCTCAAGTGCATGCTTTGCTCTGAAATGTGTTATAACTATTATTTATTTGTTTTAACAATCTTAACAATTCCAATGATAGCATTAGAAAGAAACCTAAAGCCATGTAACATGTGTACCTCTCAACTGGCATTTTTAAAGAATTTTGCTGTTGTGGGGCCATCAGTATAAACTCTTGCATTGGACAAGGTAGTACAATGGCTGTCTACAAGGCCTTAATGTTATTTCAAGAGAAACAAACAAACAAGCAAACAAACAAAAAAACACATTTGAAGATGAATTTGCATTAAGGTGCAAAGATGTGGTAACATACAGGTGGTCCTAAAATCCCAGGGTAGCCATCAGGGCCTGGAAATCCAACAGTTCCTTGGGTTCCATTACAGCCATCTAGGCCAGGTGGACCTCTTCGACCTGGTTGTCCAGGATGGCCCTGTTCAAAGAGAAAAGAAGGGATTTTGTCAGTCACAGGATTGTTTGCTAATTTAAAAGGCTCACAATGAGAACAGACAAGTGCACTGCTAAATTCTGGCTCCTTGTCTACTCCCTTAGCTTCATCTTGCATAGTCTCAAATGTTTCCTTTGTACTTATATATATGTTGCCAAGATCATAACTCAAGTTATTCCACTCAAAAAGACAAGTGGTGCTTTAATAATATCCAAGCTGAAACTAAAGGGCTCAAACATAAACAGATACAAATAGTTAAGGCACTAACTACACTTTTACCTTCCCTGAATATAGAGATGTACTAAAATGGAGTTTAGCTGTCGGGCAGCTGAACTGCTATCAACAGAGAACCATGCCAAGGTTTGAGATTCCTCAGACCAGAGAGATCACTGGATGGTTTTCTGAATGGAAGATCTACATGGGAGCAGATGCTTGATCTGGTTAACTGAGCGCAGTAAGTTCCCACAGCACCTCCTCTACTGAGAGCTACTGGGCCACAAGTTAGCAAGTCTCACGTGTACTCAGTTTGTCACAATCACACATTAGGTAATTGTTTCAGTTAAGAATCCATCTCTTCTCTTTTTTTCCACATACACTATCAGGGCAGTTGTTTAGCTGGGGAGTTAAAATGCATCTTTATATAGCTCATCTGAATTCAGTATGTTTCTGAGTTGGAGAACATAATGTTTTAATCTAGTGAAAAGCCCCTTGTATGTGGGCCATGGTACAAAAGATAACCTTAATAGATCATCTGGACAGGTCAATGAAAGGTAAGTAGACTTCTACATTCCCTTAAATATACTTTCAAAGGGTAAATGTATATTTAACAATTTGAGGAAAACATATCATGTGTTCAAAATGAGCCTTTCAGATGACCAGTAGCCCCTCCTTACCCATGGAAATAACTCATGAATTTTAAATTGCACATTGTGTTGAGTAGTATTAATGAACACTAATGTCAATCCACTCCATCCTACCTGTGATGTAAATCATCCCCTTCTCCAGCACATCTATGAAGATTTATGCTACATTCTCTACCAGACTATTAGTCACTAAGTAGCTCTCTTTGTTATCAGCTCAATTTTCACAGCAGTTTCACAGTATTTGTGCTCACATAACTATTTTACTTAACAATGGCCCTAAAGCAGAAGAATAGTGACACTGGTGATTTTGATTCGGCAAACAGAAGCAAAATACTTCCCGTAAATGAAAAAGGGAAAATTAGCTTCATGAGCAAAGAAATGACGTATGTTCTGAGGTTACTATGATCTAACCTAAGACAAGAATCTACCCATCAAATTGTGAATCAGGAAAAGGAAATTTGATCTAGTTTTAAGGTCCAACCTCAACCTGCAAAAGTTATGCTAGTGAAAGCACAGATCTTCCCAGGGAATGAGAGTAACCATCCTAGTTAGTAATAAAGAGTCAAGGCATGAGTATGCTGACTCTTTCTCCTGCAAATCTGAAACCATCATTTTAGTAGTCGGGATTCACATATTCGTATGAGTAGTCTGTTTACCTCCTATAACTCTAATAACATTTTCTATATAATAATATTGTAAATGAGACTTTCTTCTGATATTGTGGCCTCCATTAATCATGTGGGATATAGTCTAAGATGTCCAATGGTTGCCTGAAAACATAGGAAAAGGCATGGGATTATAAAGTTTGTGCAGGGAGGCCTAGGTACAGCCTCGGTATGTTCTTAAGTTGGTGGTTCAGTCTCTGAGAGCCCCAAGAGTCTAGGTCAGTTGACTCTGTTAGTCTTCCTGTGGAGTTCCTATCCCCTTAGAGACCACAGTCCTTCCTCCTGTTCTTCCATTAGAGTATCCAAGCTCAACTCATCTTAAATGAAATTATTTTATAAGTATGTATCTGTGGAAGGTGTCAACTGCCCTAACACACAACTGGGATATCTCAAAGCCCTGAGCCATACCATTCCCAATGTCTGTTGTACTCATATTGAATATCCTATTGCCCTCTATTGGCTGTTATGGCCCTTGGTGAAATGAACTGGGCTATCATGAAAGTGACTCCACGTTGAAATTGTCTACATAATAGCGAAAATTGAAATTTGTAGACCCAAACCAGTGACATGTGTTAATGATCAGCTATTGTTAGGAGAGGAACTTGATCTTTACAGTGGTTCAATTTAGTAAGATATGTCAGAGAAGCTGTTGTTTTCAGATGAAGTGTTTAAATATGTGTTGTTGAAAGTTGAACAACTTGATTAGTTGGACAAAGTCTGTAGCTTCTGCGCTTTTCTGTCTGAAGTAGCTCCATCAGTCTGAGAATTCTGGCTTTTACAGATATTAGAAGTAGGAGTCAGGTATTTAAACTATTTTTAGGCTTCCCGGGATTCTTGGGCCTGGGGTGTGTGTGTGTGTGACAAAAGATATTATCTGTGATTTTAAGGAGCCAGATGAGACTGTCACACAAAGCAATCAGCACCAGGGAACTGTATGTATCAAGAAGTAGAGTAGTGAACCACACACCAAAGACTCCTAAGATCTTCAAGATGGAAGGAAGAGGTAAGTAATAAATGAAAGGCACACAACAGATACTTCTTTGATAGTTTGGAGAGGAAAAGCACAGACAACCTTTGGTCAAGGAAAGGACAAGAAAATGGTGTATCTATTTGGGAGCAGCCAGCTTATTTGGAGGGTACTGGAGAGCTGCAACTTTTTCCCCTAAGCAATGAAACCACAAAGAGAAGTGATCAATGCCTACATTGACTGTAAGTTTGAGGCATAAAAAGCATCCAGTTGGATTTGGGGACCAGTTCCAGCCTAGATTTAGAAGAAGCCTAGGCAGTACAAGATTTACTTGCTCTCAGTTCCAGCTCAAAAGAGAGAATATGGGGGAGGGCAAAGGAACACTGCAAGTTCCAATCACATGAGCATCTCTCACCCAGCCAGGTATGTAGGATGATTGGGTAGTGGTACCTCCAGTTTATCAGTTACACTCATCTCCTGAGCCTGGATGACAACCTCTGGGCAGGGATTCTTCCTCTCGCAGGCATAGGAACAAGGCCATAAGAAAATGTAGGTGAATGTCAAAAAAGGATGGGTATACCTGTCCACTTAATTTTCCAATTGTCTTATTCCTGGCCATTTTCTAGATGTTGCAGCTGAATAAAATGTGACAGCTGATGGGTGACATGATTCAAGTAAGAAACACACAGAGAGTGGGCCTTGTATTCTGTAGATCTACAAATGTCTACTAGATTTGAGAGAAAAATAGGTCAGATGATAGTATATATGAATGCAAAACTATATCCTTCCTGTATATCCTCATAGAAAAGTATGGGCACATAGCAGGTGCTCAAGATATTGCTTAGAGATCAGAACAAAAAAATCTGAATCACCTTTGCTGATACCAGAAGGCTGTATAACATAGGACAATGGGCAGACTAGAGCATCCACAACTGTGCTTAGATAGGGTTCAAAAGAACCTCTTAGGGGTTGTTAGAAGGATAAGGGCAGGTTAACGTCCCCCTCAGGTGGAGGAGCTTTCCTCTTTGTGTAGTCCATGGCCTTTTTGGTATCTTAAATAAGACTGAAAAGACTTAACAGAAAAACATGACCCAGGTTATGGGATAAATACAGAAAAGGGGTAGTATGGACAAAAGCAGAAATTACTAGCCAGTAAGCTCCAAGTGTTAACGAGTCCAGAGGTCGGGAACAGTCACCATGGAATCAGAAGCTGTTGGTTAAGTGTGGATATAGGTTACAAATGGGGAATCTACGAGGTAGAGCTGGATGGAATGGGGAAAGGGGTGTTTACAAGCTTCAGATCTACCATTCATATCTGGAAAGGTAAACAAACAATCATCAATCTCATCAATCAAAATGACTGAAGAGTAATTCCCTCTGAAGGGCAGTAAGGCTGACAAGAACACATTACTGAAATAAACGGTATCATTATGGTTATTTCATTCAAATTTGGCGCACCTTATTGCTTTTCCTGTAATGAGTACACGCATGCTCCAATGTGACTCTGCAATTCAGAGGCAGCCTCTCTATGTCTAGTTGAAACTCGTCTCAGTCTCCTCACCCCTGCTCAGTACTAGCTTACTTAGATTAAGATATAGATGTTTTCTCATGGATGACACGTCTCGTCTTAAACTGTATGACTACGGGTTGCTTGAACCTGAGTGCAAGGCTACATGTGTGGGACTCCTGCTCTTTACACCTCCCCACACTCTATCTCAGTGCATGACTCTGAGAATACTTGTACAAGACACACACACACACACACACTATCTGTAAGGTCAAAGTACCTGAGCCAGGAGACAGAACCTGAAAGGTGATATTAAAGTCATTTCCGTGTATATACTTACCGGAATCCCATTGATGCCAACAAAACCAGGAACGCCAATGGGACCCTAAAGATGGAGAAGAGAGAGAAACGTGTATGACAATCAAATTGATGCCTGTTAAGGTCAATAGTTTTGGTGATGGAATTTTGTTGGTGTTTTTTTATCTCCTTCCTCATACTGTCTTGCCATACTTCCTACCTCAAGTCTAAGGAGTTGATCTAAGAATGATCTTGAGCATGCTTATGTTCTGAGACAAGTTCTTGTGTTAAACAGTGTAGTGTAAGCCCTAAAAATTAATGCTAAATATTACAGGCAGCCTTCACATCTGGATAACAACAGAAGGACTTTGACAAATCTAACAAAAGAATTTATCTCCATTCTGCTCCTTCAGAGAAGGGTCCTAAGCTACACTACCTTTATTATCAGAGGATAAGTACAATTCTGGCTCATCCACAAATGGCAGTTTCAGTTTAGGCTAGGCCACTACTTAGTCAAATATGCCAAGTCATACCCTCTTTCAGGAACCAGGGCTACCACAACCTCTTGATGCTAAAGCCTGTCACCTATAACCTCTTGGTTCACTCGGTTCCCAAGCACAACTCTATGTGGCCTTGCATGCTACACAATGGCTCCCTTTCCTTGGGTGTGAATATTCGTGATTCATGAATTGCCATCCACCTCATCTGTGAGTAGAAAATTGCCTTCAACCTCATGTATCCAGATAAAGTGTTATACTTCAGATACCTTATACTTAGTGTGGTAATCCATTCCCTTAAACATGAGATTAACAGGAGGTGATGAAAATACACAGAGCACCTCAACTGAGTTGATAAATTCAGCAGGCCAGTCATAATGTTATTACCATTCTTGATTTGGTAGTGCATCCCCTTATATTTATGGGGCCAGGTTGTTTCTAAATCTTGCCTGTTAGTTCTTGCTTGTTAGTTGCCTGTGTTGTATGCTTGATCTCTACTGATCAGACTCTCAACCCAAGCCCAGCTCAAACCCCCATGGCTTGACACGAATGAGCCAACTGATTATACAAGCAAACAATATATTCACGTGATAGTTTGCTTGCTTTGAGAATCTCCAGAAACGCTTTTCTCCATCGCCAGCCCACTAGTCACTTCCTTTCCTTTCTTTCTTTGTCTTTGAGATGGGCATTTTTATTGATCTTGGCTGGCTTGATACCTATTAAGTAGGTCAGGCTGTCCTTGAACTGTGTGTGGCAATTCTCCTGCTTCTTCCTCTTGAGTGCTAGGATTACAGATGTGCATCACCATGCCCAGGTAGTCTCTCTCTCTCTCTCTCTCTCTCTCTCTCTCTCTCTCTCTCTCTCTCTCTCTCTCTCTCTCTCTTTCTCTCCCTTCCCTCTCTCTCTCTCTCTCTCTCTCTCTCTCTCTCTCTCTCTCCTCTCTCTCTCCTCTCTTCTTTCTTTTTGTTTTCTTCATAGTTTTACTTCATTGCTGTATACCCATTGTACATAGTATTATATTTCACAAAGACACTCTCACACAAGGACATACTGTACTTTGGCTCAGCTCTTCTTAAAGTTTGTGCCCTGGCACCAAAATATTTAGGAGCAACAACAGTATTCCCCTGAGAACTGAGAATGAACATTTGACTTTGGTACTTTCACCTTTGCATCAAAGGTGCTCCTTACCGTATCTCCTTTTGATCCATATGGTCCTAGAGGGCCTGGGGAGCCTCTTTCTCCTTTCAACCCTGATAAACCAGTCGGACCAGAAAGCCCTTCGGGACCGGCTGGACCTTGAGTTCCAATTGGCCCAGGGTGCCCCTAAAGATGGACAGAAAGACTGAAAATTAGTCAACAGAAGATTTAACATCAACATTTCCAATTTTCTCATATACAAAGTACGGGCACCACTTGACTAAATAATTTTGGCTTAGAGATCTGTGAGGCATGCCAACGTTCCAGACAGGGATCAGAAAGGGCTATTTTAGGGGCTGTTAAGCTTATTTGGATAGAACACATTTTATAAGCACATTTAATAAGATTCATGTGCACCATGATCCTTCAACTTTGTACTTCTTAGGAGATTAGTTATTCTGGCTGGATAATACTGTCCTCTTCCTAGTTAATGCCAGGCCATCCATCAGATTGTCAAAATAGTGAAAGAACAGAACACTGGAGAGAGTCATGGCATTTTATAAGTCACATCCAAATGGCCAACCACATGCTTGCACTTAAGTTCAGAAGTGGCCATGTCTAAAGAATGCTGCCCCAGGGGGGCAAAGAACAGTGACCACTGAAACTGCCTAACTCTTCAAAGTACATCTTTGTCAGCTGATCCCAGGACCCCATCATTATATCTGGCAACAAATACTTACAGGGACACGCCCCCCATACACATTCATTTGTTCACTCTTCCTTCCTATCCTCCTTTCAGCCCCTCCCACTATTTGCACTGTACCCAATGTAAAAAGCACAAGGAGCCTGAGAAGATCTATTAAGTATCAATTATGATAGCAGGAGTGAGCAGCCTGAAGATTTTGAATGCCTTGGTTATAAAATGTCTGTAATAATTAAGTCTGAGAGTTCTGGCTGACATTTAAAAGCCAGAGACTGAGAATTAACCCCAGAAGGTACAAAGCAGACAGCCTGGATTATCCTTTAGAACAAATCTCAATAGGGAGTCTTTTTTTTTTTTGGCTGAAAAGTGAAAACCATTATCCATGTGCACTACCTATCTGGGAACCTCATATCTGGTCGAAATTGCATTTGCAAAAGTGCTTCCAGTCCCACCTCCCCGCCTCTTTAGTGACTGCCCATAATTTTCTAAAACTCAGTAAAAAAAAAAAAAAAAGAAAAAGAAAAACTCTGCAAAAGCCAACTGAGATGCCCTTTCTAATCACCTTCAAGCTTTGCACTTTAAAAGGCTGAAAACAGCGCTTTAAACACAGTGTTTAGAGTTATATTCTGGTAATACTTGTACCCACCAGCTGTGCTGGTCCTTTGGGATATAACTTGCAGTGTCAATCAGGCCCATGAAGACCTTAGAGATCGTGCAAAGAAGTGAAAGATGTTCTATCAAATGAGATGCAACTCTCTGCACTGCCAACTATCACTCAAAAGTTTCCCATTCAAACGGCACAGAGAGCGAGCACTTCAGGCACACAATGGAAAGGCCACCTGTGGAGCACAACACCTGACCCATGGCTGGGGGGCGGGGTGGGGGGGAGGTCATGGCTACTTGGGAAGGCCAAGTGAGCTCCAGCTAGAATGAGCCTGGAGAGTTAGGCAGGAAAACTGAAGGCGTAGTGTGGTCAGACCTGGAGAAACAGCTGGGCAGAAAGCAGTGTTCAGAGTTGTAACTCATCAGGCAGCAGCATATAGAGAACATGTGAGCATCATCAGGACACTGGGGCAGCCTGCGTGAGGCAGGAACAAGGGAAGTAGATAAGAACCAGCTGTTGGAGGAGAGAACTGCTTGGTGGGAGGTTGGGGACATGGTGGACTTGCTGGAGCTACTCACAGAGAAGATCCAGTCAGACCACAGAATGTTTGGTCCAAATATCAGACCCACCAAAAGGGGTTCTTCCATAAACGGTAGATAGACATCATAAATTTCTTGACAGTTACTAAGAGAGTGGGTTATCGTGTGGCCCAGTTCCCATTCTGCTTGTACTGCTGTGGGAGTTCAAGCAGTGCCCAACGTGAGCACACAAGTTGGCACCATCCACATCTGCTCTCTTCTGTTTCTGAACACAAGCTCGCCAGTATGGGTACACTAGGAACCTTAGGCTTGAGAAATGCTAAGATGGCCATAATAGAATTCAGAGTTGGTCTGCAGGGGATGGTTCAGAAAACTGCTTCCTTTCTCTTGTCTGAGTGAGCACGCTAAATTTACCAGAAAGTTACAGGCAAGTCACTTAAAGAACTCATGAGATTAAAAAAAAAAGTTCATAAGGGTTTTTTGGGAAGGTACCCTCTCGGAGAAACAAAGATGCTGGGGCCTGGTCTCAGGTTGTTTCGGTTGGTTGGATATGTCAGCAGCCCTCAGATTGATTTCAGCACCGGGCCCTGTCTGGAAGCTGTCTGGAGGCTTATCTTGAATTGCCTCCTCAGCATGGTGTCAAGGCCTTGTAGTGCTGAAGACAAGAAATCTTGGCATCCACGGAAATCCTTGCACACAGCGGCACAGAACACTGGGAACAGATGAAGGAAGCCATGATAAAAGGAGGCATGTCTTGATCTGTGCTTACCATTGCTTTGGTTTCCATTCACCCTCATCTCCAGTGAAGAGTGTGGCACTGAAGTGTGGCACTTAGGCTTCATACTGAATCACTGATAGACTGCATTACATTTTGGTTTGTTTTTCCTGCAGACTCGGTCTACGGCAGTTTTTCTTATGGCCAGCAGAGGTCAGTGTGAGCACACAGAGACTACAGATAAACAGGTGGGTGGGTGGGCCTTTCTCACACAGAGAAAGAGAAATCAAACCAGTGTCAAAGAAGTCACAGAATGTTCAAGCAGGGAAAGGGCCTTGGAGACCATTTAGCCCAGGGTTTATTTTGTACTGGGTGGAGGAGGCTGAGAGAAAAGGAAGGTTGTTTTTTTTTTTGTTTTTTTTTTTTTTTTTTTTTTTTTTTGTCACACAGCTGGTAGGAACGGCATGAGACTATATAGTCTTTCGGTGCTAGACTCTGTTTGTTTGTCTGTCTGTGGCAGATGTCCTATGGGGTCATTGAGGCTGTCTCCCTCTCACCCTGGAGCCTCCTCTGGGACTGTTCCCATCAGTAGGCTGCAGCAGCCAGATGCTCACTCATCATTTCTCTCTCTAACTCTGATCACAAACCCAATCTGAAGCGCCATCACTTTTTGGATGGCTCACAGAATTTCAATGGGCTTGGACTAGTGCCATGCCCTGATACATGTCATTTATTTTGGCAGATGGATCCATCCAGTGCAGAAGGGACTCCTCTACGTTGTTCCAACAAGCTCTCCTGCCTCCATCTGCTCAAAATGTTTTAATGTCCACAGCAGGACTTAATTCTCAAGGGTTCAGAACTGTGTCTGAGGCCAGGGACTACAGGTCTACAACCACAGCTCAAGCTGCCTATCTCTTCCTGATCATGGTGGTTTGGAGTCAGTGTGTAAGGTTACATTTGATTAGAACCAGACAACTAGGATAATGGACCCACTAATGGAGGTACCTATAACATAGTAGAAATATGCACAAACAGCATCTAAGAATCTTAGAAGTATATACCTGAAACTAGATGGGATGGCAAAATTGATGGAAGAATCTGACTGCATAATTTGCTGTGTTTCTGCCTTATTATCCCTCCCTCAAGATTCCAGTGGTCCTTTCTCATAAAATTAAAATGTGTTCCTAAGAATCTGAAACTCATTCCCACTGAGGCATGAATGATTGATGACTTTCAGGTTTACTTTTCCCAAGGGGAGCCTTGTCCTTTAATGGAGAACAAAACGTTAGGCCAGGGATGCAAGTGATATTTACAAAGCAGGGAAAGGAAGGGGGCAGCCTTCTTCTTCTTCCTTTTCTTTTAAAAAAAGATCAGTCTAGTTTTAATTGTTTTTTTATTGGATATTTATTTATTTACATTTCAAATTTCATCCCCTTTCCCCATTTCCCATCCCTAGAACTCCCCTATCCCATACCCCCTCCTCCTTTTTGCTTTTATATCATTTTAATTACATGAAAGTATTAAGGTCAGTTCTAGGTTGAGGAACTAGCAATACAATAGATGCAAATAGTCAAAGAACAAGCAAGACAATAAACAAAATTAGTCAAAGAAAAAGCAAGGCAATAAACAAAGTTTCATGATCACTCCCATGATCACTATTTCTAAGGGCTTATCAGGATGACCAAAATATCTAAGCTAACTTCCCTGTCCTATCACAAAGTCATTTTCATGTTTGAAGGGTACTTCCTTGTTCTAGCCTAAGATTTAGGTTCCTTCCTGAAATTACTTCTTTGTTCTAGCCTAATGTTAGATTTCTGCCTGAAGCCCATTTCCTTGTTCTTGGTCAATGTCATATTCCTGCCAAGCAGCCCATTTCCTTGTCCTTGATCCATGTTAGATTCTTGCCAAGCAGCCCCAAAGCTCTCTGCTTCTCCCCCCTTTTTTATTTCACAAACAAGACAGAGCCTGTCTTATGTCATTCTGACAAGAATGTCTTCCTTACCTATCATGGAATATGCATTATCTAAAGCAATGCATTTCTGTTTTAGGTTGGTAAGGCTCTGTGCAGACTCTTACCTGTCCTTGGCTTGCCAGCCTGTTAATTTAATAACTCTGTCTGGGGGTCCATTTTCAGATTCAAGCCATGTTCTTTGGCTGCCAACATGTTGATGTTGTTAAAGACAAGCTTTTACACGATGGGCAGGAATAAAAGTATTCCCAGGACAAAAGGGGCTAGCATGATTGAGCTACATATGCCATTCTTGAAGCTTGACCAAAAAAAGAAATACTGACCTCAAGCCATTGGTAATTTTATAAGCAGCCTTCTTGAGGATCCAGCTGTATTCTAGGAGGTAGTGGGGTGTGGTGGCACTGTTACATGGCCCTGGACTCAGAGCTCCACACAGCCACTTTGGCTGCATTCTCAGGCAAGTTTCTTAGCTATTTTGAGTATCAAGGGTTTGGGCATGATACCCACTATTGTGTAGGATTATTGTTAGCGTTTAGAGGAATCAATACTTATAAAACATACCTGGTAAGTAGAACAAAAAATATCAATTCCCTTTTCTCTTTAGGTGTCATTCATGATAGAGTAGGGTCAGTTAGGACTGAATAATTCATGCTTATCAGCCTGAAGTTTATGTGAGAGATGCATGGATGTTATTGAGAAGCCTTTGCAGGAGGTATCAGGGGATCATAGAGTATATATACTGACAACCCACATCTGTGAGACCAGTTCTCCATTCCTTACAGATTATGACCTAGTTCTCCCAGACTCTGGGGTCCTCAGTGTCTGCTCATACTTTATTCTAAAGCAACACAGACTACATTTTAACATACCCCTCCAAGTGTGAACCTCTAGCTAGACTTCTCCTCTGAATGTGCCATAAGCCTACAGCCAGTGCTTTGGCTATTCCCTGCACTATGATGTTCCAATTCAACGCCAACAAGAGCTTATTGTGTTGTTTTCTCTGCAATCCCATCCTCCAATCCTCTCCACATTACTTCTATTCTCACATCCAGCCCATCATCAGCAAAGATGCTCAATCCAACTTTAAATATAAGTTAAACATATGTGCTTGTCTATATTCTGATAGTCTTAAGTCAGGACTTCCTCATTTCTCCCTTATGTGTGATGTTTCCACATTTGCTTATCAACCCCAGTCTTGTTTTGTTCTTTCAGCAGGTGGGCCCTGCTTCCTGGAAATGAGCAAGCTCATCATAAGAAATCGTTGGGGATGAAGTCATACGCAATAAACTTTAAAACTTGTAGTGCATGAGTGCCAGAGGAATTCAGAGATGTGTGGTCCAGCATGAGGTTAGAGACATAAGGAAAGGTTTAATAATATGGTAGCAAATGTATTCCAAATATAGAGAACAATGTGTTTGTGGAAATTAGCAAATCACCTTTTTTTGAGCAAGAGCCAGACTTAGCTTGAGCAAAGTGAGAAAGGAAAGAGATGCAGACAACACTGGGTCTTAAGAGGTTTACTATGGTCCATAAGCTACATTTTAATTTTTACATTGGCTCTCAATGTAAGGGTTTGGAGTTTAGAGAAACAGCCTGGCATAGTAGCTAAGGGGACAACGATTCTGAATAAAAAGTCCCAGGGGATTCACATCCCCTCTTCATCACTGTAGGATGATGGCACAAAGGATGACCTCATTTTACTCATCTTCATATCAAATAAAGATAAGTTAGTATCTCCTTCACAGGGCACTTACAAATTTTATGCAAATTAATTAGTGAAAGCCATGGTTCTTACTCCTTAGCGTGCAGCAGATTCACCAGAATGTAGTGATATAAGACAGACAACCACACCCCACCCTCCATTTCAGACTCGTTAGGTGAGGCTAAAAAAATGTGTATTTAATAAATTCCCAGGTGGTGCTCATGCTATTGGAATGATGGCCACAGTGCTGAATCCATGCTGAAGATAATTCTGCATGGTACCTAGCAAAATAAATGTGCAATAAAAGTTATTAGTATATTGCTATTCCTTAATAGACAATGGCTTGTGAAGATCATGAGTTCAAAATTTCAGCAAGTCCCCCAGAATTCTTTCATTCTTATGGCTCAATGCACTTCCACTTTTTTATCTTTTTTGCCACAAGAGTAAGTGAAGTGTATGGGCAGCAGAGCCAGAGATGGAACATTGGTGCTGTGACCTCCATGGTCTGCATTAAATTCTTAGGACTGCAGATGGGGAGCAGGCAGCATTGAACAATGTTTTAGAGACTAAAGGTGACAAAGATTTTGTGCTAGACTCAACTTGTTGAGTAAAACCAAGGGAGGTACAAAGGTTGATTACCACATTACTTGGTAGGGCCTCTGAGGGATCTCCAAAGTGACTTGAGGTGACAGAGAGCCTGTGGTAGGAGATGAGGAGTTCCTGTTTGGACCATTTGTACTTGAGAAGTCTTGGAACATCTGAGGTAAGGGCTGGCAGTTGCTTTTGCACTAGCCTGGAAGATTTTAGAAGGCAAAGGATGCTGCAGCATCTTTGGACGTGGAGTATCTAGGGTGTGGTACACACTAAAAACAAAATTGGAAAAGTCTAACCGTGAAATAAATGAAAATAGAGAATTAAATATGTACATGAATTTATTTTAAGTGTTCCTCCAACTCTTATTAACTCGGGGCAAAATGAGACTGAATAATTATTGCTAACCTGGAAAGTCCCCTGGAGCTCCCTAGGAGTGGAGTATCAAGATCCCTGAGTTCCAGTGCAGGAAGGAGGTGGCTTGGATTCCACAAACCATCCTTAATTTATAACTGTAATTCTTATTCTTATCTTAGTTATAGGGTATGAATTTGGAGGATGAAAAACGTGACAGAGTCTGGCCAAAGCAGACTAGCCATATAAATATGATAAGGCAGATATTAATGAATATGTGTTCAAGAGCAGAAATATTTAAGGGAATTTCAGAACAGCAATTTTCTTTCTGTCCTTCCTCTGAGTCATCAGAACACTTTTGTGATGTAGGCTGTGAGCACTAAGCAGAAAAACAGTAAGCCAATGGGCCTTAAAGTCCCATAGCTACTCAGTGACAGAGCTAGTGTTAGGGCTTTCCAATCAAGTCTATGCTCCTTTATTGGAACAAATTGAGATGAGAAGAGCCAAGGCCCGTTAAGGTTATTTTTCAAGCAGCAGCATTGAAGGAGTACCCCTGTGATGGAAGGATGTTGGTAGTATTTGGCAACTAAAGATTTTAGCTGGGCATGATAGTGCACACCTGTAATCTTAGCACTTGAAAGGTGGAGGCAGGAGAATCAGGATCAAGGATATCCTTAGCTACACAGCTAATGTAGTGTGAGGCCAATGTGGGCCACAAGAGACACTAACTCAAACAAATAATCAGACAAAACAATAAAAATATTAAAAACCCAAACAGTAACAGTATAAACAAAAACTTCCTTATATAGATATACAGAATTTTGTCACCCACAAAGCTTTATTTTGATTTGGTAATATCAACATCATCCACATTTTGCCAGCCAGTAGTAGGAATAACTCTTCTTATCTAAACAAAGAAATAACTATACAAAGATTTTGTAGAGAGACAGTGATGGGCATTTATCAAAGAGTGAATCTCCCAGATTGTCTATGTCACTGCAAAGGAAGAGGTATCAGAATCTCGCTCTCAAAGCATAGATAGAAACACTTCTTTTCTAGTTCTTCAGCTGCAATCAGTGTTTGAAACAGCTAGCACTGCCTGGTATGAAGACATGCATCTACAAGTTTTGTTTACAGACACACACACACACACGTTCCATTGGCTGTTGTCAGCATGTTAAAATGTTGGCAAAGACAAATCCCAGAATGATAAATTTAACTCTTGCTAGGCAACTCTTTCCATCAATGCTCTCAGTAACCCTTTCTAAATGTAATGATAATTTTCTTTCCTCACTTTTCTCCATTGAACAATGCTCTGAGTACAGAAATAAAACCCACAGTAAGAGCTATTTAGGAAAGAAAATGTTAATGTTTTTATTGATATGAAAGACATTTACATAATTCCACCCAAAATTTTTCACCAGAACAAGAACTAAGAAACACAAGTGTACTAGTAGAATTAATAAAGTCAGAAATTGTACCTCAGGCAATGACACTACCTAAGTGTTATAAATATAAATCATTTTTTTTGTTCTGCAATCAAAATCTCCTCTTTAATAAGACTATGGCCAATGGATAGTTTACAAGACTCTAGTAGGCGTATTTTGATGTTCTAAGTGTCCCAATGGTCCAATGTTAATTTAGTGGGGGATGAGGGAATTTAGACATCATCTGCTTATTTTATGATGGGAATATTTAGTTTTTAAATGTCAACCTTTCCTTTGTCCATGGGGAATGTCTGAATAGAGGTAAATGGTTTGATGACTCTGCAGGTCTGTCTTCTCCATGGCCAGTTCTTCAATTGGTATCAGGAATCAAAGCAGAACCAACTTTCCTATAGTTGGACATTGCAAAAACCAAGGAGTCAAACAAAATTGTAAATGTGAGCAATATTTGATCATATAAATAGAAACAAAAAACCCACCTCTGCAAGTATTACAAAGGGCTGAATGAGCCTGCACATTCCTTGGAATGGGTACATAGTCTATGCAGAGTCCCAGTGTGTATGAGAAAGTACATCTGGCTCCATTTGGCATGAATTTAACCTATAACCAGTCTATAACCTATAACATTTGTTGCGAAGACATGGATTACTTAATTTGTTATAAGTTTCTTTTCCTGCTTAGAGTTGAGAAGAATACCTCAAGAATGATTGTGCAGGCCTGTTTACAACTAAAATGCTTGCTAGCAAACATGGATTGTTGTTGCTTCTGCTTCTCTGAAAATCTTCTCATTTTAAAAACATGCATTTTGTGTTTAAGTCCCCACCCACAATTTTTTTTTTTTTTTTTGCTGTATGCTTTGGAGAAAGGAGATGAATCTCTATGCCTCTGTCTTCTCATCAACAAAACGGGTTATATTATCTGTCCTATTTTCTGTGGTGCTTTGAGCATTAGGAGAGATACAGTGAAAAGAAGCTATGCATTCATTCCATTTGCAAGGCTTTGCTTTGGGGGCAAAAGAGAATAAGTAAAGTCCAATTTCAAAACAAAATTCTCATTTATTGGGCTCCTAAGGCAATAAGCCCTTAAATGACTAAAGATTCACGAGGAAGAGTTTTCAGCAGGAAAAGATTGAATGAAACAAGGAGCAGAATTTAAAGCAGTGAAAGGCAGGGACAAATGATCCGGCACAGGATTCTCATTATAGTTTTAAAGTGATTAGACTTAGTGCTAAAATAAGTGGTTTATTTTTAAATATACAGTTTAATTACAAGTGAGAGCCAATGTTTTTTCTTTCAGTTTTTCTATCAAAACACCATGGTTCTATAATGAAAATCACAGCAGAATATAACCTGCCAGACATTCACTTTAGAGCAATTTTTCGCTGTAGTGTGTCTATTCCATTAGCTAAGGGATACTTGCAGCATTTTTCTCTGACAATAAATTATCCTTCATTGCTATACTACACAATCTTTGGTCTCATACTGAGTGGTATGAGATGATTGCATCTGGGCCAATGTTGGCTTCCTACATTTTCTTGAGAGACTCCTTCCCATTGAGAGGTAACAGACAGCAACTAACTGCTGCTTCTTAAACAGGAAGATGGTAGAATCAAAGAAATTCTCTACCACAACTCACTTATTAAAGAACTCAGAGATCTCACAGGGAGAAAAACATGAAAAGGGTATATTCACATAATCCCAGTGTAGTTCTCACACAAATGAACACCCTGTATTCTTTTAGAACTAGAGCAATATTCATATCCATACTCATGCCGATGAAAAGATACATGTTCTAACCCCAATACATATATACCCATGGGAGTCTGCTAATTTGGTAAGGGTGGTGGTACTCTGACTTAGTTTACATTATACATTCCAGTCAGCAGTGAATTGCTTTGTGCATTTTCCTTTGTTTGTAAAAAAAAAATGTTTTGTTTGTTTGTTGTTTTACATCTTGACCACAGTTCCTCTCTCTCCTCTTCTCCCAGTCCCTCCTCCCCCAACTCCCTTCTCTCCACTGTTCCCCATCTACTCCTCCCCTCCTGTTTCTGTTCAGAGAAGGGCAGGCCTCCTATAGATACCAACCAAATATAACCATATCAAGTTGCAGTAAGACTAGGTACCTCCCTCCTTATGTTAAGGCTAAAAAAGGCAATGCGGTATGAGAAGGAGTGTCCCTAAAGTGGGGATAAGAACAGATGTGAATTAAAAAAAACTGTGATGACTTACAGCTCTTCTTATCTTCTCTCCCTCCAACTATATACAGTCATTCCTACGGACTAGTATAGCTATCCAGATAGACATAGCTAGGCCAAAGAAGAGAGGAGTGGGGATGGGGTCTGGAGGGAAAAGACTTCACATTTTTTATTTATTTTCACTTTACATGATGGGTAGTTGGAATTAAGTTCTGAATGCACAAGGAAGATATGCCGGAAGCTACAATAGATGTGGTATGGATGACAAATAGAAGCTCCAGGCTATTTGTGGCATTGCAACTAAAAGCTACACACACATCTGTATTGGAGAAAAGTTTCTTTCAGATTTCAAAAAGTGTTTTTCATATCCAAGACTCCATCTAATAATCAAAATGACCCTTTCCTAAGTATAAAGAGAGAAAGTAATGAGTTCAAAGGGTTGAATAATGTATCCAAGGGTATATCTATAGCTTATGTTATCAGAGACATATCTTAGTCCCAACCCTTTCCACTAATCTTTCATTAAATGATAAGTCAATTCCATGCTGACAATTTCCACCAAGATATCATGCAAAATCCTGTCTAAAATCCTGCATGTAAAGCATGTTAAATCTTTTAAAATTTTCTGTACTCTCTCTGGATATTCAGAGGTACTCTTATTAAATAGCTATGCAGATACACAAAGGACAAAAGAACTCAAATACATCTATTCTGTCCCCTAAGAACTTATCAGTTTACAGATCATCAGTTATTGAATCTCTACAATGTACAAACCATGATTCTATATG
The DNA here is from genome assembly GCF_004785775.1 of Grammomys surdaster. Taxonomy (NCBI): domain Eukaryota; kingdom Metazoa; phylum Chordata; class Mammalia; order Rodentia; family Muridae; genus Grammomys; species Grammomys surdaster. Next base: position 1,754,004 of record NW_021604621.1, read on the forward strand.
AAATAGGCCTTTCTCCCAATGTGTTTGTGGCAGTTTGGATGAGAATGGTTTTAAAAGCCCATGACATTCCTAGTTACCTTTTTCTCTTTGCCTTGTGGTTGTGGATCAGATGTAAGCTCTCAGCTTCTGTTCCAGTACCGTGCTTGCCTGACTGCTGCCATATTCCATGCCATGACTGTCATAGACTCTAACCTCTTGATACTGTAAGCAAAGCCTTAATTGTTCATGGTTTCTCATTGCAGCAATAGGAAAGTAACTGAGATACAGATCTTTGTCCAGCTCAGAAGAAAGATAAACTATATACACAAAGGCCAAAGTGGGCAGGAGGGATATAATTCTGTGTTCAAGTACTGCTGATTGATTAGTCTTGGAAATCTCATCCTTAAGTCCTTTATACTAGAATGTGAAATGAGATATGTAAAGAAAAGACTCAGGACAAGATTCTTCAGTCCTCTGTACTAGAGAGTCAAAGGTGATTGTGAAGAAGACTCAGGACAAGTCTTGGTAACTAAAAAAAAAGAAGTGAAGAAAATTGATTTCAAATTCATCTAATTTTCCTCAATGACCTTGAAAGTCTAGGTCAAAGGCAGAGAGAAAGGAAGTGTTGAGCCAAGGGTGACTAGAGTGCAGAGGAAACACTGCAAAAGGACATGACAAGAAGGTCACTGAGCAGTGTTAAGACTTGCCAAGAAGCACCAGGAGCTCCACTGACTCTAGAGGAGTGGTTCTCAACCTATGGGTCTTGGCCCCTTTGAGGGTAGACTGATCCTTTCACAAAGTTATTCTGCATATCAAACATTTATATTATGATTCATAACAGCAGAAAATTACAGTTGTGAAGTAGCAAGAAAAATAATTTTTTGGTTGGGGGTTACCACAACACGAGGAACTGTTTTAAAGGGACACAATGTTAGGAGGGTTGAGAACCACTTCTCTAGAGTTAGTATATATTTATGTGTTCTTCAATCAATAGCTGGCAGCCAAGAAGAAGAGTAGATGAAACAGATGGGATTTCGAGAGTTGGGGACTGTAAGATGCATCAAGAGTCCCAGAGGTAAGAATGAAGGTGAACAGGAGAACAGACTCAATTGGAGGTTTATGGGAGCATTTGAGAACCAGAACTACCCATTGGTATAAGTTATATACAGTATTCAGTATTTCAGTCATTTTTGTAGTGAGTCATGAACCAGAGAGAGCACTCTAGAGATGTGTACCTAGAGAAAATCTACTAGACTGCTACTAATATTGTACCACATCTACCCTTAGTGAAGAGCTTAATGCTTCGTCTAATAGTACATTGGAAGAGAAATGGTCTTTGCTGCTGTGGAAATAGTAATTCTGACTTCCAGGTCAGAATCAATGTCCCATGTAGATAGAAAAGCAGCTTTCATGCTTGAGTCTCATCAAATAACCATGTTTTCTCAGAGTTCTTCATGTTGTGTGTATTCCTGTTTCCACTTGGTCATTGATTTTTGTCAGAGCTCACTGTTGCCAACTTTTGACTTAGAGTGGGGAGCAATAAAGTCACTTTATACAATACATTTGTCTTCTAGTTCCCAGGTAAAGGAGATCTAGGGAAAATCCATTAACCATTTCAAGAGAACTCAGGGGAAAATTGTGAATGGAGGGTGTGACAGGAAGCAAATGGCAAATCAGGAAGCAGAAGAAGGCAAAACAGGAAGCAAAACTTGCCAAAGGCCAGGACTTATGAAAGAAAAAGATTACCCAAAGGAGCCTGCACTGGAAGGGTTAACTGGTCAGGAGGCCCCACTATTCTATGCCTGCCCCAATTTTGTCTCTACCTTTTTCATTCTCTAGTTTTATGAGGATTTCAAAAAGCTTCTAGATCTGGTGCTGGCAATCTTTCAGATAAAGTTTACAGAGAATTCTGTACATGTAAGGTCCCCAGTGAAGTCTGCCTCAGCCAAGAGTGGCAACAATTTTTTCCCTACAGCTGAGTGGAACACAAACCTCAGGGACCTTCTTCCAGGTTTTGGATGCTTCAGATCCTTTGGACTGAGAACCAAGCACCTAAATTGCTCCTTTGATTAACAAAGACAGACTGGTTTCAACCAGTCTAAACAAGTATAGAGGTTGGGTTGATGACTATTATGAGTCCATCTGGAAGGGAAGACTAGGCCAAGGGGTACAAGGAGAAGAAAGATGTAAACTGAGATATACCAAGGCTAGCTTCCAATGAACTTTTGCCTGGAAGGCTGCTCTATGGGTCTTACCCTTTTAGGAATGTAATAGAGGAACCACCCTTCTTCTTCTTGAATCTTATTTTCTTTTTGTCTTTAAACATGTTTTTATCTGTTTGGTAGTAAAACCAACTAACCAACCAACCAAAGAAACAAAACCCCTTCTCCTCATAAGCTACAAAATAATTTCTCTGCCACTTTTTGAGAACAAATTATTTGACAGACTAGTCAAAAAGTCCTTGCCTCTGCTTTCCCCTTTCCTATTCTTCCAACTCCTGGCACTCTAGATTGACAAACACCTGTATCTTGAGAATCTTCTTGGGGAAGTAACCAGTGAACATGCTAAGTTCTTAGTTTATATATAGACTTTGTTTGCAGTATTGTTAGTTTTATTTCTGAAAGCTTGTCTGTGGCTTCCAATGCATTATCCCATGGGCCCTTCAGGTGACTGTGTTCTCAAAGCCCTTTTCTTTGGCCCCTACTATTCTGCTCAATAGATCTTGCCACTCACTTCTGACTTCATTCACCACCTGTAGATCACATAGTCATTTGTTTCTCAGGCACTGTCAATTTCCAAGCCCACACCCATTTCATTCTTATTGGTCTCATTAAGAGCCAATAATTGAAGCTTATCTCAGTCCAACATTAGATCACACATAGAGAGTGACAACAGCCTCTGTATCCAACCATAGCTGCAATTCTTCTAACATTCTCTGGACAGCCATATTCTTAGTTATGATCCAATTGCAGCCTTGTTCAAAAACTGTGAATCACACCTATTACTTTCAAATAAAACCTGAACTCTTTCAGCAGGCATTGAAAGTCCTTCACCCTTCAGTTTCCACCTGTCTTCACAGGCTTATATTCTATTAAACACCATTACTTGCCATAGACTTCAGACATAAGTCTTTATTGTGAACTTAAACCTGTCTTGTACTCTCCTATGGCCTAGTTTTGAAGCAACTGGTTTACTTGCTAAAGACACTCTTCTCTTCCAGAACTCTCTAACGTTCTGTCCATTCTCAAAAATTTACACCAAATGTGACCTCTTCCAAACTGATTTCCCTGGGTAGAGTCAATGTCTTCCTTTCCATTTCACTTAAAGTCACTATTTTGGAGGAAGAAATAAGCCATAGAGAACTAAAGTAATCAGACCTTTCAGTTCAGTGCAAAATCTTATTCGTTCTTGTCATATGTCTTCATTCTCATTCCCATCCCTGTCCCTTCACAGGTACCTTCTCTAATGCTGTGATGTGAGTACATCTTTCATGATATCATATATTTATTAACTATCTATATTTGCATGCACTCAAATCAAAACAAGTGTCTTTCAGCTATTTATATTTTAGTTGTTATTTTTATAAGACTGTCTTAAAGATCTATATTGATATTCATACAACTAATTCTCTGCTTTATGACCCATATATTATATTCCATTCCATTTGCCATACTTCACTCCTATTGATGGACATCTACTTTGTCTGCATGTTATTCTGTGACAAAAAAATATTTCTGAAATAAATATCATTGAAAGTGCCCCATTGTTTTAAACAAATATATACCCAGGGGTAAGGGTGTTGGGATATATGTATGTGTGTGTTATGTGTGTGTGTATGTATGTATATGCATGTTTATATGTGTATGTATACACATACATACAGTCAAATTCCTCTTCAAATGCTATGTCCATTTGCATTGCTACAAATAATATGTGAACATTCCTTTTGTCTCCCTGCATGCTTGTAAACACTTGCCGTTGCCTGACTTTTGCATTGTTGTCAACCATAAGACTAGAGAAATATTTCACTGTTTTAATTTATTCATTTGAATACCAGTAAAAAAAAGCAACTGTTCATAGACTTGCTGGCCAGTCAAGTTTCCCTTCTATGTTCCCCATCTTGTAAATATATTTTTCCCATTGTAACTATTGTGATTTTGGTCTTTTTTTTCTTGTTAATTTACCAGAGTTCTTTGGATATCATAGAAACCAATGACTTCTCTCAGTCTATCATCTATCTGACAACATTGTCTGTGATAGTTTTTCATGGATTTGGAAATATTAATGTTGATGCAGTAAAACCCATGGGTTCTTTAAATTTAGATTCGTGGTTTGGAGGGTCTTATTTAAGAAGTCTTACACAATTCCAAATGATAAAATAAAACATCTTAAACTTTTAAGTTTATTTTTTCCACACTTAGTTTTTGATACAGTGATTCAAATGATAAACTGTTATATTTGTAATTGTATTTTCTACATGTAGGATATTTGATAAACACATTTTAAAAGCTCCTCAAAAAGATTCTACTAGTATTTTCATTGCAATGACATCTAATTTATAAGTTTTGACATCTTTTTGTGATAAAATTTTCCACTCTTTAATGAGGTATATTCTACCATGTATTCAGGTCATTTTCACATATTGTTAGGAGGAATCATCAACTGTGTCTGTAAAATATCTAATATATTTTTTTGCTGGGTTAGTTAGTTACAAAGGGGTATGTATATTAATGGTTTTATTTTGTGTAATTAGTATGAATGGTCATTCAACATGTAGAACCTTTATTCAGAATGTATCTTGGACTAAAACTCTAAATTTCTGTTTCCCAAGTAAAGCCTGGAACATTTAAAGATGGTCTTTTGTCTAGTATACTTTTTTTTTATCGTCTACCAGTTTTATTGCAAAGATACAGGAATAGTTCAACAAAGGTACATGAACAGATAGACTTGAAGACATAAATCATATGATCAACTCATTGGATGCAGAAAAACACTTTTACACAAATCAACATTGGTTCATCTTAAATGTCCTAAAGAATCAGGGGATACTAGGGACATATATCTTTATAATAATACTAATCCACTTTAAGTGATAGTTTAGAAAATAAATATTTTCAATCATCTATGAGTGTATTAATCAAATTTGAACTCCCTTAGTGATGTTAATTTTTATTATAAGAAGACTGTATAAAACAAATCCTTGTAAATATTGTCTTAATTTAATATTAATTAGACTATATATACTTTAATTAGACTGTGATATTATAAGACATATAAATCCAAGTTTTAATATGTTTGATTATGATAATATGTAATATGGCTTAATATTTTAAAGAAGTATCTGTAAGTGGTACAAAGGATTATTATGAGTAGTTTAAAAAATTCTGAAACAAAAAAATCATTCTGAATATCATCAAAAATGTTGTCCAATCCACATAATCCTATATATTTACTTAGATTTGACAAGCTGTGATAGGTAGTTGTATTTCTATTATGTAATAATACTATTTATTTTAGTGTATTATATAGGACACAAAATTAAGAAAACTAGAAGCACTTCTCTAGTATACTTTTCTTTCCAAAGAAACTACTTTGCCAAAGTAATTGCTCACTGAATACTGGTAAACTGAGTTGAGAATACTTTATAAACACTTAACTGAATTGAGGAGACTGTCAATTGTACCAGAAGGCTTTGGAAATTGTTATCCATGTAATTTTACGGCAACAACACCATGTAATTTTCATTTAAAACTAAATTAGTTACGTTCTTTCAATTTAAATATAGGGTAAAATTAAAATTTAGATTATTAACATATGGTTTTATTTTTAAAGTATCCTAATCCTTTATATAGCATCTAAATAGCTTAAACCATGAAAGGTGGAGACTGGGGGAATCTCTGTATGAATAGAAACAGCAACAAATGGAGTAAACTGTGACAGACTAAGTGGGATGCGATAGATGAGAGGCTTCTGATGTGAAGATAATGTTTGTGGATTGGTTGGCATCATCAGGGGAGTTAACTATCAAAAATCTTTATGTTGTACACTTATGACTTTAGTACATTGTATCTGTAGCATCATACACTTTAGAAGTGTTTTAAAGGAGACCTGTTGGAATACATACATACATACATACATACATACATACATACATACATACATATATATATGGTGCATATACATATATAGAAAAATATCTAGATATAAACACAGACATAGAAATACACACACACACACACACACACACACACACAGAGAGAGAGAGAGAGAGAGAGAGAGAGAGAGAGAGAGAGAGAGAGA